>NW_018397257.1:9825633-10012702 GCF_002168275.2 Theobroma umbraticum
TCTCTCTCTCTCTCTCTCTCAGTGACTATTTACACCAGTGATTAGTGTAAATTTTTCATCCTAAGATGTTCCTGTTATTCTTTTTATTCAGGATGATCTTGCTTTCAAATTAGAATATGTGCACCCATATTTAGATGGCGTTTATAATCCACGGAACCGTACTTTTCGAGCAAGCTGCTTCAACAGCCGGAAACTAAGT
This sequence comes from Theobroma umbraticum, assembly GCF_002168275.2. Lineage (NCBI taxonomy): Eukaryota > Viridiplantae > Streptophyta > Magnoliopsida > Malvales > Malvaceae > Theobroma > Theobroma umbraticum. Next base: position 9,825,833 of record NW_018397257.1, read on the forward strand.
CCAGTTTTCACTGGTGGGCCAGGAGTTGATGAAGTCCCCCCAATATGGGTTGATCGAGCTGGTGTCAAAGCTAACATTACAGAGGTAATCTGCTATGTCTAAAAAGGTCCTCAAAGTGATTGTTGGATTTTATGTATACTGGAATCAATTGTGATCAATATGCTTCTGGCAGAATTTCACCCGACAAAGTAAATTCACTTACGGACTTGTCATGGAAGAGATAACAACACGTGATGAAAGCAGTCATATCTCTCCCAGTGGTCAAAGAGTGCTGCCAAGTGGAGGCATCAGCGCAGATGGACCTCCGACCACTCTAAGTGGTACTGGTGTTGATCGAATGGCATTTCTACAGGCAAATATCACACGTGATAATACCAAGTTTGTAAATGGAGCTATAGTTGGTGAGAGGAATGTATTCCAGGTTAGTTCATAACATTGTGAATATTATGACTGGACCAGGATAATCTGTCTTTGCTGATACTGTTCAATATCTGGCATGAGTTTAAAGTATTAATAGCATACAATTGCTTGATACATGCTTGTAAATGAACCATTATGTGTTCTATTTATTCTAAGATAGATAACAAAGCCATTCTCCTAATCTTTTTAGCATTTCTGCATTTCTTATGTAATAAACAGGAATAATAGCTCATTGTTCTGGCTGCTGGATTGACATACGTATTTTTGTGCATTGTTGAAATAGCTAAATGGATAAGCTTAAGCTTACTAACAAGTGCCCCTTTTCCTGTAAACCACTGCCTACCTTTAGCTTCATTACGGCTGATTAATAAGTCTGCATTTGAGTTTCCTGTAACATTCTGTTCCTAGCTCATTGCTGGTTTTTATTTACATAATGCAGGTGGACCAAGGACTTGGCATTGGCAGCAAGTTTCCATTCTTTAACCGCCACCAACTAACATTTACACGATTTCTCCAACTAAAGCAAGTGGAAGAAGGAGCCAATAAACCACCACCACCTGTTCTAGTCCTTCATGGCCATTATGGAGGTTGTGTGGGTGACTTGCCAAGTTATGATGCTTTTACTCTTGGGGGCCCCTATTCTGTGAGAGGTTATAACATGGGTGAGTTAGGTGCAGCTAGAAACATTATTGAGGTAAGAATGATTGGAGATACCTGTTTTCTTTACTAATCTTTTGTTTTTCTTTTAATGTCATAATTTTTGTTGTATTTCATGTGAAAATGGAGGCTAAGAATGAGGATTCTGGTGATCAAAAGACCATACGAGAGTTAACTAACTATAAATTGAATACAGGAGTGTGATTGTGTTTACATAAAATGACAATTAATCTGAATTCCTTTTTCTGATGTTACCTGCAGCTTGGAGCTGAGCTTAGAATACCTGTGAGAAATACACATGTATATGCATTTGCAGAGCATGGCAATGATCTAGGAAGTTCGAAGGATGTAAAGGGTAACCCAACAGAGGTCTACAGGCGAATGGGTCATGGTTCATCATATGGTGTCGGTGTCAAGCTAGGTCTAGTGAGAGCAGAGTATGCTGTTGACCATAACACTGGAACTGGTGCAGTCTTCTTCCGATTTGGGGAAAGATATTAAAATGTGATTTAGGTCTAATTTTGCTTAATACAGGGTGGCCATTTGGGTTTTCTAGTTACCGTTAGAGCTGTTCTTGATCTTATAGATCTTTTAAGATACATGGAACTAGTTATAATAATACTTCAGCGGCTTTCTTGTTTCAAATAATTATTGTATTGAAAATCTTGTGCGTTATATTTTTATCCTATTTTGTACAAACTAAGGGATCGCGAGGAAATTGTTGGTGCTTGATTATGCTTTTTGTACTTCTCAAAGCCCCTTTTGCTTAGTAGATCTTCTTGGCACTTGAGTCAAACATAGTAGTATTTGTCATGCTCTGGCATTGAAGGTTTTTGCAGCAATTAAACAACGGCAGTTACTGATTGAATCGCGAACAGAGAGAATATGGAAGAGAATCCGAGGCAACTCCAAAGGCTTTCCTTTCAGATTTATTAGTCAATAAAAAAATGCCTTTGCCTGCAAATTACAAATAATTACCACTTAAATTGTGGCGAGGTACAAAGCCAGGCATATAAGGGTCAACCACTATGCCACTAGCTGCTACCAATTAATGGAATGAAAGAAAATGGGAAAGGTAAGAGTCAGAGAAAAGGGCTATTTTACAATAGCTGCAATTGGCGAGTAGCAATCTTTCAGTTGTGACTATGGTGGGGAAGTACCTTCCCCCTTCTCTGAGCTTCTAAATTGGTGTAGACAGATCTTACATTTGAACTTCAGATATGTTAACGTGAGATGCTACATTATATTCACTATAATTCACTTCCCTGCATGGTATGCTTGGCCTGCTCAAGGCAATACAAAGCTGCACTTCCTTGTTACAAACCTAGTTCCTTTTTCAACTTCGCAAGAGTAGCTTCTATCTCATCAATGTTCTCCTCAACGTTGCTACCCTTTTTGGCTTCGTTTTGAAAACTGCTTCCTATTTTGTCAGAATTACTATAGTCATCTCTGTTGTTAGCATCAACTTCTTCATCAGTTATGTTGAGCTCTTTCTCCAGAAATTCCACAAATTCCTCTCCTATGGCCTGCCAAGAGTGAATTCAATTAGTATGAATTGGTATTAATAAGAGAATCGCATTAGTCTGGATTGGTAATCCACATGATAAATTATGGAAAGTTTGAATCAGTGTGATTATGCTCTCTTCATGGATATTGGAACTAGCAAAGACAATAACATCATACTGCTAATTCCTCCCACAAGCTTTTTGGCTTTTCTTGTGAGGACACACTTGCTTCCCAATTCCGAAATTCTTCTTGAAGGTCTTTAAAGAAGTCCTCTGCAACACAAATCAAGACATGAGCTGTAAACAGAACCGGGATTTACTTGCCATTTAGAGGAAAAAGACAACAGATGCTAGACAAGATTTTGAAATGATGCAAGTTTATCTTATCCTCCTCATAATCTCAATAGAGAGTACAAATCTACCTAGCGAAATTTGAACATCCCTCAAAAAATTACCTGCAGCATAAAGTGTTAAGTATAAGAATAACAAAAATAAACCTATCTCCTACAAAATTATAAGAAAACATATAACTTTTAAGTATCCTTATGTGCTAGTCAGATTGTTTGCCCAAAGGGAGATGGTAGGAAAAGACAGTTTAAAAGAGTTGAAAGGATGAGATGTGCAATTATAATAATGCAACATTGCATGGCAGGGACCGCAAACATCTGTCAAACAACCAAGAACATATTGATATAGTAGACCAGGCACAGGGCTTGTCAGGGGGAAATAAACCTTGACTCCTGATAGATTGTTCCAAGTCAACCTTTGGCCAAACCCCCACCATTTTTCTGGTGATCTTTTAACCAAAAGAAATGGAAAACCTTTTCTAAGGAAATACAAACACTTCAGTGGCTCTAAGAGAAGCAGCGATGTGTAAACACTGGTCATATGCAATACGAATACAACTCTTTATGACTGAACATAATTAATTTGCTTTTGGTAAGCTTAGAGGCTGTTACCAAATCCATAGAATTCTTCTTCTTGGGCATTTGTGCTCTGTCTTTGTTGAGTTCCAGAGTACGAAAAATCAGATGTGCGGTCAGAGTTGTATCTTCTCCTAGATTCGGAGTTCAGCAATGTATTGTATGCATGCTTAATCCTCATAAATTTCTCCTGTGCATTTGCCTGTATACCAGAATTACTTAATATACAAAGCCACAAACATAAAATGAAAGCACTAAAGGTTAGAAAGACAAACAAGAAAAGGAGCAGATGCGGCCATCCTACTATGAAGGGAGAATGATGGAAAAGCATAAGCAACCCAACTTGACACTGTCATAGAGTAAACAAAAAGCACAGATGCTCTGCATTTTCTTAAACTCAAACTATGAAAACAAGTAGCAAAACACTTGCCACATTGCTCTCAAGCACTTAAAAAGCCTTAATCAAGAGAGATGATGTCTGACAAAGCCAATATCTTCTCAAAGCTCCGGATTTACTCTTTCCTGGAGACAGCCATAATTTTATGTGTTGAGTCTAAAACCCTGCACTGAAACGCATCATATTCTGATTTCATGTGTTCTAAATTACAATAACATGTGAAAAATAGGAATGCATCTGATTTGTTAAGAAAAGTATTAAATAAGTGTGATGAGAATATAGAAGCTTGAGAAACATAATACGGGGACATGCAGATTTGCTACCTATCAAATAGAGGACATTATTTTTTAATTTTCGGAGATCTTTTACACCAAAGCAAGACGAGAGGATAGCAATCATAAGAAGGCAGAAGATCCAATTTTTGCACTCAAGACATATCTAAGAGTCTAAGCATTCCAGGGCCAGCCTATAACTCCAATGACTTATTCAGACAAGTATATAACTCAACACACCTTCCGCTCCAAAATTCCTTTCATCCCTCCCTCTCCACCACCTAACACTAGGCAGGACGTGCACTGTTCACGAGTACGTGCAAGTCAGAACAAGGCCAAGCCCTTCACCGGACTATTGCAAAGTTAAAACTCATTAAAAACCATTTGCTAATTAGAACTCAGTGCGCAAAACAAGAATAATAACAAATCCAATCAGTCTAAAATTCAATAATAATACGTAATAGCCCTTCATTCTATTGTTGAAAACTATATTACCCTCTAAAACTTATTTCTAATATAGCAATGAACAAAAACGAAGCCAAAACAGAGGATGATGAAAATTTTAATGTCTAGTCACCGAATTACCTCTTTGTTGACATCAGGGTGATACTTCAAAGCAAGTTTCCTATAAGCCCTTTTAATTTCATCTGGAGTTGCAGAAGGAGAAACACCCAAAACTTCATAAGGAGACTCTCTCCAACTCGCTCTCAAAAGGGTACAACCATTTCTTTTTCTGTGATACCTGACAAGGGATGGTGCAAATGGTCTTGGAGCAAAGCCGAAGCCAAAGCCACCTCTTTGGCAATATCTGAAACTGGGTACTGCCAAATTTGCTTGCTTTTGATGAACAAGGAACGATCTTGAAGAAAAGTGAGGGATAAAGAGAAGGGTATCTGGTGTTAAAGAACGAACCAATCCATGCGTATTCATGAATTAACCCTCTTCTATGGTATCTCTGATATTCATAAAAGTTGGATTTTGGATGCAAAAACTCTTGCTTTGGCTTTGAAATTGGGTTGCAAGAGAAGTTGTGGATGGTGTGAAGGTGGGCCATGCCTTGTGATAACTATATCAACGGCTCAAAAAGGTTGTCACCTTAGACAGTGACAAATACAACCCAAAATACCAAAATACCCCATTTATCCTTTTTTTATTTTGTCTTAAAAAGAAAGTTCGGTTCTTGTATATACTACTTCCTAGATACCAACAATACCCGCCATGACTTCAGTTTCTAAGATGGATGTAAACAAGTGCTTCCCTTCGTCCTTTCGTTGGTCTGTGAAAGATCAAGCCTTGCTTCAAATATGTAGTTTTCCAGTACCATCTGTGTCAAGTGAACAAATTTTGGTCAAGAATGAATGTTTGGTATTTGCTCAAATGCCTAAAAGAATTAGCGTGTCAACACACTATCATGAAACTGGAATGGGAGAAAAAGGTGATTTAGCAAGAAATGTGTTAGACAGTAGTCATTTGATTAGTGTTTTAAAATTTTGTGTTGCTGAAGGATGTTTTGAACTTGGAAGAAGTTACCATGCTTTGATTGCAAAGATTGGACTTGATGAGGATGGGTTTGTGGGTACTAGCCTTATTGATATGTATGCTAAATGTGGAGATATGGATAGTGCGGTTGCGCTATTTAATCAAATGCCTCACTTAGATGTTGCTTCATGTAATTGTTTGATTTCTGGTTATGCTAGTTGTGGATTGTTTGATGAAGCTTTTAGTTTCTTCATGAAGTTTGATAGCTTCGGTAACAAGCCTAATCCTTATACATACTCGACTATGCTAGCAATTTGTGGAACCCTTTCAGCTATTGAAGAAGGAAAACAGCTTCATGCCCAAGTTGTGAAGATGCAACATTTATCAGAAACAGCTGTGAGTAATGTGCTTTTGACAATGTATGGCAAGTGTGGGGCGATGGAGGATGCTGAATCACTGTTTAAACGTCTTCTACAAAGGAACCTCATTTCATGGACTGCAATTATTAATGGATTATATAAGCATGAGGATTTTGAGAAAGCTATGAGGCTGTTCTGCTTGATGAGAGAGAATGGGATTGAACCAAATGAGTACACATTTACAATTGCTCTTGCATCTTGTGGAAGTGTGAAGAATCTTGATAATGGCCGTTTGCTTCATGCTTTAGTTATTAAAAGGGGGATGGCTTTGGGTGAATTTGTTGGGACTGCAATTATAGATATGTACTGTGAGCTTGGACAAATGGATGATGCAGAAAAACAGTTCAAGGGAATGGGCACTTTGGCCTCTAAAGTATCATGGAATGCACTAACCAAAGGGTTAGTTCACAATGAGAAAGCCAATGAGGCTTTGGATGCTTTTAGTGAAATGGTAAGAAAAGATGCTGTTTGTGATGAGTTTACCTTTTCCATCATTCTGAAAGCTTGTGCTTCCTTACCATCATTCACAAGCAGCCAGCAGATACATGCTCGGGTAGTGAAAGCTAACTTTGACACAAACATGCATGTGGGAAGCTCATTGATAGAAGCTTATACTAAATGTGGGAGCGTAGAAGATGCAGAGCGGGTTTTCAGTCGGATTTCAGTACCAGATGTCATATCATGGAACTCAGTCATCAAAGCGTGCTCGCAGAACACCAATCCAAGAAGGGCTATATCACTGTTTAGGGGGATGATTCACAAAGGATTTAGACCAACAGGTTCCACTTTCCTGGCTGTTCTTTCTGCATGTAGCCACTCTGGCAAAATCCAAGATGGCCTAGAAATATTTCAATCAATGGTTAGAGAATTTGGCATCTTACCAGAAGAAGCACATTATAGTTGCATGGTGGACTTACTAGGAAGATCTGGACAACTGGAAAAGGCACTTGATTTCATAAACAACTTGCCCATCGAACCTACAGCTTCAATATGGACACCTCTACTTGCAGCTTGCCGGTGCCACAACAATCTCCAAATGGCAGAATTTGTTGCAAAGCACATACTAGCTTTGGACCCGAATGCTGCACCAGTGTATGTTACCCTCTCAAATATGTATGCCGAAGCAAGGCAATTGGTCGATGCAGAAAACCAGAGAAAGCTGATGAAACTAAAGGAGGTTACAAAAGAACCAGGATGTAGTTGGATAGAAGTGAAAAACAAGATACACAAATTCTTTTCGCACGATAGAACACACCCCGAATCTGCCAAAATATACAATAAGTTGAACCAAGTAATGATGCAAATAAAAGACAAAGCATCTACTAATGCAAACCCCCTGTATGCAGAGGATGATTCTTGTCTATACCACAGTGAGAAACTTGCAGTTTGCTTTGGCCTTATAAGCTTGCCAGCAGGAAAGCCGGTCAGAGTTTTCAAGAACCTCAGAGTTTGCACTGATTGTCATATGTTCATGAAGTTTGCATCGATGATTACAGAAAGAGTTATAGTGTTAAGTGATAATTATAGGTTTCATCACTTCAACAAAGGTTGCTGCTCATGTCGAGATTACTGGTAATGTAATGCTTTGGAGAACATGAACAATACATTGCTTCATTGCCTGCTCCTACACCAGTTCATCCAAGTCAAAGTGCTATTATCAAGATCAAACGGCTCATAACGATCAGATTTTGCAAACCCCATGTTGGGTCCCACTTAGTGTCAAAGTAAGCATGATCAATGTCTGACATTGTGAGGTTATATATGCCATATTTTTCTTTTCAGATACTACCCAAGTGGGCCCCTAATCAAACTATATATTTACAAGTTATAACGTTATAACTTATAACTGAAACGCATCTGCCCTTTTCCCGCCTTTACAGGTAATCAACGGCAAAGCATTTCTTGGGGAACCACAAAACAAAAATCACCATCATGCCCCGTTTATTTCACTCATTTACTGATGCCTACGCCAACCTTTTAGAAACCTACGCTCGTGATCGAGCGCTGAAATCGGGAAGACTACTCCACGCGCACCTGATCATCAATGGGTTGGTTCGTTTGACTTATTTAGCCTCCAAGTTCATAGGTTTTTACACTGAGTGTGGCCAAATATCAGATGCTCGTAAACTGTTCGATAAAATTCCCAAAACAAATGTCAGTCGTTGGATTTCCATCATAGGTGCATATTCTCGACGTGGGTATTATCAGGAGGCAATAAATGTTTTCTCTGAAATGCAAGCAGAAGCTTTGGGAGTTAACATATATGTTATCCCCAGCATTTTGAAGGCTTGTGGGCACGTTTTGGATCAAGAAACAGGAAAGAAAATACATTGCTTGTGCCTCAAGAAATCTTTTGAAACTGATGCTTTTGTTACTAGTTCTCTTATTGCTATGTACGCGAAATGTGGGCAAGTTGAAAAGGCGAAAAAAGTGTTTGATGGGATGTTTGAGAAAGATTTGGTAGCTTTGAATGCTGTTGTTTCAGGATATGCTCAAAAGGGGCTTGTAGAAGAAGGGTTACGTTTGGTATTGGAGATGAAATTGATGGGAGTTGGGCCTGATGTGGTTACTTGGAACACTTTGATTGCTGGTTTTTCAAAGAAAGATGAACATTGGATGGTGTCCAAAGTTCTTGAATTGATGTTGGCTTATGGGATTGGGCCTGATGTGGTATCTTGGACTTCTGTCATATCGGGGCTTGTGCAGAATTTTCGATATGATGAGGCTTTTGGTAGTTTTAAGAAGATGATTAAGCAAGGGCTCTATCCAAGTTCAGCCACAATTAGTAGTCTTTTGCCTGCTTGCATGAGTGCAGTGGATTTGAAGCTTGGGAAGGAGGTCCATGGATATGCGTTGGTGATTGGGGCTGAAAATGATATTTATGTGAAGAGTGCTCTTGTTGATATGTATGCTAAGTGTGGCTTTATATCTGAAGCAAGAACTTTGTTTTATAAAATGTCTGAAAGGAACATTGTTACTTGGAATTCAGTGATCTTTGGGTATGCAAATCATGGATTCTGTGAGGAAGCGATTGACCTTTTCAGACAGATGGAGGAGGAGGGGAAGAAGCCAGATCACTTGACTTTCACAGCAGTCCTCACTGCTTGTAGTCATGCTGGATTGGTTGAGCATGGACAGAGTTTATTCAACTTGATGCACGAGAAGTACAAGATTACCCCAAGATCGGAGCATTATGCTTGCCTAGTAGATCTTTTTGGTCGAGCAGGAAAAGTTAATGAGGCTTATGATGTTATTAAGACAATGCCTATAGAACCAGATTCATTTGTATGGGGGGCACTATTAGGAGCATGTAGGACCCATGGGAATATTCATCTTGCTGAGCTAGCAGCTAAACATTTGCGACGGCTTGAGCCTGGCAGCACAGGAAACAATTTGCTGTTGGCAAATTTATATGCTGATGTTGGCAGTTGGGGAAATGCTTTAAGGTTAAAGAAGATGATAAAGAAAAGGAAGCTGAGAAAATTTCTGGGATGCAGTTGGTTAGAAGGTTCCTAATGCTTAAGCATGATTTCTTAAAATGTGACGTATTTTCCCCGAGGATGATTGATATTCCTCGTGCTTTGTGTTATGATTTTCTCAAGCTCACTTGTGCAGTTCACTCATCAATTGTTTGGCTTCGGGATTACAGGTCCTTCATGCCTTGCATTCTCATGAAAGGATGATTGGAAGCTATAGCAGAGCCCTGAGGTAAGGCTTCTACTGCATTCCCTAGAGTATCTTTCTTTTCTGTTGGAAAAGTTCAAACTCTCTTGTACATATTGCATCGATGCGCTACATTTAGGTGAAAGAACTCAAAACTTCCACAAGCTAAGAAGTTGTGGATGAAGTTTGGGGATGCTCAGATCCAAAAAGACAAAAAAAATGGGGCATAAATTTATTCGGGATAATGAGTCCTTCATGAGGGGACCATGTAAAAAGGCTTGAAACTGTTGGACTGCAGCGCAGGAATGTTGTTCAGAGGCGGGATGCGAAGACATTCTGGTGGAGTTTTTCAGAGAGGCACCAGTAGAAAAGATAAAAAGAAAAGACCAAGAATATTCGAACTGGTGGTGGCCTGCTATGTACTTTTGATTTCAAATGGAGATATTGTTAGCTCCTCTGTCATGTCGACATTTACATTCCACACGAAATTGCTTGAGCTTTAAAATGAATCCAGACTCTCAAACATTCACCTTTATATGCACCTTTTCTTTCTTTCTTCCCATTTGTTCTCTTTTCTAGTCAAGTTTTCAATCTTTTTGGTTTGCTTTGAAAGACTATAACCAGCACAATGTGAGGCCAGAAACAAAATTCCCCATAATTCCTTGCTGTTGGGTTAACTATGCTGACGTTCAATGATCTTCCAAATATTTGGATAAGTGCAAAGATGCCCATGCAAAGGAATAAAGTACTTTAAAATCTCAAACCTGCAAAAGTATATAAAACAATAGATTTGTTAATTTCTTTCCTAATAACCCAAAAATTTGCCAATATTTGGGTAGTGACATGTTGGAACAACCATTGCCCTTGCCGAAAGGTCAATTCTCTGGTATCAGCATGTGCTCCGTTGTTATCCTTGATTGGCAACAAGTTGCAGAACTAGTGACAAACAGGCTCCTGCCAGAAGCACAACAGAATTGCCCCAAAATAGAAGTTCTGACAAATAGTAAACCTGGCCAAATCAATCAATGTGTCCCATGCCCAACCCAACTCATAGTTTTGTATGTATTCATAATTACGAGCACTCACTCACTTAAAATACTGAAAGAAAACAATCAAACAAGCAAAATAAAGTTTGTTTTGGAATTTGTATAATTTGAGGATGTAGAGAAATTACAGGATTGGCTGCTAATTTCTTCAAGCCAAAGGGAAAAGGATGAAAAGTTTTCAACAAATAAAGTGGCCAAACGTTCATAAAGTCATTGATCCAATAACAAGCAAGATGGGTGATGGACTTTTGCTTAGCTTTTTTATTAGCTTTTTGTTTCTTGGCCGAAAAGAAAGTTTAATATATTCAATAATACACAGGTTAATGGCCAAGGTAAGAATGTAGTTTTCCGACTTGCTCTAGTTAAGGTAGAGGCTGAGTAAACTGCTGGGGTACTTCCATGCTGCTATCAGGTAATAAGCTAGGTAGAAGATGTAATATATGCAGAGAACTTCTGTCTGCCATCAAGTAAATCAAGAAAGCAATCCACTGAGAGATTTTATCTCTTTGCCAGGTTCAATTCAAGTCTCGTTCATAACTTCAAAACTCCACTCAAATATATCCAAATGCTTCATAAATATCTCCAAATGCTTCATCAGGATTGGAATCCATCTGTCTGCCAAGAAACCATGAGAACACAGCCAATTTCAGAGAGTCAAGTGAACACCAAGTTGCTCAAAATTTCTGAATCTACAAAAGAAATTAATGATCGGTGATGAATTTGCAACACAATGATTTAATTTGAAATTTCAAAAACACAGAAATAAATCAACAAGCAGCAAACATAAGAAACATCAAATTAAGTAACGGTCTTTCTTAGAAACAGGCAAACCTATGTTTTATCACTACATAATCAAGAGCAACCTGAAACAAAACCACTTCAACTAAGGTTATTGAACCAGTCTGGCTACATCAACTACTACCCTGAATGCAAGGAATGGGGAGAAAGAAAAGGAAGATGGAAATAGGATAAATTTTGCAATGCAAAAGGTAAATGAAGCAGATAGTTCTGTTCAAAAGAACATATAAAAATACAAATAAACATAGAAACAACAGCTGAAAAAATAAATAAGCACTACTGCAGAGCTGCATAAAGTTAGAAGGCAATAGCTCAAAGATAGCGCTGAGGCATGTACAAGCTCCCCTAAACAGAAGAAGAGAGAGTAAACTGCCTAGAAATGCGTCCATTCATCTTGTGAACTAAGTCACAGTCTAGACAATCAAGTAGACACTAAATCATAGAGTGACTCTGTTTGCAGAAAAGGCATCAATCATAATCAAGTAAAATTAATACAGGAACCTCAAAGCAAAAAAGGATTCCTTTTCTTGTAGATGAGTATGAATACGAAATTATTGCCCCTTAATCCTGTTTAAACCATGCCGTCACATCCATTCCCCGTAACAACAAAATAATCTAAGCTAAATCGCTTTCCATTCCATTCGAAACTCCGAGCAAGTTCCAGAAGCAGCGGTTTATATAGCACTGTACATCTCAAAATTACTTAACTTCAAAAAACCATAATTTTCAAGCGAATTAACGCTTTCTACAATTCAATTTTCAGCAAAAGGAAGTTACTTTGAAAATAAAAATTCAGACTTTTCAACAAAACCCATATATATCTACCAGTCAACCAATCAATAAAGCTAAAAATTCATATAATAAGAACGATAAAAGAAAGAAAAGAACTGACCTTCGTACAAAAATACAACTAATTTAACTTATCATTGGGAGCCATATGATGGGGATACGACACAACAGAACCATAGTTATTCCCACCAGACCAATCACTCCGCTGGATAATCCCATACGGATTCGCTTCATACCCATTTTGATGATGATGCTGTTGCTGATGGTGATGAAGATACCCTGCTTGATGCATCCCCACATGTCCATACATCGGCATCGGCATTGGCATCATTGGTGCCCCATAAGGCATCGATATAGCCATCCCCATATGCCCATTCCCATTGGCACTACCACCACCACCACTTCCACCTCCGCCGCCGCTTCCACCCTCATGAAGACTCTGCGGCACCGGCGTTGATGCAAACAGCTGATCGGAAGACGATGGACCTTCGTTGCTTAACCCTTGCATTCTTTTCAAGTAAAGCCGATATTTTTGCAAATGACTGGCGACGTTCTCGCGGGTCAAGCCTTCGACGTTCATTAACTGCATGATCGTTTTGGGAACCGCGTTTTTGATCCCCAAATGGGCCACCACATCAACGAATCTCTTATGCAGTTGCGGCGTCCACACTAGGCGCGGTCGTTTCAACGTCCTCGCCGACGGATCCTCCGAATTCTCCGTCGTCCTAACCGCTGAATCCGCTTCCTCTGCAATATCCATCTTCCTCATCTTCTTCGAGTCTGATCCGGATCCCGAACCCGACCCGTCCCCTTCCGGTTCACCTACCATCGGGTCATTGAAAGAACGAAAATTGTTATCATTATTATTATTGTTGTTATTGGTAGTGCAGGAGTGGGCCCCGATGGAACGGAGAGAGGAGAGGGTACTGTGAGAAGCGCGGTTGACGTCGAGAGTGGTCCGACGAGGCTCCGGCGAGATGCTGAAAGCGGAGGCGAGTTCCGGTGGGATTAAGGATTGTGATAACGGAGTTAAATCATCGGTGTTAGGTAATCCCATCTCCCATTCGATAACTCTTTCGTCATCGTCGTCGTCGTCGTCGTCAACGACCGCAGCTGTGGCTGTTGCGGTGGCGGTGACCTGTTCATCCTCTCCGCCATTAGCTTCATATTCACTCATATTCACTTCTTCCCCCATATAAATTTTCCCTTTTCCGGCCTTCAAATTAGAGATTTTCTTGAAATTCTTATTATGGTTTTCGGGCCTTGTTGTTTGGACCGGGAAGAAAGAGTAAAAACTGAAGAGATTTTTCAGATATTTGCGTAAAAATTGGGGGGCTGTTTGGGAGGAAAGAAAAAAAGAAATTCGCTTTTCTGAGGGAAAAGGAAAGGAAAAGGAAGAGAAAAAAAAAAGTGCAATATCTGATTCCAGATCGGTCTAGCGGTACTGCCAACGTGGACGACTTAGCCAGATATTTTTGATCCGCTAAATATCTCTCTCTCTCCTTAACATCAAAATCAGGGCTTCTCCAATTACGTTTTGCCATGTAATCAATTGTGGGTCGTATGAACGGCACTGGTTGTGCTGGATCGTCGGTGGTGGGGGCATTTTATTACGGAAACGGACGTGGTCGGATTGGAAGGTAGGCGGCCAAGTAAGCAAAGTACGTGCACTTTTGAGGGTGTTTCGGGGAATGTGAGGGCTAGAATTTTTCAGGACGGTTTTGCCCTGGCCCATCTTTTTCAAAGCGGACCGACCAATGGGAGAAGAGGATGTTGGTGAACAGCTGGAAGGAGAGACGTGGACAAATTTAGGACTGACAGCGTGGAAACGTCTCAACCGTTTGATGGGATACTAATGCACGATGAATGGGCGGACGATCTTAGGATGGATTTGAGTAATGGCAAGGTTTACAATAAGATCAGATGCGGAAGAGCAGAGCCTTGGCTTAACCACTTTCAGACCAATAGTTATTTATGTTATGTAAGACTATAAACTTGACCCAAAAAGAGCTAAATCTAACGTCTAGGGTACGCCGTGCCAAAAGTGGATGCTTACTCTATGCTATCTTACATTATTTCCAAGGAATTGCTAAAGAATTCCGAGAAAAAATAATGAATTAAAAAAAAAGACATTAATCAATATTTATTTGAAAAATACGTCCACTATCATTATTTATATCTCTTCATTTTCGAACCTAAACTATAAGTGATGACAATTAATATCTTGAAATTGATTGGAGATACCATATTATTTAATCAAAGATTAGGTCATGCTTAAATAAAATTGTAAGGCTGCTTGTCATCAAATAGCATGTATAGTTTTCAAGTTACGTACCATCAAGACTTATGTCAAAGGGTGTCAACTAACGTTGCTGGAAATATCGATGGTTACCCAAAACAAAGTCCAACTGGGCTTGTTGGCATCCGACTGCAGACCAGACCTGAACTCTGCCGCCCGATTAAGCACAGCCCAAAATTCAAGGAACACGGTGAGCCTAGGTTATGTAAGAAATTTCTCTCTTGGACCATAACTACAACACTGCCATTTATCTATGACGCTGTGGCAGCTTTTGCCACGGAGGCAGATAGCGAGCTTTGAAGAAGAGACTGGCGGCTGGGCTGCTAACTAGTTGCTCATGAACTATGGCTACCACCGCACCCATGTCTCTACCTAGGCCCCCACCTTTCACTTCCATTTTCAAGCCAAGGTCTCACCATTCGTCTCGACTGTTGGCTTCTCATCTCACCTTATCAACAACTTTCTCATCAAAGTATGCCATCCATGTTCAGGATCCGGTTGGGAGAAATCATCAGAAAAAGAGCAACACCCTTTGGATAACTTTTGCTACTCCTGAAGAGGTTCTGCCTTCAGATACCACCCCACTTGAAAATTCCCAGCAGATAGTGTCCACTACGGGTGATGAGGGTGTGGCAACTGTTATACAAGCTCTTCTCTTTGTTGCCTTTGTTGCTCTAACTATTCTCACTATTGGGGTAACTTCACTTTCTCAAATAACCGCTGCTTTTTCTCCCTTTTTTTTCCCCTAAATTCACTTGAAGTTTTGATTTTGAACTGTGGGTTGTTGCTGAATTGGAGTGCTTTTGAATTGGGTTCCAGGTTATATACATAGCAGTGCAAGATTTCTTGGGGAAGAGGGAGAGAGAGAAGTTTGCAAAAGAAGAGGCTGCCAAGGAGAAGAATGGAAAGAAGAAGAAGGTGAGAGCCAGGGCTGGGCCAAGGGGATTTGGTCAGAAGATTGATGATGATGTTTAGAGCGCAGATTTTTCTTGTAAGCTTTTCATTTTCTTTGTGACCCCGAAACTTTTTCTTTATTTCATGGAAGACTTCGTTTAGGCAAAAGATTTTCTTGTCATGTAATCAACTGAAAACGTTGTCCACTGCTTGTAAGGTAATGATTCCGGTTTCCAATCTAAAAATTGTAGCCTCGACAGCTTTCTGAGTTAATTCTATTGAAGGATTTATATTATATATGGAGAAGAAGCATTGGGGAATGACAGATGTAATCTTCACATTCCCAAATGATCAGTCCTTTTTAGAGTCCTGCTTTCTTATGAAATTTATCAGGAAAACCTCCAATGACTTCTAAATGGCAGTCCAACGCTGAACCAGACAAAAGCTGATTATATGTTCTTGTCACGTACATAGTCTCCTCAAGCATTTCCGGACCCAGATAACGACTAGCGCCTCAATTCCACTATGATCAATCTTCATTCTTGAGCTTGAAATATTTTCACATTATTTTGCATACTACCGGATATCGCAGTTTGCTTCAAAGGCAAAGATTGTTAGCCAACAATCCATCAGTAAACAACTTGTAGAAGCAAACTGATGGCCGCAGCTTCTTTACGGTACAGAAGCAAAACTGATGTCGTTGCCCCTTCATCCTCAGTCTATAGTCATTAGTAGTGGTCGTGTCATTGCTTAATGCATCCCTATGGTCTTTTCTACCAATGTCCAATGCTCTTACCCCTACCACTTCTGTGTTTAAACATGACAAAATTGTTCAGGGTGGACCCTCAATGATGGTAGCATTTCAGTGGGAACTTCATTTTTCTAAGAATCATGCAAGAAAAACAGAACCAAGTGACCAACCTATACCTCGTAGAATACTATGTTCTTTGTGCAATTCACAAAAGCACAAATTTTAAAAAAAAAAATTCTTCAAAAGATCTTTTGATTTTATATCCAAATGTTACTTTCTACTTCATGGTTTCAAAAACAAAGAACGAAGAAGGTTAAAATTTCTTAAATTACAAAATACTTTTCAGGCTAAAGACAATATTTAACCATCTCTATCCCATAAATGACAAAGGGGGTCCTGACCTTTGTCATCTTTGATCATTTGGAAAGAAAGCATCAAATAAACCAACAAAGATTATAAACATAAACAGGTTGATAGCAAAGAGAAAATTGTGCATTTAGGGTGAAAAAGAAAAGAGGAAAATGTCATTAAGCATACATCGAGGGGAAAAAACTCTGGCCTCACCTAAACATCAACAGCTCTCCACATGCCAACATTTTGTACAGTCGCCTTATCATATAAACTACCTCACCATTTTAAATTTTTACACCCTTAAAAACTTGTATAATCATTTATCTCCTCTGCAGGGGCATCAGCTGTATTCAACAGCTGAACCTCAGCTTTGCTCGATTCTATGTATAAACCTTAAGCTACACAATGTACAGTTTCCAGTACAAGCAACAACTTTATTTCCATTCAGCTCTTACCTGTCTAAAAAGATAGGTAGAACCATAGGCTCTAGATACGGGAAGAAAGGAAGAGGGGAAGCCCACAGTGCTTCTGTTAGCTGTACAAACACATTCTTTCCTACACCAATTAAGCAGGGTGTGGAGACTGAGCAGCAATTCTCCTTTCTGAAAAGAATACAAATCACATGTTAGACGGTTTCAACGTACAGCAGCTGTAACATGATAACAGGGATCAAATTTAAATCAATAAAAAAGAATGGTTAATTTTGGTACTATAGTTCAACATCCACTAACAGGGGAGCCATATGCATTCCATGTCTTCAACAGAGCCATGTGCCTGCTCAGCTCAAACCCTAAGGGTTCATGATAATTACGACTAATTAACAGCACATTCCCAGAGCATCAAATGTCCATGAAAGGGTTTCTAAATAGAAAAGTGAATGTTTGAGCAAAAACCATTACAAGCAATTAAAATTCAACTCCGTCAATAATTACTTGTCAGAGTTTCAGGAAATCTAGTTTCATCAATTTTTTTATCAGCAGGTATCATTATGTCAATAGATACGTGGTTATGAGCCAGTTAGTTCACTTTCTAAAAAACGCATAATCAAATGTAGAAACAAAATTCAGGAAACCACAAAAACCTTGCCTAGATAAGTGAACCCATTAATAATGCAGTAGTGAATGCTATATGAAGAAACTCATTTACATAATACATGGACATATACATATAAACTAATAAGCAACCATTGATGTCAAGGAAGAATCAGTACCCCCAGCAGCAACAAGTTTCTCTACACGTGCAACAATATGCTTTCCATAAGTGTACTTCTTCAATGCATTTAAATGGACCTTAATTCGTGAAAGGATCAGCTCACGTTGCTGGTCATCACAAGTCTCCAGTACTTTCTGTACAACGTAGTTCGCAAACTGATCCTTCATCATTGCCTGTGGTGGACAAACAGCTGTCAGCAGAAATGACATGGTTGATATGAAATTCTACAGAGACTAATTCTAGAGACAATTAAACAGAAAGCGAAGTCCTGAACACCATGCAATCAATTTTAAAAAGACTATTCTAGCCATATTCTTTACGTCATAACTTCCTGAGACATCAGTATAATATGCAGAATTCTAGAGTTTCCTTCAACTATAGCAGCAGCATTCCTCACTATACATGAAAGTTGATACCTTGCAACATACACACCCAGATTACAAATATGAACAAAAGTATCATTCTCGCCAACAAGGAAGATCACCATACTCAGCCAAACCAAGCACAAATAAAGGCAGTCATGGTTCATGGCTCTTCTTCAATGATTTACAAACCAGTGAAGTTATTTGGACATTTTCTTTCAAATACAAGGAATTAAAAGCAGAAAGTATATCTATTCAAAGTTAAAAGACTCAGCATAAAAAATGGACAAACCTGAAGAGGCTCATTCTCATCAGTAGAACCAAGCATTTCATTCACCAACAATTGACGTTCAGAAGGACCACCAAAAGTTAAGCACTTCTCAACAACGTTAGAGGCAAACTTCTGCTGACTCATCTGGACTATCTTTCCAGCTAACTCTTTAATTATAATTGAGCGTTCATGAGGCTTTCCATGCTCCAGTACATGCTGTTAAGTGAATGAAAGAGATCAGTTAATACTTCGAAAAAGAAATACTATAGAGACATTTAACTAACAACAAAAATAAACACATTTTAAAGATACACTGTGAAAAATAAACAACAAATACCAAAAAATTTCGGACAGCATATTAATAGAAAATAAAGGCAAAAAAGCAAAGACCCTCAAGCAGATTTGGTTGATTACTTCTGCCCCAACAGATCATATGCCATACAAACTATAAGTTTCCAGAAAAGAATGACAACCTGGACAACATAATTGCCATACTGGTCTTGGGCCAACATGCTAACAGATCCTAAAATCTCATCCATGACTTTACTCTGTGTTTTCGGGTCCTTGCAGTGCTCCAGTATTCTCTGCAGTGTTAAAAAAATTAATACAGACCACGCATTGCTCATTCTTAGCATAGAACAGTTTCAAAAGTTCAAAATTTAAGCAAAAAACAAGTTCTAAACCTGTATCACTCGGCACCCATATGGATGAGTGGAAAGGGTCACAACTTGATCAAAAAATGTTGTAACTATAAATTGAATGTTTTCCTCAGGAACACATTCAATACACTTCTGGATGACATGGTTGCCATTCTGATCTCGTACACAACGCATGACACTACCATCAAGCTCTTGAACCATTTTAATCTTCTGATCCAGATCAACAACTTCTATGGCCTTAAAATGTTAAACAAAGCATACATAATTATCAGAATGCTGGGCAGTATTCTTCGTGTAACCATTCAGACTCAGATCAATTAGCATGAGCGCTTTTATGATATCTATACAAAAAGCAAGATATGGAAATAACCAAATTAAGCTCTATCACATTGATTGAAGCTTACCATAGCACATATTAACAATTAAACATAAACACAGACTTATATGTATTTTATACAAAATGGAACGTAAAATCCAACCACAGTAATTTTCAAATTATCAACCATTGTGCTGATCTCATTTAGAGAGAAACTCATAATTGTCAAGAAACTGCAGAACAATTATGAGGAACAGTATGATGAATGAAAAGAATCAACAGGAGAAGTTGTTCAACATGCAACTTGATGATTATGAGCAAATGGAACGGAAGAAGAACAAGAACTAAACTCTAGGAGAATTGCAACCATATACCAATACCTTTTGGATCACTCGACAGCCATACATTTGAAGACTAAGTGTTAGAACATGACCAAAAAGCTTGCCAGCGAGTTCTCTTCTCTGAGCTGGAAGTCCATGCTCAAAAAACTGTACACAGATATAGATTTTATTTGGTAAATATAATAAACCATAAAAATATACAACTAAGCAGATATGCAACAGATTAAGCAGCAGATACCTTTTGAATGACATAATTACCAAACACATCAGTCATCAACGCAAGAGCTTGAGGCATGATTTCCTCATAAACCATATTTTTCTCTTCAGTTGTAGCTGTTTCAAGTTTTTGCTGTATAAATCGGCTGCCATACTGATCCGCACTGCTCAAAAAAAAAATGTTAGGATGCCTGTATGACTACATAAAACATGATTTTAAGACACAAGCATACCTGAACTCAACAACATGACCAGCAATTTCTGAAAGTTCAAAGCACTTTGTTTTATTGCTCTTAAACTCTTCAAGTAGGGAAGAGGCAAAGCTTTCATCCATGTTACATCCTGCATCCAAATGCCAGGGTCCAATGACACCCCCAGCTAGATTCCTCATCCCAGAAGGAAAACGCATATTCAGGTCAGTGTGTCTGATAGGACTTCCGGGTCCAACTGGTGAGTTTGGAATAACAGGACTTGCTAAGGGGCTTCCAGGATACGACATGCCAGCACCAAAGGTTGGATTTCCATAAAAACCATGAAGATTAGAAGTACCAGATTTAGCACCCAACGGAACGCCATATTGAGATTTCTGAGGTGATAGCAGAGCTCCAAGATAAGCTTTTTGAAGCTCAAGCAAGTTCATGTATGAATTACCTATGAAGTTCCTATCCATAGAGGGATCATTAAGGGCTGCAAGCTGTGCTGCAGCATAATCAGATGTCCTCAGATACTGAAGATACATAGGATCAACAAAAGGAGCCTGCAGAGCATTCCCAGCTATTTGGCTTCCAACTCTACCAAGATTATGGGACTCAGATGCAGCATTTGAAATGTTCTGTCCAGAACCCAAACCTCCTCCAAGCACTCTAGAGTCCATTCCAGGGACTGCCATAGCTGATGCAGCAGCAACATTTTCAAACAATGGTGGCAGATTACCAGTTCCAAGTTGGCTAGCCATCATAGAGGCCACAGCAGGGTTTAAAGAGTAACCACTTAACCCATAGTTTGGAAATGATGAATTCATACCATCACCATGCTGATACTGAGCAGGTAAGCTGCCTCCACCATTGAGAGTGGAAGTAGGTGATCCTTTCATATACGAATTGTTAGAGGGGACAGCAGATTTCTGGAGTTCAGCTTGCCTATCAGCAAGCAAGGATGGGTTTTTCAGGTCTGATCTGCCCCCATTACTCTTAGCTGAAGGCATATGTAAATGGCCAGATTCAGATTTCTTCAAGTATGCCTGCTGCTTGATATGATTCTGACCATCTTGCAGACCAAACAAATAATTCTGGTGATTTTCAACATCTTGTTCAATTTGTGAGGTTAACTGATTATCTTCATCTATGACACCATTTGATGACAGGTTCATGCCTGATAAAGCAGCTACCAGATCTGCAGACTCATTGACACCAGATGTGACACCACCAAATGTGCTTGGATTATTTATGCTTCTTTTCTCTGAGTTACCAACTCTGCCTCCTCCAATTGGTGTCAGGCAAGGACTAGGAGCTCTAGCTACAAGTTGGGGATCAGGAGTGGTACTTCTAGACAAGGAAGCACCTACAGCAGCAGCATAAGAGTATGAAGGTGGCCCAATGGTATGGACTGCAGACGAGCCTTGACCACTCGCACTTGACCGTAAAGTATCTCCCGAAGTCAGTTCACGGCGCAAATGAGCCAGCTCAGATTCAGCAGAACCTACATTCTCAAAGTTCTCATCAAAAGCATTACGACTAGCAGGACGAGATGGAATCCTTGTGACAGGAGCGGAGTGTCCCAAGTCATCCTGCAAAAATACTAAATATTAAATAACAGCAAAAAAACCGAAAGGGCCAAGTTCTAGAAGTTTTTGATATATGAACAAGAATAACTAAGCGTGATAGTTACATAGAAAGTTAACGAAAAAAGAAAATTTTGAAAATTTAAATGAGAAAGAATTTTGAAACCTATGATATACTGTAAACAGCCTAGCTCTTTATGAAGCAGAACACAAATTCATCACAAATGGGCCCAATAAGCTTTACACATAGTACTATCAATACCTTGGGAATCACAAGAATGGCAATTAATTGTATTGGCCATACATATGATCATTTTGTGAGTAGACACAAAGTGCAATCTCGAGACAACTAAAAGATGATAGCTAACCATAGGCTACCAAAGAAATGACCCCTGAAACTATAAGAGCAGTCACATTGAGTACTACAAAGCCTAAACAATTGAAATTTAAACATGTGTAAAGAATGCATCCTAATGAGAATACAACTGCCTCTGTTGCAGGCCTTAGAGAGTACATAAAAGTAAAAAGGATGCAGTTATTATGGTTTCTGCGACCCAATTTACATGCTTATAGAATTGGCTTGACTAACTGATTACTTTCCTTCTTTATTCTTGTTCAAGCAGAAGACAAACTATCATTAATTAAACATGCCTTTAGTCAATTACAACCAAATCACATTTCCAATGAAATTAATCAAGCCCACAATCGCTTAAATGGGCATTTCAGTTATCAAAAAATAAACAACCTAAATTTCAACAGCATTAAAATTAGTAAATGGAAGTAAGGCTACAAACTGTCTGACTCAGAGACACGCAGCAAACTGCTAGATTTTTTACCAGTAACAGAATTTTCTTTGAACATATGCCATTTATTACATGCCAAAGACGAGCCAGAAAACTGCCTTTGTAACTCTCCAAGACATGCGTCACTAAGTAGAATTTCAATCCAACGACTGCATGTACCAAAGGGATATGCAACATGCTACAAGTCAAAACATAAAATGATGAGATAAAAGCCTCTACAAATAATCCATATTGCGAGAATCCTTGGAGAGGCAAACTGTTATCAGCAAGCAACAAATAGCAGGTAATGTACAGAATCAAAAACCTCAGAACAAGTGGAATTAATGACCAAACGTTAAAATACAACTGGTGATCACCTGAAAAATTTCAGCGAGGCTTTTCTGTTTGCTCCCAAGTCCTATACCAGACAAACCAATCAGTCCATCACCACCCCAGTCCGCTGAGCTATGAACTTGCTCTGCCTCTACTTCGTTCTCTTGTTTCCTGGAATCAAACCCTGGTGGCATCGAAAACAATGACCTACTGCCACCATTATCAGCCCTATTCGCTTTCCTCCTATCTCCAATCCCACCTATCACTGAACCCCCTCCCTTCAACCTCTGTGCAAACTTCCAATCCTCCTTAGAAAGCAAAGGAGGTGGAAGCCTCGGGTTGAGATTCACATTCGAATAATAGTACGAATGATAAGCTGGATCAGACCTAAGCTCTTCCTCAGATGCAAACCCATTTCCATTTTTAGCTCCAGCAAAAGCTGAAAAGGCGATAGCCCCACTACCCCCACCAGCACCGGGAGCGGTAGCAGCAGCAGCAGCTCCACCCCCAAACAACCCGCCAACAGCACTCAGTGAACCCTCCACGGTAGGAGGTGCAGAGCCACTTCTATACAAGTTTAGCTCCCGTTCAAGATCATCCGCGTCTTGCCTACTACGCTGCTCACGAAGCAATAACCCTATCTCCTTCTCCAAATCATCCCCAAATGATCCTTCACTACTTCCTATCATTGGTCTCCTACCCAATTCAGATAACATTCTTTAAAACCCTAATTGATTATTACCATCTATCAAAACTCCCAAAAATGATCCCTAACCAAAACCAATAATCAGACTCTAAACCCAAAACTAACGCCAAAATAACCAAAACTTTTCTACACTAAAACACCTAAAAACCATATTTACAAACTTCAAGATGCTAACTTTATGCTACCAAATGAGTCAAAGATCAAAACTTTAATCACCCAGAGCTCATAAACAGCAAAAACCCATCTCCCCAAGCTCATCAAAACTAAGAAAAACAAAAATAAAAAGATACCCAAATTTATATATTCTTCAAATTTTGATATCATAAAATTAACCAACAAAAACCAGAAAAAAGCACCATGTTTTCCAAGTAAAACCAGCAACAAAAACAAAATAAAAAAATAGAGTTAAAAATTAAGAAAGAATAGCTCGGAAAGGAGAAAACTTTAATTTTTGAAGCTGAGATCAAAGAAGAAAGTGAAAAGAAGTTTAGCGATATATAGAGAGAGAGTTGACGGCTGAGATCACATCCGGCGGCGATTGTTTCTTACAAGAACCCTTTTAGGGTTTTGTTACAATTCAGGGAGGGTGGGATTAAATACAGTGAGTGAGTTAAAAAAAAAATCTTATTTTTCTTTTCATTTTTCTTTTCATTTTTCTTTTCATTTTTCTTTTGCTTTGGGTTTTCCTTTTTTTTAATTTTATTTTTGTGGGAAATTAATGAGATTATTGAGTTTATTTCCTAAAAATCAGGGGTACTTGACCAAGTGATAACCGACTGATGTAGTGAAAAGAAAATAAATTTTGTGTTGGCAAAAGATAATGATGTTTGTTTACCTCGTGTTACAGAAACAGGAATCTGTGACTGACACGTCGTCACATTAGATTCGCTGCTGCCTTAAGGCTTTCGCTCTGTAAAACGACCCAAGTACGGGTAGTAAATCTAGTAAAATATCTGAACTACCCCTTTTGGTCACTTTTATTTTCATTAGATTTTTGCACCCAACCCTGGGCCTTGCCCCTGGATCTTCTCCCAATCTTTGCCTACTTATGGAAATCTTTCTACTTCGAATACTTCTTCAGAGTTCAGTTCCACTTGTTCTCTTTTTGTTTGTTCCAACTCCATTCCCCCATTTCCCTTTGATTGACTTTCAAGTCCATTTCAGTTGACAAAATCATACTTGAAAAATTAGCAGAAAAAAGTTACCAGGAGAGAGAGCTAATCTAATACTGAATTGTTTGAAGATCTTTTCCATGGTCCCTGTTAACAATTTGGTGAAGCCTATGCATAATCAGCCCCTACTATATTTACCATATTGAGAATTAAAACAAGCTGTTGTGTTTGTTCTATTCTTGCATGTTTCTGGCTGGCTTGATTATTTGGTTGATAGACTGATTGGCTTGATACTTTTCTATATATATGTAGTTAAGCAGGGCAAGATGCATGCCATTAGGGCAGTTGGCACCGAAGGAGTTTTTTGCCTTGAAAATTGATTAGCTCACTTTCTGAAAAAGGATGGCCATAAGGTGCAAAATTTGCAATAGATGGAAAGGATGATGTCTGGCTACCAAAACAGGTTCTACAGAAAAAGTACATCAATTGGAGCATTTGTTTTTAGCTTCTTTCAGCTTTGCCAGAAGAAAACACAGCCTTCAGCCTTGGCTTATTGCACCAAGGTTTGTCATAATCAAAACATCTTGAACATCACTAACAATATGCTAAGTTAGAATTCTCTCTTATAAAATGGCAGTCGCAGACTCCCATTCTTAACCTAAATTAATTAATAAGCTTTCATCTTGTACCTACACTGTGCAAATGTTTGTACTAACTGTATCTAGGGAGGTTCTGGCAACACTACCAAATTACCCTCTCCATTTTGCATTCATTACAGTACTAGATGGAGCCCATCAAAGGTTAGCTTCTTCTTCTTTACATGTTTCCTGTCTAAAGGTAGGAAGTCTGCCTGGGAACAAATTGGGAATTTTCATACTACTGCCATTGAATTCCCTCCAACCCTATAGCTAAGTTACCTGCCCTCTAGGGCAGGGTACCTCAAACCCAAGAAAAGTAACTAATTGTCACCAATCTAATGTCCAATTTGCTTACACATTAACATGAAAAATGTTACCATGTTGAAAAGAAAGTCCTGCAAAGCTCTCATCCTTATTCCTTTGGTAGGCAACGACAAGTATGGCTTTTTAAGGAGACCGGTCATGACTATTAACCCAAAAGTATTATTATTATTCAGATTAAACTATCCTATTTTCTATCCAAATATAAACAATGAAATGAAATTATGGATATGAAATAGAAAGATCTCCTTATTTTTGGCACAAATAAACTAGATGGAGATCAGCATCTAGCAAAGGTATCAAAAAGCTGCCAGCCATAAAAGTTTCTGAGCATAGTTGCTTGTGAAGAGTTAGCTTAAAACTTAAGTCTGTTGATCAGAAAGCAGGTTAAGCTCATAAATGAAAAGCGAGAGCATGTTATGAAACAATTAACCTCCCAAGGGAGGAAATATAATTGGGAAGGAGAGGTTTTTTCATGTGCCCATCCATCCACCACCCGTCTACTTTTAATGGAATGGTTTAGCACGTGAAAGGGTGGTACACTCTAATTTAGATTTCTCTCTTTCTTGCACTTACCTGACAAAACCCTAATAACAAAGTTTGAACACGTGTACGGTGGTGATCTCAACAAATAAGTTTCGAAAAAGGAGAATTGTAATCTCGATTTTTTTTAAGAGCGAAATCATGTATCAACTATTAAATTAAATTTTAAATTATAATCAGTTGAGTTGTTTGGTATAGTCATATGAGTGTTAATGAGTACTTTATAATCAAATATCTTGTATTAACCGACTTGATTAAGTAAGATTAAAATATTTTATAATAGGGTTTAGGTAATGATATTAGAATCTATCCATTGTTAAATTAAATTATAAATAATGATTTTTAATATTAAAATTTGATTAAATATATATTTTTTGTTTATAAATTTTTTAAGTAGTGTAATATATACTAAAATTCATAAATTTGTTATAAATATGATTTTAGACTAATTTTATTTCTTATGAACTAATTATAATTTATTATTTTAATTTTTATTAATAATATATAATTTGATTTAAATTTATTTTACTCATATATTTACCGAGTACAAATATTTAACAAGTATTATTTAAAATATTCAAATACGAATTCTGACGACAATATAAAAATTTAACTTAGTATAAACAGTATTCCACTTTCAATACTCTATCACATAATCGAATTTGAGTTAGGATATTTCAAAAAAATTAACAGGCCGGGTACCGATTCCTTAACATCCCTAATTACAAACCTCCTCCATATAAAATTGTATAAATAAAAAAAAATCATTTTTAGGTGAATGAGAAGGTATATGAAAGATCATTGATAAACCATTAATGTGATTAAGCAATGTTATTATGAATTTAAAAAAGAAAAGAAAAGTGTAGTTTTAGATTTGCAAAGTTTTAATGTAAATGCATGGTTTTTTTTCTAAAACTAAAACATATATTCAAACCTTATATCATATAAAGTAGCATGTGACCCCTTTATAATTATTAATTAAACTGGTTAGCCGAAACTTTTGAGTCTTCACATCACGCTTTGTTTTCAAAACAAGAGCCCCACATAAACTAATCATACTTGACTAAATCTTTGAATTGATCTTCCTTAATTTATTTCCATAAAGTACCCCTATTTTTTTTTTGGATACTATGCTTGTTTGATTATATAAGGAAAATATTTTTATATTTTATACTAAATAAGATAGGTATTTGAATGAGATAATATACTTATTTCTTTCATTTTTATCCTCGAATAAAAATAAAAATATTTATTCTCAAAATTTAACATGCTCGATGCTTAAAATTATAATTGAAATATATGTCAAATTTTATATCTTGGGATAAAAGGGTTATTAAGACAAAAGAGAATTATCTATTATAATATAAAAGCTTATCTATCAAAAATAAAATATTTATAGTAATTTTTTACGTGATTTTTATCTTCAATTTAAATAAAAAAACAAAATGTGATAATGATGTACGTTAAGAGTTAAAATTTGTTATTAATATTATCAAAATGTAATAAATTATCATGTTTCAGTAATTATAAAGCAAAACAATTACGTAGTTAATTATGTGATTAAGAAATAAGAATTAAGATTAACTAATCATAATTAACCAACCTTTCTTTTAGCAAAATTAGACGTGGGTCATCTTGAAATTAGGGTTGTGATTTAATTGCATTAAAACATCAACTTGTGTACTTGTTATCATAAAAAACATGGGCAATACGTGTCGAGTTGAAGCAACCATTAAAGCTCAAAGGACAAGCATTGTATTTCCAGGGATACTAACAAGATTTTACTTAAAAAGTGATTAAAAGATAATTACAAAAATAATTATTATATATATACATTTAATTTTAGGATTATAATAATAAAAAATTAAAAAATAAAGATCACCGTCCCCTGTTACTCCTTTGACTCTTTCGCCACCTGCCACTCATTTGACTCCAACCCTGTCTCTGATTCATTTGACTCCGCCCCTATCTCCAATGGTTCCAACTTTCAGCTTTGGGGTTAGGTACCAATAAAGAACAAAACCCAGAAGAGAAAATGGGAAATTTTAGGTACTGGTACTTCTCTTCGGGGGTTTGATCCCAATGCTCTGCTGTTCTGCTGCCACGTTAGTGCATGCAATTTGTCCGAAGCCATGTTGCATCGGACACGTAATGGATGATAGGATTCGACGATAGCCCAAGCTTTTTAAGGAATCGAAGGGCCATTTTGAGATTTTGATGAAAAATCAGTTCCTGTTTTCCATCTTCCGTGGAAAAATATTTTATTTGGAAGTCATTGAAGCGTGGGAAGCTCCGGAATCCGATTGCTCGAGAAAAATAAATATTTTATAAATTATTATTATTATTATTTAATATTATATATATTCCGAATAATTTGATATTTAATGTTGCACAAAATAGTATTTTATTATTTTTATGATATTTGCAAGGTGAAATGTTATAATTAAAATGAGAGCATAAAAGAGAAAATGATTGTTGGTAAGTAATTATAGTTGTGATTTCGCAATAGAAATTATAAATTATTTCAGAAATTCCCTTTTTTGAACTATTTTTGATATTTGAATGAAGCAATACAAGAGTTTAGAATGGGCCACGTCACAGTTACATATCAGTTAGGCCCAACCCGATGTTTGTCCGGACCAAGAAATCAAACCTTTTATTGGACCCAAGATCAAAAAATTCAAAGGAAAAGTAACAAGAAAACTAGAAAAAAAAGGAACAAAAAACAAAAAGAAATATAAATTAAAGTCCGAAACTCATTCTATATACATAATTCAAATATATAAAAACTTTATTTGTTTATAAAATGATGTTAATTTCACCATTTTATTAAATAAAATCAGTTATTCAATATCATGAGTAAAACTTTTAACTCATAGAATTGCCAATAGTGACAATATTTACACATCTGTTAATTTGAAAATATTTTGAAGATAATATATAACAAATATCACTCTAGTTATTGTCAATTGATATTATATTTGATACATATCTTAAAAATTCAACATGATATTATAGTAGGTGTTATTCTCATTCGTTCTTTATATGATTCATGTCATGTAATAAGTTTATAGTCTCTATAAATAAAAGAGAGTATTAAAGTAATGATAAAATAAATTTCACATCTGATAAATTAGAGATGTCAGCGGATAGGGTATTTGCTAATTTTGAAGTACTGAATCCGAATTCAATTAATAAATTGGGGTACCTAAACCTTACAACTATCTGAATATTTTTTTTAATTTACTATTCTAACTTGAATTTTAATACATACCCACCACTCGATAATTACCCAAACTTGGTTAAAAATTCAATTGTGTAAAAAAAACTATTATAATGCTATTTATGAGCACCTAATTACCCCACCCTTCGTATCCACATACAATAATATTTTTCATCCATGTTCCATATAATTCACTAATAATTAATTTTATAAAAGCACATAAAAAATAAAATTTAAATTTAAATAATTAAAAACAAATATATCAAATATCAACTTAAATAATTAAAAACAAATATCCAAACAACAAGTTTACAACAAAGCAATAACATTAGAAATTTAATTAATTATATGGATTTGTCCTTAATTACATAAAATTTAAAAAAAAGCTAGGTTCCATAACTATTCTAATCTCACTAGTATATATACTATAAGTTTATATAAACAAAAAAATATATATTATAATTAATAATTTTATAAGTTATAATTTTTGTAATGTTAACATAAAATAGAAAATAAATATGTTTATTTTTAAAATAAATATACTAAAAGTATATATATAATAATAATAATAATATTCCTTATAAATTAACACAAAATCGAAAATATATATTAAAAGAAATTATAAGTTAATTAATAATCATAATTTTATGAATTAATTTAATAACAATATGAGTTTATTCTTCAGTACATGATTTTTTTCTTTTAAAAGCTAGATATATACATATATATTATAAGTTTATATAAATAAAGATATATATATTATAATTAATAATTTTATAAGTTACAATTTTTGTAACATTAACACAAAATAGAAAGTAAATATGTTTATATTTAAAATATATATTAAAAGCATATATATAATAGTAATTATATTCTTTATAAATAATACAACATATACCATATATATATTAAAAAATATTACAAGTTAATTAATAATTATAATTTTATAAATTAATTTAATTAATAATATGAGTTTATCTTTAATTACATAAAATTAAAAAAAAAACATAATCAGGTTTGGATAATAGGTACCCGAGTGGTACCCGAACCCAATATAAATAGTAAAATTACTACCTTAACCCTTTTCAAACTCCGATTATAAAATATCTTAATTTTACATAATCGGATCAAATACCTCGTAGGTATCTTGTAACCTCATGAGCATCTTGTAACAATGTAACTATTACCATCCCTATGCTAAATTAAAAATATCTTGAGTATATAAATATAATAAAAATCTATTCACTTATTATCAATTAATTTTAAGTTAAATATCTATTTAAAAAATTCATCATGGTATTGAAACAAACACTGCCTTCATTCATTCACTTTTCTGTGAATCAATCACATGATGGGTCTATAATCCTTACACATGAAAAAAATACTAAAATTATGATAAAAAAACTCTCAATCTATAATAATTAATTTTTTGATCAAATGTCCATTCTAAATTCTAAATAATTCTAACAGTAACCTTGGTTTAAGAAGAAAGGCGCGGATTGTCCCCACTCTTAAGAAGGAAACTTTTTTTTTTTTTTGGATTTTTGTTAATACAAGGTTACATTTTATGTGGTCATATGCAGAAAATGACACCAAAAAAAAAAAAAAGAAAGCATATTAATTATGTCTTTGCTATGATTGTTAATCAGCAGATATGACACCATAAAACACCCAACCCTTTTTTTTTTTTTCTTTTTTCCCATCATTTACAGCAACTCATTATTTACTTCTCGTTTATTGTTCATTTCGCAAGAATATACTTAGCTTTTTCTTTTTCTATTTCTTTTTCTTTTTATCTTTTTTTGTAAAATTTGTAAAGCTGCTTTCACTTTGGAGCCCAAAAGGAGCGGAGGGCAGCAAGGAAAGGATTGAGATTCTATTTTGCACCAACTTTTGGAAGCTTTTGTCCCAAAGTCAAATTTTCCATTAATCAAAACGCTCCATTTTTCCTCTTTATTTATGTGCCATCAAATTCTTTGGGTAAACGTCAATATTTGTTAGTTAAGTGTGAGCATAATTAATGACAGACATAAGTTTCAATAATTATTATTTGACGAGTAAATTAATTTTTAAAGTCAAGAAAATTCGACCAAAAGTAAATTCATCATATTTTATCGTAATATAACATGTAAAATCAAATTATCAAAATACCTGTAAAAAGTTCAAAACTCGGAATATATATGTCACATATCTTAATAAAAAATTCTTTAGAGTCAGAATTTGGGATAAGAAGTAGTGAATTTTACTTAAATGTTTTAAATTAAGATTATATTAATTAAAATGATGGGATTATGGTATAATCTTTACATATACATACTTTAATTTTGATATATAGTGAATTATGATGTGGTTGAAGTTAACAACTAAGATCTCCCAAAAAAAGGGGCCTCAGAGTGAAGTCTCTAATCATGAATCATATAGGAACTGCATGCAAACAAAAGAATGTTTCATGTCACTTTTAAGGCGTGCACTAGAACGAAAACTTAGGCACTGTCTGCTTTTAGATGGGATTGGCGAGAAGAGAGATGAAACACAAAATGAGTGCGCACCCAAAGGGTTTGTGTCCTTTCATCTTTTGATCTGTCACCCAAATTCAGAGTGGAAATAACAGTAGTTACTATACTACTTTTTATACCATCTTCTCCCCTTTTGGTGGGGTAGGTGCCCTACCCATCCATATGCCTTTTCTTCTTTGTGTGTGTGTTGCTTTCCCCCCCTCCTCTCTTTAGCCCTTCTTCTTCATCTCCTTTTGATGCTTGCCTTTCAACAAGTGGCAGCTCATTCATTCAGATGATTAAAAGTACATTGAAAAGCAATACCGTAAAGATTGGTATTTATGCAAGGAAACATTCACCGATCGAAATTATTTCGATTTGGGAATATTAATATTTTTTGTTTGATTTTTTCCTTTTTCTTTTGAAAAAATTTGATAAACTATTCTCGATTTTGGACCCAATAAGTACTAAATTCATAAAAATAAATTAAATGCAATACAAATTAGCATCTTTGTATAAAATATTTGGAAAAGATTGAGCTCGAGAAATACTATTATATATAAGTTTCGATTAGGAGCTAAATTTTGTTCTTTTTGTCAATTAACATATGTCGAAAACTACATCATATTAGAAAGAAGGGAGGCCGAAGACGTGTTTGATAAAAATTTTAATAATTTCTTTTTCAAAATGTTTTAAAACTTTTAATTTTGGAAAATTTCAATTTATCAAACAAGGTTTTCTTCCCAATAACAAATGACATAATTAACAATTATTAATGCTATGGTCTGGCCATTAAACTTTGACGAAGACATACCCATTTTTTACTTTCGAGCTTTGGTCCATGGAGACAACCTTGTATTATTGTATGCTTATTACTATTATTATAGTACACAAAGAAATTAAATAATGTCAATGGATTTATGATCACAAAAAAGAAATGTCATCATGATAACATTGTGATGCATAAAAATTTGTTTTTTTTAGAATTAAATTAACCAAATTATGGGTTCAAATTAATATTCCTTTGAATGAGTAATTTGAACTTTCTGCTTATATATATATATATTATACAGAATACCATGTTGTGCTTACATAAATACTCTCTTATTTATTTTTTTCATCACATAATTTTTTTAAGAACTTCGACTCTATAATATTTTTTTTGTGAAAATGTTTTATTTACCTTTTCCTCTGTAAAGAAATATTATTGAATAATGATTCTATGAATTTGACTTGGTCAGTATTTCCCGTAACTATATATTACCTAAACTTAATACTACAAGTTATTAAATAAAGTTTTTATGAAGAAAATTTAAAGTTTGACATTTTATTAATTTATGATTATTTAAGTGACTTTTTGCTTACTGCAGTATATTTTATATTCAATAATTTTTATTTATATTAATACTAATTTAATTAATAACAAATATTTTAATCGTTTTATTATTGACCATGTGAAGAAAATTCTGAATAAAGAAAATACAAGGTAATTAAGGTGACCTTTGGCATCGGAGAAGTAAGAATACATTCCCTGCAATATATCTAATTAAATTATATTACAGTGTTTATTTTACGACAGACCACTGTAATATAAAATTGCAATGTAATCACATTATAGCCAAGGGATGCAATGTGATTGCAATCCAAAACCAATACAATCACATTATATTGTACTCTATAATGTTCTTAAAGACAATTTTACCTTTTAACTTTATTACCTTATTAAAAATATTTTATACTGTTATAATTAAAATAAAAAATATTAAAATAAAATATATAATATAAGAATCAAAAAATAAAATAAAATAAAATATAAAAAATTAAAATTTATATAATATAAGTAAAACAAATTAAAATAAAATATATAATATAAAAAATATATTAAAAAATAAAAATAAAATATATAAGATTATAATAATAAATGAAAATAAAATATATGACATTAAAAATATATTTAAGAGATGATATTATATAAAAATTAATAATAAAAAATAAATATATTAAAAATAAAATATATAAGATTATAATAATAAATAAAAATAAAATATATGATATTAAAAATATATCTAAGAGATGAAATTATATAAAAATTAATAATAAAAAATAAATATATAAAAAGTAAATATATAAGATTATAATAATAAATAAAAATAAAATATATGACATTAAAAATATATCTAAGAGATGAAATTATATAAAAATTAATAATAAAAAATATAAATATATTAAACTTGTATTTTAATAATTAAAAATAATTTTAAAAATTAACATTACATTCCCAACAAAGTATTTATAAACTATAAGACGTAATGTTATTTTTTTTATATTTTAATTATTATTTTGCTTGCATACCAAGCACTGTAATGTTATTTTTCCTATAATCACATTACTTATAATCACATTGTATTATAAAATATCAAACGTCATTTAAGTATAAATTTAGTCTCAAATTATTGTATTATTTATCTAATTTATTAAATTGGCGCTGACAATAGAATTAAAAAAAATGGAATTTGGATAACCTTTTAGATTAAGTTTTGGTCCACAAATTTTATTTTAGATGTAAATGTGCAATTTGAGCATGTCAATCATGCCAAATTTTAGAGTTGAAAAAAAAATCACATGTCAATAAGACAGTGACGTGGGACCAGAGTTTACTGGCATTGAACGGGTGTGGGTCCATTTCACGCGCCAACGCAGAAGAAGACACCCTTTGCCTCGTTTTGAAGAATCTTCGTAGTTCCTGCCAGTTGCCAACACACGCACCTACACGTCACACGCGCCTCTCATTACTCGGCGACTGTTTGAATTTCAAACTCGGCGTCCGGACATTTTAACAGTTTCACTGTTTTACCTCTTGTCTGATCTTCAGTCAACCTCAATTTAACTCCAACGTTAATCCGCACTTGACCGGTCAATATCTTTAACGTCGTTAATCTTTTCTCATTTTCTCCACTCCTAAGCTGCCACGTGGGCCCTATCAACTTACGGCGTTTACACTTTAAGATGGCCTCGTCTCCCTTTAAAAGCGCGTAAAGCTCTCGTCAGACCTGAAAATTTTTTTTCTTCCCTTTCTTTGCTTTTTTCTGGATCTGGAATTCTCGTCGGTCTAGCATGTCTTCAACGTCGTCGTATTGGTGTTACAGCTGCACCCGTCTGGTTCGCGTCCTGGCTGTAGACAACGGAACCAACGGCAACGTTGCATGCCCGTACTGCGACGGAGGTTTCATTGAGGAGATCGAATCATCGGATAATCACAATCGTCGATTTCCAGCCATGTACATGATCACCAGCAACGATAATAATCGTCAAAACTCGAATCGGACACGAAACCTCGTCTTTCGTCGAAATCGTCGGAGTTCCGTTGACCGGTCAAACATCAATCCAATTATCGTCCTACGTGGCGCCACAGACGACGAGAACAACAACACCAATGGCAGCAACAACAGCGGCTTCGAATTCTTCTATGACGACGGATCCGGGTCGGGCTTAAGGCCCATACCGACTTCGATGTCCGAATCGTTAATGGGCTTGGGTTTCGATCGGTTACTAGAACAACTTTCCCAGATCGAAATAACCGGATTGGGGCAACCAGAGAACCCGCCAGCTTCGAAATCGGCGATCGAATCAATGCCGACGATTCAAATATCTCCGACCCATGTTTGTTCAGAAACTTACTGTGCCGTTTGTAAAGAGCCTTTCGAGCTTGGGACCGAAGCTAGGGAGATGCCATGTAAGCATATTTACCATGAAGATTGTATCATCCCATGGCTTTCCCTTCGAAACTCGTGCCCCGTTTGCCGCCACGAAATGCCGTCGGACCGAAGCGAGTCAAACGATGACGCTTCGGAGACAGTGGGATTGAGTATATGGAGGTTACCGGGTGGGGTTTTTGCGGTGGGAAGGTTTAGAGGAGAAAGGGAAGTGCCCGTGGTTTACACGGAGATGGACGGAGGGTTTGGGGAATCGGGTTCGGGTCATGGAGCTCCGAGGAGGGTCTCGTGGGTTGGGGTTAGAAGAAGAGAGAGTGGGTTTAGGAGAGTTGTTAGAAGCGTGGCGTCGTTTTTGAGGGGTTTAAGGTCTCAGTCTCATCGTGGAAGTGAAGAATCTGGTGGTTTAACCAGAAGTGGTTCCACTTCTATGCTCAGTAGCTTTACAAGAAGTAGAAGCAGAAGCTCAAGCTCGGTTCTGGAATGAGAAAAGTTTTGGGGGTAATTATAAAAAAAGAAAGGAAAAATTATTTTTACTTCTTTTTTGGTCTTGAATTTATGGAAATATATGTGTTCTTTGATTGTTGTAAATAGCATTTAATTGGCAAGAATTTGAATTTTTCATGTAGTAATATATCAGTTGCAATTTCATCTTTAGTTTCTGTGATTCAATTTGTTGCTAATTGGATAGCAAAAAACAGAGGAGTGGAGCTAAAAGAATGTAGAAAGCTTGGGTCTTGTTTGATCGAAAACAGAAACCTTGTCGTGTCAGCCACCCAGGTTTTGGGGTCTTAGGGGAATGGGGGATACTGCCTTTTCTGGTGGGGATTTTTGGCAGCAAAGGTTTTAAAGCTTTTGTGATTATCTGATAGCAGTAAATTTAACTTGTCAGCATCCGCCCTTACACATGTTTGAAAGCAGAAAGTCGAAATGGGAACTTCCTTTCCAATTCCCAAGTTACCCAAAACATTAAAAAGTCGTGGCCTAGTTGTTAAAACCTTGCTACATAAGATAATACGAAAGCAAGCAGGCGAGATATAAATCCAGAGTTTGCCGATTTGGTCTAATCTTCTATCCAGGGGAAAATGAAGTATTCTAGTTACCATGCCAAACGCCCCCTCATTTGCCCCCGGCATCCGCGGGCCGAGCCGGATGTGATGTAGGCAAGACATGGCCTGGCCTGGAGCCAGGACCAAATGGAGGTCATATGGGACAGCTGGAATTGGGGGGCAAAGTTGCGCCATCCTTTGAAACTGGTGACGTGTCCAAAACTTAAGCTTTGGAGAAACGAACACAGGAAGAAAGACTGTGAGAAAGGAAAAGGAGATTCCACCGACCAAACATGGCAAAGTCTGCACTCACTGCGCTCTCCTGTCTGGTTAACCATTAATGTCGCCAAACTGCTACTTCCAAACTAATACTAATTTATTGAACAACTGTTAACATCTAATTAATGCCTTAATCGTTGTCAACAATCATTATCATCTATTTTATCTTTATGGTGAATAAAAGTAATTTTAATTTTAATATATTTATGGAATTTTCGAAGATAAAAAAGTAATTTTGAGAAATTATTTATTTTGAATGTCATTGCAAGAAAAGAATTGAGACATTTGCAAGTTTTGGATTTCTGATTTGGTGGTGAATCCGTACACACTAGAAATCTGATGGGCCACAGAATGCTAGATCTAACGGTTGTTATGAAGTCATCCACGCTGTCAACAAGACGTGGCAGCGCTTAGATCCGAAGCAAGTCCACGTGCCACTCTCTAGAGTTCTCTTCGAACTAGAAAAATAACATTAAAAACCGAAGTAAAAAAATTAATTGCTATCAACTGTTTAGTTTCGGACCAAGAAAGAGAGCGCAACCGCAACAGCTAAGAAAGGAGAGAGAGAGAAAGAGAGAGAGAGTTTGTGGAATTTTCTTCTTCTTTTCCTTTTGATTTTTCTCTCAGATTGTTCATGTTATGCAATTAAAGGACTGCCGTTTGATTGATTGATCTTCGTTTTTCTTGTGTAAGTATTGTTCTTTGTTTCTCTGCATTGAATTCTGTTTGTTTTCCGAGAAAACGGAGGAAAACTGAGACTTTCTTTTTGCTGTTTCCTTGCGTTTTCTCATCAGCCAAACAAACCTGGAAAGTCGACTTCTTCTCTTTTTTCTTTTTGGTTTTGTTAGATTTTGATTCATACAGGGCAATGCAGGCTAGTGTGCTAATATATTTATTTATGTCTTTGAAAATAGTATTAATTTTGCTTGATTCTGCGGTTGATTCTGTCTTTGCATGTGGTTTTTTTAATAATAATGTTCAAATTCAATAAAAGGAAGAAATTTAATTCATAAACTTTGAATCTTTTGCTTCTGAGTTTGTGTAAAGTATGGCTTCATTAGCATAATATAGTATTAACTATGCTTTAAAGGCTGGGGCTTAATAGACAATATTAAAGTACTAAAATAATGACTATTGACAAGGTAAATGGCATTCCAATTCATAAACAATTAGGTCAATTGGTTTCTTAAGTTATTTTAAACTGGAACGGAGAGGTAGAGATGTAGTGGTGTTAACCTTTTAATAAATTATCTATTGGATTTCATTAGTGGGCCAAATTTGATAAGCTTTAATGGCTTTTGAATGGGTCATGCTCTGAATCAGTAAATTAGGTGGTTAGGTCTCGATTTTTTTCATGCATAAAGGGGTTACTATGACTGTTTCCACTGAAAAAAATTTATGACCTTTTTGCTTTTCCTTGTTGGATTCCAAATCCTTTTACCATAATCTGTGATTTTGTAGAAAAACTACTGAAATCTGTGGTTTTGTAATTACCATTTCAGAGCTTAGAGCATGTTGACAGATAGGTACATTTCATAATCATATGTAGAAAAACTGACTTCTATTTGAGACTCAAGAGAAAGCATTGGCTCAGACATCACAAACATGTGACTGTAGACTGACATATTTGTGAATAACCATTAACAGGCAAGTGTACTACTCTATTTCTCTCCATAGCTTGAGTTCTTATGCCACTAGAAGTCTTTTATCTATAAGATTTAAGACTTGTTATGGCATGCAATCTTTTGGGATTAACAAAATTTCTACTTTTCAAAAAAAAAAAAAAAAAGAGGCCAAAGATGGGACTGGTGGATAAGATATTGAGTACGTGAGGGGACTTGTTTTTAACTTAATATAGACCTCAGCAATCCTTAAAATTTGAGTATAATTTCAATTTAATAAAGCTTGATTTCCTGGCTGTCTATACTTTGTTTGATTGAAATTGACTTGTAATATTGATTAAAATACGATTGAAATATAATAGGATTTGAAAGTTTCAAGAGAAGAAGTTGTTTGCATTCCACCTGCTAGTGGAATATCTGCATTTTGCAGCAATGAGTTTTGTTTTCCGAGGGACTAGAGGAGATATAGAAAGCGGGTTTTCGGGATTTATTCCTGAACGTCCTGCTGTGGTATGTTCACTTATCCACATCTGTACTTACCCGTTGGATAGCCAGATTGTCTTCTACTACACAATGGGACTTGATCTTCTCACTGTGCCTTTTTTTTTAGCGTATACATGCAGCCCGACCGGTTAATTCCAATTCACTGGCCTTTCTCGTTACAGGTAATGTTTCTAGTTCCATATGTTTTCTCCCATTGCATCTTTTAACACTTGTCCCTAGTCATTACTTATTGTAACTTCAACTTGCATTCTAATCTGTTCTTACCTGTTTGTTTTAAGCAGTTCTGTTGCTGTTTATGATTTTAAACTCTCACCAAATGTCACCAAACTTTCTGGTATGTACTCACTACGCATTGAATGGGAGCATGCTGGTAATGCATGGCAATTATGAAGGTATCCTCTGTGTCTGTGCATGCAGCTTTGGGTAGTAGTGGGTGTCTTTTTAATGGCTACGAGCCTGAGGATGTATGCAACTTGTCAGCAACTTCAAGCTCGGGCCCGAGCTCATGCTGCAGCAGCTAGTGGTTTGCTAGGCCATACCGAGTTGCGTTTGCACATGCCACCATCAATTGCTTTTGCTACAAGAGGACGCTTACAAGGACTAAGACTCCAACTTGCACTTCTTGACCGTGAATTTGATGACCTGGGTATGGTGCTTTTTCAAAATTCAGTCATAAGATTCTATGCTTTGGATTTAACATGCATTGACAGATATCCAAAGGGAGTTTTGGCTGTAATTTAGGTGGTTTTATGGAGATTAATACTTTTTTGCTTTCTCCTCCAGATTATGAAACCCTGAGAGCATTAGATTCTGATAATACTTCCACAACTCCTTCAATGAGTGAGGAAG
Organism: Theobroma umbraticum; assembly: GCF_002168275.2. NCBI lineage: Eukaryota > Viridiplantae > Streptophyta > Magnoliopsida > Malvales > Malvaceae > Theobroma > Theobroma umbraticum. Next base: position 9,865,819 of record NW_018397257.1, read on the forward strand.
AGATAAATGCCTTACCTGTGCACAAGTACAAGGTCCCCGGCCCAGAGAGGTACACATCAGTGCTTCTGTTTAAGTAGCAGGAATTTTACCACTTACAGCTATGCTCTAGTTGTGAACTAGCATGTGGGGCTTGCTTAATTTTCTTTTGACCAAGTTCATAGTCGCATTGATTTTTCTTCCTCGTTATTTTTTACAGTGCTGGATCATCACTGCAGCAGGCATCATCTTCATCAGCCTCTATCGAGGTATCATTAAATAATTTAAAGTTTAATTTTTTTAATAAACTAGAAAATATTGTTGATTAGAAACCACTTTTAAGTAATTCCTTCTGGAGTTGGTCACTCTGTTTTCAAGTTGTAATAATTTTTTCATGAAGCTTTTATACTTTTCAAAGAAGATCTCGGGTAACATAACAAATCATTGAGTACATCTCATAATCAAAGTTGGCATAATCATAGAGGGCATTTAAGTGTTCAACAAAAATTTGTCTGTCTCTGTGCATCTTTATAAATCATTTTATATATACTGTTTTTTCATGGATGGTTTTTGTAATCTAAGTCACAAATCTCGGTTGCAGCCAAAGCAAGATTCTAGGAAAGCTGATGGGAGTATGAAGGCTTCAGAAGATGAACTAACTTGTACTATTTGCTTGGATCAAGTTAACAGGGGGGAGCTTGTTCGTAGCTTGCCATGTCTGCATCAGGTTCTAGCTCTACAGTCTACTTGATTTCTGTTGTTATCTAATGATTTTAAGGTGTACAAGTCATTTGTCAAAACTGTGGTCTGTTTTCCCCCTATTTGTTCTATGATCATCTCCTAGTCAAAGGAATTGCACTTACCAACATCTCACATCTATACTGCAATGGTGATTTTTTAGTGAGTTAGACCTAATGACCTTACAACAACATTAGCTAGTGCTTTTTTGGAAGTAAGCTCAAGGTTTTGTATGCTTCTGAATTCGTATTTAAATTGTAATATATGTTGTTGAACAGTGAATGCTAGAAATTTTGCATCACATGCAATTTTTCCATCTCTCGGGAGTGTAATGTATTAGTGTTTTTTCCAACCTTTCCATTTTCTGAACCGTTGTTTCTTAGTAGTTTCCCATGTTATCCTCATAAACATTGTAAACTGAAAAATTATTACCAAATTTCATGGGAAATCTCTTTTTCATGGATGCGACTTTGAGAAAATATTCTTTTTCTTAAACCTTTCAGAGTTAAATGCATCTGTGAACTTCTGACTTGTTGAAACTGTAAATGTCTGTCTTTCTATCTTAAATGCATGACCTTTTACCATTATCGTTCTAAAGTCTGTTCTTGACTTTTTCTTTTAATTACTTGGCCAAACATTTCTGATTTCTTGATGATTCTTGTTCTTGTGCTAGCATCCTTATGCTTCTTATGCATAGTGCTAATAGTTAAACCCTAAATTCTAAATCCTTCCTAGAATACCGACTTGTAATAGATGTTATCTTGATGTCATATCTATTATATGGTATTTGATATATTAACAATGTCTTTTCTTTCAGTTCCATGCCAGCTGTATTGATCCGTGGCTGCGGCAACAAGGCACATGTCCTGTATGTAAGTTTAAAATGGGGTCAGTATGGCAGGAAAACAGGGGGAGTGAGTCAGATGATTCAGACATGGTGTAACTTGACCCCCCTAGTAACACAATCTGTATATGCAGTAAAGTATATCTATTATGTTTGCAGTTACATGAAAAGTAATGTTTTTTGGATTGTGTTTGTAAATATCCTCGTCAGTATGTTATCTATCATGGACTTCATGAAAGAAAATGAGGGTATAGGTTCATCATGCTTAGCCTTGTACCTTTAACTGTAAAAAATTCCATATGATCTCATCTAATATACTCTGTGTGAGGTCATTGGTTCCTTTTGGATAGATTTGTAGCTTTATTTTTTTTTTTTCAGATTCCATCCAACACATATCTTTATTCTACTTTTCTATGAATTCCCTTCTCCTATCTTAGCGCTGGAATTTTGGTGATGCTTGTGGAAGATCTAGGACTTCATCTCACCACATGTCACATATTCTAATGGCATATATTTTTTATGTTAGACATGATGAAATGCTTGATATTTGGTTTGTGATTCAATCATTATATCTAGGAAGAAGAAGCCGGCAATATTAAAATGCTTCATTGAGCCATTCTCTAGGGAGCGCTTTGCATTAGCTGGCATCACTGTTATCTTCTAATTAGACATTAGCATCACTGATTATGTCATAGTCTTCATCATCTTTCTCATAGTATGGAATATTAGTATATTATCTCTGACCTTAAGGTGATCTTGTTCCTTACCGTGTGAACCGACAAGTCACACCAGATAGATCCAGATTTGGCTTCGGTTTAATCTGTAGCTGAGCCTGGACATTGGGGCTGCATCGCAGGTCATGGATTGGTGCTGAGAAGTGGGTCATGATAGCTGAGGTAAAAGGAAAATTTGATAGTGCATTTTTCGTGCACAACTCTTTTGGGAAGAAATATATATATGTAAAGTTGTTTGAACGGGATAAGCCTATGGGAAAAGGGACGAAGGTCCCCAGAGTGAAGCCTGGCCCAATCCTTTGCCGTCATTGACAGGCTGGTCTGAGGATGACACCAAACGAAATAAACATATTAACCGCGTGCAGTACAATAGTACTACGAACTCTGCAAAGTCAACGCTGTACTGCAAATTAAGAAGTGGCGAGCAAATCCGGGTATTTATGTATCAACGCTTAGAAGTTAGATGATAACTAACGTCAACTAATCCACGAAAGAGGGAAGAAATATCCATCAGCTCTAATCTATGGCCACAATTTCTTCTTCGGCAAAACTTAAGTCAAAGTCCCTGTTCATTTTTCTCCTCCTCTTGCAATTCTCCATAACGAAAGGTCATGGAGGGGACGATCACGAGGACGAAGGTGACCATGCAAACTTGCATGAGAAGGGCTTAATCTTGGTGAAGATATGGTGCTTGATAATTCTTCTAGTCAGCACTTTTGCAGGTGGTGTCTCCCCCTACTTTTACCGATGGAACGAAAGTTTTCTCCTCTTAGGCACCCAGTTCGCCGGTGGGGTTTTTCTAGCCACCTCTTTGATTCATTTCTTGAGCGATTCTAGCGAAACTTTTGATAAGCTCACGACTAAAACCTACCCTTTTGCATTCATGCTGGCATCGGCGGGCTATCTTCTCACCATGCTTGGTGATTGCATAGTTATCTATGCTACATCAAGTGGTGAAAGAGAAGCTAGAGTTGAAATTGAGGAAAGGAGAACTGCTGATGAGGAGCACTCTAAAGATGTAGGAATGGATGCCAACCCAGTTTTCCTGAGGACGACTTCACTCGGGGATACTGTGCTTCTTATTCTCGCCCTGTGTTTTCATTCAGTTTTCGAGGGCATTGCCGTTGGCGTTGCGGGTAAGTTTCTAGAGCTTTCATTTATCCAGTTATGCGTAAACAAGCTTAGAGAGGGAGGAGAGCACTGAGCACTATAGCTGGAACCTAATAGCTTTTCTTTAGATGAACCCGAGTTGAATATAGCACAAACTTAATGAAGTTGCTTCACGTTTCAGCCCTTCGATATATCACCCATAAGCCTGTTTCCATGCTTCAGATACCAAGGCAGATGCGTGGAGGAATCTTTGGACAATATCACTGCACAAAATATTTGCAGCCATTGCGATGGGCATTGCACTGCTCAGGATGATACCAAAGAGGCCATTTCTATTGACCTGTGGTTACTCTTTTGCCTTTGCTGTTTCTAGTCCCATCGGAGTAGGGATCGGCATTGCCATTGATGCAACAACTCAAGGGCATGTAGCTGATTGGATTTACGCAATCTCGATGGGACTTGCTTGTGGGGTTTTCGTTTACGTTGCCATCAATCATCTTATCGCCAAGGGCTTCAAACCACAAGCAAAATGTTACTTCGACACTCCCTACTTCAGGTTTCTTGCTGTGCTTCTTGGAGTAGCAGTTATAGCAGTTGTTATGATCTGGGACTGATGTAACTCTTTGCATACTAATTTGTAATTTTCTTCAATTATAATGAATGCAACATCAATAGACAAATACCAGGCATTGAAATTACTCCATGTTCAAATAATATTCATCTCGAATATTGTGCCTATTGAGAAAATATATTTGGGAACCTTAATCACATGCTCCAAATGACAGAGGAAACATATCCCCTTCTTTCAGCACAGAAATATAGTTCTCTTCAAATTATGTCTGGATTTTGTACATTGAATTCTGTCCCTGAACTTTGTCAATGGAATTTCCTTCAACTGATATTTACCAGGAATGGCTTCAAATGAACATGAAATATACCATATAGGGAGGCTGTCCGAATATATCGGATTAGAGTTCTCAATAATTCCAGCCGCATTGATTGTATGAACAGAACTTTATAGTGTGAAGAATTGGAAACTCTCCTTCTTCCCATCTTTGTTCTTTTTCCAATCACCTCATTCTAATACAGGTATGTGCTTGCACTTTAACTCCTGGTTGGACTACTGGAAAAAGGAACATAAACATGAAGAAATCTCCATGATGCTAGTATACGCATACTCTGAAGCAAGTAAAGTAGAGCTACAAATAGTAGCCTAGAAGATTTGTAGTTGGTGCAACCAAAAATTTTGTTAGTCTAAACTAAAGTCTGATTAACAAACTATTTTCACAAAACACTGTTAGCCATAGACTCAATAGACTCTAGCTAAATCTGCTTTATCTTTAACTTGATGACAAAGCTTCAGTGATTGGTTTTTGTTATTTACAGTAAGAAATAGCAAGGCAGACACCATAATCATTTCCATTGTTGCTTAAAAGAAAGGTGGGTCAAAAGTCCTTCTCTTCCCCTAGCCTTTGGGGACTACCCCAGGGGTTCTATTTGGTTGAAAAGAGCTGCCATCACCAACCAAAAATGTGCATGTCCCAGTGAACTCTTTCATGAAAATGATCATCATGATGAACGTAAATCTGAATTCACTGGTTGATTATTGGTAAGCTGTGGGAAGATGGTAACTCCTTTGATTGTCTTGATCACCAAGAATATTTAACGGTTAGACTTGACCTTCAAATATATCAGTCGCATAATAACTGAGGGTATATATATGATCATAGAATACATTGGGTCAAAAGACACAAGATCTAAATGCACATTGGTTGGGAGGTTTGTTTCACTGTTTACTTCAGTGGAAATAAAACAGATGAAGTAAACAGGATTATCCTTGAATATCTCTTTCAATGGCTCCATTAATCTTAATAAAGAATTTTCTTTTATTATCCCTAAAGCAAATTGTGGGAGTTTGGAATCAAGTGAGAGAAGGTAGAGGATGCACGCTTACTAACTAGACTGATCCTTGTAGATAAATTTTTATTTTTATGGAAATATTTCTTGTAGTTTTAGTTGGTTTAATTTCTTTATATGCATGTAATTGTGTTGGTTTTTGAGAAAGAGATATCATGAAAGATTTTTATTTTATTTTATTTCTTCCCATCCAAACAATGTAATATCTCTAGAAAAGGGTATCATCAGTTAGCTGTGTTAAAGGTTAGGAATGGTGAAATTTTGAGTATCAAGATATGTTTTAGGGGCATAGCAAGGACAAAAGATTGATTAATTGACTTTAATGATACTCAACAGTGAAGATTGGGCCACGGTTGGTAATTCGTGCTTTCTCAAACCTGTAACATCTTATTACCTAATCAACCAAACGTCTCTATATAAACTGACATCCCTACAGGCTTCCATGAATCACTCCAAAAGAGCTAAACTTCAAAGACTTAGACCAATAGTTTGTTTCCTACTTGTTTTAGCTAAGTAATCTTTTGTCCCAACCAACATGGGTGCTTCTTCAGCTCTTCTGTCACCAGCAGTTCTCATGACCTTCCTTGTTGCTGTTGGCAGTCTCATGGCCCATCCTGAGGTTGTCACTGCAAAGCATGCAGGCAGCACCAGGCACTACCACTTCGACGTATGAAATTATTGCATTTCTTACTTTAGATAGAATGTTGTAGCTTGTGAAGTGAAAGTAAAACATAGGCCTGAAAATTTTATCTACATTATGTTTCTTTTTCTATTGCAGATAAAGCTGAAAAATATCACCCGCTTGTGCCGCACTAAGAGCATTGTCGCAGTTAATGGGAAGTTCCCTGGACCTCGTGTAATTGCCAGGGAGGGTGATCGCTTAGTCGTTAAAGTGGTTAACCATGTTCCTAACAATATCAGCATTCATTGGTATGAAGCTATTGAAATATTTCTTCGTTAATGTTCTGTAAAATTTTGTTATGTTTCGTTTGCTGTGGTATAACCCTTTGGTGAATGACAAAAATGGTGTCTGTAGGCATGGAGTTAGACAGCTTCGGAGTGGATGGGCAGATGGGCCTTCATATATCACACAGTGTCCTATTCAAACTGGCCAGTCTTACGTGTACAACTTTACCATTTCTGGCCAAAGAGGAACTCTCTTCTGGCATGCACACTTTTCATGGCTTAGAGCAACTGTTTATGGACCACTTATCATCCTCCCTAAGCGCAATGAATCTTACCCATTTGTCAAACCCTACAAAGAAGTCCCGATCTTGTTTGGTAATGTTATGCAAATCACCAGGTTTTCTTTCATGGGGCTAATGAAGAGTTCTTTGATGGGATTTGTCTTATTGAGTTCACTTGTCATACTACAGGAGAGTGGTTTAATGCTGATCCTGAGGCAGTTATCAATCAATCTCTTCAGACAGGAGCTGGCCCGAATGTTTCTGACGCCTACACCCTTAACGGGCTTCCTGGCCCATTGTACAACTGTTCTTCCAAAGGTATATAGCCTTAGGGGGCACCAAGCCACCAATTTGGTCACCCAAGCCCTGGGGCCCATTAAATTCACAGCAAAATTCTTATTCTGCCTTTTAATTGTGCTTGTAATTTACAGATACATATAAGCTGAAGGTAAAGCCTGGAAAAACATATCTTCTGCGGCTAATCAATGCTGCACTCAATGATGAGCTATTCTTCAGCATTGCAAATCACAGTTTCACTGTTGTGGAGGCTGATGCAGTATATGTCAAGCCTTTTGTAACCAATACATTGGTGATCGCACCTGGACAAACCACCAATGTTCTCCTGAAAACCAAACCACAAGCTCCCAATGCCACTTTCTTCATGTTAGCCAGGCCATATTTCACTGGTATGGGTACCTTTGACAATACCACTGTAGCCGGTGTCCTTGAATATGAAACACCTTCAAGTTCCTCATCTTCCATTAGTTCGAAAAACCGTCCACTTCTTAAACCAGGCTTGCCTGCTATCAATGCTACAAATTTTGTTGCCAAAATTTCCAGCAAATTCCGAAGTTTAGCCACTACCAGGTTCCCTGCCAACGTCCCCCAAAAAGTAGATAAAAAGTTTTTCTTCACAGTTGGTCTAGGAAGCAGCCCCTGCCCCAAAAACCAAACCTGCCAGGGACCTAACGGCACAAAATTTGCAGCGTCTATGAGCAATATCTCTTTTGCTCTCCCAAGGACTGCACTTCTCCAATCCTACTTCTTTGCCCAATCTAATAGGGGTTACACCACTGATTTCCCAGCCTTCCCTCTTCATCCATTCAATTACACTGGCACTCCACCTAACAACACGCTTGTAACTAACGGGACCAAAGTTGTGGTGATACCATTCAATACAAGTGTGGAAGTAGTCCTGCAGGACACTAGTATCCTGGGTGCTGAGAGTCATCCTCTCCATCTCCATGGCTATAACTTCTATGTTGTTGGCCAGGGTTTTGGCAACTTTGATCCTAACAAGGACCCTGCCAAGTTCAACCTAGTTGATCCTGTTGAAAGGAACACTGTTGGTGTGCCCTCTGGAGGTTGGGTGGCAATCCGGTTTCAAGCAGACAATCCTGGTGACAAATGAGAATATTATACAATTTATTCTCAAAATATATATGAATTATTCATTTACTGACACCATATACATTTTCTTTAATAAATGATGCAGGCGTTTGGCTGATGCACTGTCACTTTGATGTTCATTTGAGCTGGGGCTTAAGAATGGCATGGATAGTCTCGGATGGAGAGCTCCCTAACCAGAAGCTGCCTCCTCCACCATCTGATCTTCCCAAGTGTTGACCTTTGTCTCTCCCTGGGACTTGAAGCATCAGCATCGGCATGCATAACCTTATTTTCTCTCTTTTTTTACTTTTTGTTCCTTTTAATTCGTTTTTGGGGGGGTTTTCTTGTAATTTAAAATGGTTCTGTTGTGCGGTAAGGAGTAGCCTATGCCAACGTAGGCATTGAACTGCAGGCTCTTTCCTTGGTTACTCTGCCTGTCGCGGAGAAATTCTTACTAAGAGTCCTTTACCAAGAAAATGGTGAAGGAGGTTTTGTACTTGTTACCATCCAGAGTTTCAATGCTGTTGTTTGGAGCAATAATAATACAAAATTGATCTAATCCATATTTTCAAATTCAATATCCATATACTTCATACATTTTAATTTGCAATGCTATCAAGATATATAGTATTCTATAGTATTCTTTCATTCCCTTTACAAAGGAAAGGTGACCCTAGACTCCCTCAAACACTTTCAAGAAAATTTGAGATTCTGATACCGAAACCTTAATCTATGCATGCAGATGGGGTCGGTAAAATACACTGAGAAATTTTCTTCTGTTACACTATATGTCATACTGTTAATTCTACTAAACTGAAAAGAATTCAAAATTTCTTAAACGACTTAGATTTGGGAGTGCAATAATATGAAAATTGCACCGTCCTCTAACTAAAATTCTATAATTTAGGAACTATTGAAAGATATTTAGTTTATTCACTATATCAGGTTGAGCTGAAGAGGTGAATAGTAACAAATAAATTTAAAGTCATCTTAAAAGTAAGTAAGACAAATTATTAATGACAAGAAACTACTGTACATATGCCCTTCTGTCAAATCATGGTGGTAAGCTTAAGGCATCTGAATTTCAAATGATCATATTGTAATTTGTAAGCTTTTTGTACGAGGGAAAAAGGTTGCCATGGGCCAGGAGAATGGGACAGATCTCGACCAACATCTAACAAGTGGCCTAGGATGTTGGTTTGGTGCCTCTTTGGCTGACCAGTGAGCAGTGATATGATATTAAGGAAGGTCATCTTCTTTCATAACTAAGAATGACGGAACTTTGAAAAACTTGGACCGTCTTAATAGTTAAATTGACAGTAACTTATGATTCTGTATCTGATGAGACATGCATTCTTTTGTTAATTGATGATGGTGATCACAATGTTTGAATCCAGCCTTTAGGCCAAAGTTGCTGTGTTGCCAACTGGCTATCTAAAGCGAGCAGTGATTGAAATATTAGTCCTTCCATCAAGTACCAGTTCCTTCCTTTTTCTTTTTCTTTTTTTTCTTTTAGTGAACAAACGCTGCCAATTTTCACACCTCTTGTTCTTAATCAATATGGTGAACTGTTTCCCTAGACTGCATTCATTTTTTGATTCCAATCGCCTTGCTATCTTGAGAATGCTGCCACAAGATTTCTTGATGTGTTCCTGCAAGTGGGAAAAATTGAACTGGTACTAAAAAAACTTAGTACTGATTTCTTGATCCCATCGATACTCTGACTCTTGTGTGTTTCGTCCTCTAGAAATCCCTTTCTAATTCCTTATATTTTCTTAGATATCTTTTAATAAGGATTCCATGCAAATTCCATTGCGAGATGAATGTTGATCCTGCTGTAGCCTTATCTTTCTTTAGGAAACACATAAATCAAGCAGTTTGGAAGGGCCCTGGTCTATAAGGTATGCAGCATGCAATTTCTTACTTTCTTTCTCATATCTAAATACCTAGATTGCTCTGCTAGAGAAGATTAATATTTGGCTTTAGATAGAGAGGGTTAAATTCAGTTCTTAAGTTATGTTGTTTTGGTAAAATGATACCCCACAGTTGTGTTTTCGAATTATGTTATTTCTATATTTGGAAAGTTACCAATCATAGTTAAGATCTTAAGTTTATTGAAAGAACATGAGTGTTTTACTAGTTTTGAAGTGGTTGAAATCTTGCTGATCATCAGATTTACTTATACTAGCCCTCTGCTCATGGTCTAAGAGATGTAAGGCTCACCAGTCAAATGCACTGAAGTTAAATGATATTTATTGTCAGTTGCTTCCAACTCTGTCTATGGAGGTTCATATATATATTAGCTTTTGTTTTGAGCCTAGGTAGTTGGACGGTAAAGATCCTTATTAATCAAAGGGTTGACTTTTTATGTAAATCCTTAGTTTTCTGATGAAGATGAACAGAAAAAAACTTTTTTAAGTTTTACATAATACAAAACACTGGTGCTAATTGCTAACAATCAGTGTGTTAGCATTACTCCAGATAAAGTTGCTGCAACAGTGGCAGGGAAGTTAATAGGAGGAAAAACATATTGGTCTATGTTTATCAGACAAACATGGCCCTAGACAAAGTGGAATGATGAAAGAGGTCGCATATTTTCCATGTCAAATTAAGCTTTTGAGGAGCTTCATCCATTCATCTTGCTATTTCCTAACTAACAATCAGAATCTAAAAACAATTTAACAAAAATTTTTTGATGTGTCAATGATAGTAGTGGGATCCCCTTGAAGCAATCAGAGCATTTAGTAAAGTATAGACTGTCACACATGCTATATCTGGGGAAGGCTAGAACTGGCTTGATGCTAGATGAAGCAGCATGACGAATGACTGTAGTACATGTATCTCAGACACAATTCTTGGTTTAAGTGTGGTTTGAGTTTAAAAGAGTTTCTTGAATTTTGTTGCCCCACTACTCTTTCCAATAAAGTGTTGAAGAAATGTTTTTCACTGATTCTCAAGCTTATCATTTTGTATCATTTACTGCTACCCAAATAGAGGTTCTTAGCACTAGCTTGAACTGGAAAACAAAAAAAGGAAAAGATCTTAACTAGGGGTAAGAACCTAGAAAGCATAAAGTACTGGAAAGTTTTTAGCACATCAAAAAACAGTTTCAGGGGCTGACTTGGTGAGATGAAAGTTGAAAGATGAAACCTCTTAAAGTGGGGAAAGAAGTGAAAGGAAAAGAAGCAGATCCTTATTTAAGGATCAATCCAAGATTTGCCATTCACTTTTAACTGAAAACTCAAAATTCCTACCTCTTTTTCTAAAAGGGGCAAAAAGATGGCTTTCATTCCCAATGCAGATCCAATAGCCAATGATGTCCTATTATTATAATGGCTGCTGCAACAGCTGATGAAAGGAATCTCTCTGTCATCAAGGCACAAAAATGAAGAAAATGGAAACCAAAAAAGAAAACCAACCCAAAAGCCACTCCAAAAGGAAAATGAGGTTAAGAAGACATCCTGATATTGAGATCTGCTTTTGATTAATGTCTCAAGGGGAAAACAAAAAGAAACCACAGGGTGAAAAAGGAGGAAGAAAAGATTAGAAAAAAGTCTTGCTAGTTTAAAGATTTGACAGAAAATCAATTTGTCCATATAGTCTTTTCTTACAGCTATAAAACTTGTAGCTCTCTCTCATTTATAATTACAAACTGAACTGAACTAAAAATTGAAGGTAAGCAAGGAAAACTCTGTGACATTTTATCTGTTCCTGATCCAATGGATGGAAATCCATGAGTTTCAAGACAAACAAGACCAAGAACCATCCTGCAGAAGCAAGTGGAGAAGAGGGAAAGGAACCTGGAGGATCCTTCCCTACCGATCTATATATATTATATATAATATATAAGATCATCTCCATCTCTTGTCCTTCAAGAATCCCCATGCTTATGCCAGCAAACAAGCATGGCAACACAGCGCCTCATAATGTAAAATCTTGCCTTCTGTTCCTTGGCCAAGCTACTACATTTACGGGAAATAGATGAGCTCTTCTGCGAAAAACTTCGGGGTAGTGGATATTTAGATGAGGAAGAAGAAGACGATGGGCTCTTCTGTGAAGAACTCCTAAGGAGAGGAGACTTGGAAGATATGCTCTTCGTTGAAAAACTCCTCGTGAGAGAAGAAAACTTTGAAGAACTTGATGAACAATGGATACCCGAAGCTTCCTTCTTTGATATTTTCCACTTCTCATCCATGTAATAAGCTTGGAAGCTGCAAAACCACTAGCAATAATGGATAGACAGTTCTCAGAGTTTGATCTCTTTAACCTAACCTGATAACCTCTTTGTCTGCGCGTGGGAAAGATGAGCAGAGAAAAAGAGAAGGTGAGACGGAGATGTGACTGAGAAGGATTCTCAGGGCTGTAGACACTAGTGGGGCTATATGTTCTTATATATATTGCGAAGTAGGGCCTTGCAATTTGAGCTTGTTACTTTGATTTTATCAGTGTTTATTTCAAGTCTCAATTCTCTACTCTCTTACTTAGCACTGATTTTTGTATGCTTATCATCTGAGTTTTGCATGTTATAAGTACCGTTGTTGCTGTCGTGGCACGATACCATTGGTCGGTTGTCTGAGGATTTTGGAGGTCCTCATTCTTGCTGGTATAAGATTTTGCCTGATTTTTGAATCTCCTCACTCTTGGAGATCCATCATTTATTTTTCTAGACACCACTGTCGTACGGCTCCCCATAATAATGTCAGTATTTTAAGTTCGTATCACCAAAAACACACACATGAGAGAGAGAAGAAAAAGGGGAAGGAAGGGGGGAGGAGGGGTCAGAGTGTTGCTAGCTGGTTCTTGTGATAAGGATTTTGTGTCCATTGCTTTACAAAGAGACAGGGTTGGGTTTAAAAATTCAAATACTTTTGCAGTTTGGTAAATGGAACATACACTTATTACAGTGCCATTCTGCTTCTTGATGGAGCCCCACAAACTATAAATGGGGCCTCTTTGGTCTTCTCCCACAACTTCATGTTGAGGGTTACAGCTCTAGCTAGATGCCGTCTTTCCCTTCTCGTAGCTGTAGCACAACCTTCTAAGCTCAGACTGATCACTTGTAAGGAAAGCCTTCATCCCTTACAATGACTTCATTGTAGTGATCATCACCAGAAAATTACACTCTTCAACAAGCTTTCCATTAGCATCAAATTGTTGCTGTGTCTGTCACAAGCAAATAGCAACTTTTACCCTCTCAGCATATTATTTTTCTTGTAGCAATTGATCATGTTCATGCTGGTTTTATAGTTCACTGCCTACGAATTATACATGAATTCTAACTTGACAGATTCCTCAGTTTAATCGAATTATGTAAGCCTAACCATCCCTAGACTGAAGCAGAGAGAGAATGTCTTGCAACCCAACTTTTCTGCTCTGATTTAATAGAGAAATTTAGTAGATATGGTCACTTCCTTCCTCAATGTTTGGTAAAGGAAAGATGCTTTTATCCATTATCCCTCCACTTTTATTTCTCTGAGGGTGATGTGTAGAGCATGATTACAAGAGGTTGCCATGTACTTTTTGCTTCATTTTCCCTTTCATGAGTTCAAAGCAAAATTTTCTTTTCAACTGTCCTCCAATTTTTTGTTTTCCCTTTAACATAGGATTCTTTTATGAGTTTGCATCAGTAGAGTATTTTCATGTAAAATGGTCCTGTATTAAGTCTGATAAACATGTCCTACCATCAGTCATAAAAACTTTGTACTTTTTCCAGCTTAAAAATCTCCATCAGAAGCACTTATTTACAGCTCTGGAATGCTAAACAGCTGAATTTAAAGCATAAAATTATCTGTTGGAATTAGGATTCACATGCACATGCAACCCCTCTGGATCAGCAAACAGAAGCTTGAAATTTTGAAATAAAAGCATCATTCAATTCATTACATATTTATATATACAGCCCCATATTAAAATATTCCACCAGGGGTACCCTGATGAACTCACCATGTGATGAAATTGATTTGTGCAATAATGCTTCTTCTGGTATGGGACAACCTACAAGATTGTTCAACTTACGAGATTGCTATATTCTTAAAAACTTCCACGACAAAACTCACTTTGCTATTTATGTTAATCATAAGTATAGTTTGAGATTAAAAAGGATTCAGATCACTCTTACTTGCTTCAAGTTCATTCTTCCAAGGATTAACTTGAAACCGTCTTTCTCATTTTGGGTTCTTATTTCCAGTCTAATTACAGAGTATTACATACTGCCTGGAGATCCTGCTGCAAATTGCATTAAACTTTAATTATTTCTCTAACAATTTTCATTGACTGTCGTGAAGACTAGAAACCAAAAACAAGAAAGAAAAAAAAAAGGGGGAATCTGGAAAAAACCAACATATTTTTGTTAAATGAGACAATTTGACTGGTCAATGTTTTTCCATTGCCAAAATTATGTGCCACAAAGTTTGCTTTCACATGTTTTCAGACCAACGTTGGGTTTATTGAAAGGTATCCTAATCAACTTGGTTTCTTACTCTTTAAGATAGGAAAATAAGACATTTTACTGCAAAACTTAGGGGTTCAAAGGGAAAAGAATGAAAGAGAATGCTTTCTTCTGTCATTTTCTAAACCTTGCCACAGCCATTGGACTAAAATCAGAGAAGAATATTTGAGGTCCACGTGCCAGGGGAAACAAATTAGGCCACCAGACTTGGTGGTAATGTGGCCCTTAAAGGTGGATGAATTGCCTTCTCATTTCCTTCAACCTATGTCAAAACTGACCTATATAATACCAACATCAGAAAAGTAAAAATTCCTCAATTCTTGAATTTCTCTAACCACAAATTTACTTTTCTTCCCCTTATATGATCAATTTAAATAAAAAAAAAGGAACAAACTATAGATTTGATTGGTCAAATATATTGTAAGGATGGGTCAAAATCAAATCACATGGTGTGTTGTGGCTGCAATACAATGCACCTTTTAAACTTTTTTTTTAGGGTTTAGCAATGTTTTTTATTTTTTTTCCCTCTTAATCATGTGGGCTTGAGAATATCAGCATTTGGGAGTCCCACATGGAAACATGTGAGCTGCACAAGCATGGGCAGAAGAAGAAAGTGCTACCCCTTCAATTTTTATTTATATTTTTAAAATTAAAAAAAAAAAAGGGAGAAAAAGAAGAGAAGAAAAACCCAAAGTGGGACCTTTTGTACAACACATGAATTAAAATCAGGTCAAATGTCACATACATTCATGTCCACAGCAACCATTAATATGAATCCATTAAATCCAGAGAAAGAGACTTTCACAATTTCACATTTTGTTTGTTCAGTGTCTCTCTCTATTACCTAATATATTTAAACACCATGATCTTGCTGACGTTTGGGTTTTGTCCAATGTCTTCTGTTTGGTTGACTGCACATTTTGCATGCATTTAAGTCATGAATAGCCTATAAAATAACAGGAGGAAAATCCAGGTCTGAGAATGACATTCATTTTTCTTTGAAATTTCTTTGAAGTGGGATACAGTCTTCTACTTACAAAGCTACATGTAACATGTTATTAACCTCAGATTCCAGCTCTGGTCTGGGTGCAGAGAGTTAGGCTCCACAAATAATTGTTTGGGTGTTTAGGTCCACAATGTTATAACAGTACTCTAGTGGCTTTTGGGCCCAATCTAGATCCATTATATTGACTGACAAACTAGTCAGAAGAAAGCTTGTGGTAATTAAACTCTGAAAATAATTTTCTTAAACAGTAAAAAAAACACAAGCTGCATATCATCATGACTGTTAAAACACAAACAAAGAAGTAAAAGATTTGCATGGCAATGATCAACCCTCACTCTACAAAAGTTACCAGTAACAAGCAGCCACAGAAATACTGAGTAAAAGTAGACTGATATGAACACAGAGACTTTAAGATAAAAGGCATGTCTTCTCCATTATTGATTTGATGAAAATGTACAACTCCCTGATAAGGAACATGAAGACTTTGATGGAAAAAGCCTATTCACAAGCTTAATATCATGCAGCACCAGTTTCACACACACAATGGTTAATAGTATAATTTTTTTTCCTACCTACCTTTAATTTACCATGCCTTGGTAGCTGCCAACTGAGTTTTTTGCATTCCTGCAATCTCCTGGTTGGCCTCTTGTCAGACTTGGTTCTTATTTGTACAACTTGGTTTGCCTTTACTTTAAAAGAAAAACATGGAGTTTTCTGTGTGGATGCAATAAGTATCTGTGTGCTTGTACTAGCTATGCAGTGAAAAATCTAAAAAGGAATAGGTGCAATCTGTTCATAAGCATATGATTCCTATTAATTCACCTCTGCAAATTTCCTCACTGTTAATTTGCCAAAAGCTAGAGAATGAAGTAGAACTACTGTATTATGAGGAAAGCCTTCTGTTCTAGCAGGCCAGTACAATGTACTATTCTTAAACCTTCATTTTCATACAAATTCTGAAATCTGAGCTTTCCAAACAAGATGATTACATTTCAGGTTGTTCCATGACTGATCATCAGCTCCGAGGTTTAACATGCACGCTGAAAATTCACAATCATATAAGCACTTACATATGCATGCGCACATGCACCAGCATATCTAATGCATGCATGTCACATGAAAATGATGAAGATATATACATCAAGTAATGCAATAGTGTCATTTATTTGGAATGGAATTGATTAAATAAAACTAATAAAGACTGCATTATGATCTCAACTTTAATTTGTTTTTAGATTTTTTTATGATAATTAAATTTGACAACCCATTTTTCTCGAGTGGTAAAAGGGAAATTATATATATTTATATGCAAAATTTTGCTCTTTTATCTCATGTTTAATGTGCCATGTTACTATGTAGAAGTTAGCTATCAGCAATGTTATTTGACTGTCAACATGACCAAGATGCCAGTTGCCTCTAGGTTATACCTACACATTCAGCAAATCGGGTCAGCTTTCTCCATCAATAAGGCTTATGAATGAAAACAATTGCTACATTGCATCTTCAACGTGGCCCCTTCTGTCACAAATCGAAGCACATAGTTAGAAACTTTCGACCAATGCCAGCTTACATCCACACACTCACCAGTCGTACAATGAGGACTGGGTAACCGCCAGTTACCTGCTACCACCAAGCTAGAAACAATGTTTATAGATGATGCCAATGAATATTTAAGGATTAAAAAAAGAAAAAAGATAGCAAATTGATGACAGAATAAAAAATCTTAACTAGAAAACCAAACAACATGCAGAAAAATAAAAGCAAGAAACACCAAATGGTGTAATGCCAAAACACACATAGCGTTGAATTAATGGGAGCTTTCCATAACATACATATATAACAAGCATGCATGTTATGCTTTCAAATTAACTATATCCAAGTACTTTGTTCCTAAATGCTACTTGTTCATTCTCACCTTGCTTACAGCAACTTTTCATGCTACAATAGAGATAACCTTCAAAATCTTTCCTTCTTTGGTGTTTAAACTTAAACAATACTAGCCTACTTCCTCTTAGCTGAAAATATTTCCGGGCTCCAGCTACAAATTTTCTTTCTGTCGTGTATATGAGTTTATATGCATTAGCATGCAGTGATTTAGATAATAGCATTTTCAACTACAGTGCATTTCAGCTTCTTGCTAGGAATTTTCAACTACAATTCATTCCAGCTTCTTGCTATGGTTACAGAAATCGTAATGAATATCTTTATTGATAGTTTATTTGCACAAAGATATACATAATTAGGCAATAATATATATAGGTATTTCAGATGACAGATACCGCAACCTTCAAAGGGAAATATGACTAGAGGTGCTAGGATGGACATTCCACCCTCTTTGTGGAATAATTTCTTTTATGAAAAAGTAGATACCATAAATAGTAGCGTATATCCCAGAGAATTACAGCTAAAATAAGTTTTCATTTTCAACATATAATTCTTGAATTTGTTCATAGAAGAGTAGAATTCCCAAGCTTTCAATATCAAAATACCTGTATGAAGTAAAATTAGAATCATCTTAATTACACAATATATACACCACCCTGCGAAAGGATGTTCTTTAGAAAGAACCATAAGATAAACAAATTAAACACGTTACCAATACCTGAAGAGAAAAGCTGCCATAGATTGCAGCTGGATAAAAGCAAAAAAGGGCATATAAAGATCCTCAAATTGGATACATTCCTGGCTCTTCATAAATTACAAAACCTCTCCATCCTGCTCAGAGTCTTCACTAGTGGAATGTCCTGAGTGTTTCAGCTGTCTAAGGGTCGGGGATATATATCTATATATGTTTTACATTAAAATATTAGCGTTTCTCATTTTCTTGTATACAGTAAACATATAGATTAATTAAGTTGTTAACCTTTCCTTAAAACATAAAAAGGAAAAAATAAAATAAAAACCAACCCTGATTAGCATGAGAGGGTAGCTTCAGTCGACTACTGATCACTCTTCCAGCCAAGACCACCTAGCTTTGAAATTATCACCTGTTTAACAGCCTTTGTAACACACAAGCAAGCCAGAATATTGAAGAGAATCAGTCAAAAAAATGATAGATATTAAAGAGAAATTATGTAATAACCTTCGTGCATAAATAGAGCTAGATTTTATCCGAATGGTACCTTCAACAGGACTTTCACCTTAATCAAACTGGGAATCTTTTCTTTTATTTGAACTAGAAAAGTGAGAAATAGCCAATATGTTTGCTGATGCAGCATCATCAAGATTCCCATTTGAAAGGTAACTTTCGAGTAAAGGAGGTGATTGGTTACCACTCCCTGGCCTCCAAAAGAAGCCCTTACTAAAGTTTGTGAATCTTGATGATGCCGCATCTGCAAACACTGACTGATTGTGTTGATGAGGTGATGAGATCTCCCCATGCAAGTGAAAATATATGGATAAAGCCCTAACCCTTTTAAAGAAAAAAACATTAATCTAACATGGTGAAAGTAGTACTACCGAAGGAAGCTTGTTAAAGCGAACAAACCCACCCCAGTTAATCATCACGCAACTCCACACGAAGCACCCACCTAGGGTCAAATTAAGTATAAGAACATGGGGAGAAGAAAAGGGAGAAGAAAGGAGAAAATAAAGAATAACCTAGCTATCTAGGCTAGGTTGACGATCAAATCTAGGCACATAATCGTTAAGAGTTACACTAACCAAAAGAAACTAGCTAGTTAGGAAGGAAATGATGCTGATCTAGAATAATAACAGTAAGAAAGAATGGTATTGTGACAGATGAAACGGACAGAAATGAATATAGGACCATCAAAGTAAAGCAATGGGAAAAGAATAGTATCCTAGCTAGGATACTTCCTTAATCTATCAAAAGAGTGACAATAATGAGAATCAATATCTGTAAAAAGGATGAGTTAACAAACACCCTGAAGGGAGTTGCTGTGAGAAACTAATGGGAAGAAGAAGGTATATATAGAGAGGAGGGGGAGGGACGATAGGTTTAATTCTACTAACTGATCAGATATCTGGCAGGAATAGAGTTCTCTGAAATCAGGGTGCTTATCCACTGTAATCTTCTATACCAGAATAACAATCCTTCAAAGAGTCCATACCTAGCCCACTTACAAATACAGGTGTCCAATAGAGAACTGTTTTTAGTAAGATCTAATACCAAAAGATAATGACAAACTAATTAATTATCTAGTGCTGGCTTTGGTAAGGAGATAGTAATAAAATAATCATGATTCTACATAACACAAATTAAAGCCCATCATTCTGGCCTTTATGCCCCCCAGGATTATATGGGAGTAATTAAATTGTCAGGGATCCAATCCCAGATTTCAAAGGCTGCCAGCTCCCCTGGGGATTCTTGCACACACCAACCAGTACCTAGCGAGCTAGCTAGCTGTCTATACTGCTGCCTCCCCACAGGCTCCAAATTAAAAGTTTTGGTGGACCTGGAATTTGATTAAATACCATAAAAATTATTCACCCCTTTACGCCATTTTTAAATTTATTGAGTGAATTTTATTTATGATTAGAATCTATAGAAGAAGTTAAAAAAAAAATTATCATGTACTTATTATGATATATTTAAAAAGAATAGTCTTTTTATATATATCCTTTTACTCGATTCGTGGGTTATATGATAGAAGCTAATCAGCATTTCCTTTTCTTTTCAATAACAGTGTTCACATATCTAAACTTGGAGATCGAATTCTGGGAAGCAACTTGGACTCTTTCTCTCCACACGTTTAGAGAATTTTCAAATCGATCATAATTCAACGTAATGATAAAAATTGAAAGTAAAGCGTACGGATTCAAATTATGAAAGATATTTTAGGCAAAGAAATATGTACTAGAAGTTAAGAATGGATGAGGAGGACCACCTGCATTAATCTCACTTTAGTGGAACCATAATAAAAAGGATAATGATCGTTGCCAACTTTTGTTTTTCTTTTGCTTGGGAGATGATCCTTGTCAACTTTTGGTTGCTAAGTTAGTTCAAAACTCATTCATGTAACTCAAGGAATCCTTCGTTTGGCAAGAGCATTATCAGGCTTCGAGGAGGGCCATATAACTCTTAACATCATTAATTTGTAATACAATTTACATATCTATATTTGCCTTAAATTGTAGGTGCTTATGGTTTTCAATTAAACTTAACAAATTAATTAACTTTGATATATATATATATATATATATATATATCTATAGTATCAGTTAATTTATAGGCTAATCATCTATAGTATGGATATAAAAAGAAAGAAGAAGAAAAACCTAGAAAGCCCATTGGGTAGCGTATTCTTTTCTAGACTTCCGATCACCCATTATTGCTTAGTGAGTAGGGACATTTCACCTTTTCTGCCTTAAATAGGCGTGTATAACCAAAAACTAATTCATTGTTGCTTAGGTTTAACTCAAATAATAAAGATGGGTTACATTTACAGAAGTTATAATTCAAGTCTTAATACTTTCTTGATTAAATAAGAAGATTTATTTAAAACGTTTGAAGTCTAAACTTCACCTCATGGCTATTATCTTCTTTACCATAATCTTGTTCAAAGCAAGAGATATCATGCATCAAATTACAATAATGTCGATGAAGATTGAATGGTAGAGTCAAGATTTTACGTTTAGAGAGCAAAGATAATATTTATAAAATAATCATATTAGAAGTTCATTGTTTGTAGAGGTAAAATTATAAAATTTTAAACAAAAAAAAGTATATTATAGAAATCTAAAACTTTTGGGAAGGCCCCTAGTAGACCACCGCACTCCTCCATTATGAGGACTTTCTCTTTTTCATATCTCCTTAGGTCTCCTCTCACTCTCTTATGGTGAAAAGCTGACTCCTACAACATTATTATTCAGATTATAAATTACCTTTACATGTCTTGAAAGTTTAAAAAATATCTCCAACCAATTCGAGAGTATATAAAACCAATTCTATGACAAACGAATTTGCAAAAGTGAACTTAATTATAAGGTTTGTAATCTTTCTATATCCATACAAATAAGTATATCTTTTCTTAAAAAACATCATACCTACTTGATCTTATCATATATGTATATAGAGCGGGTGGATCTATACCTAGGACTAAAAATCATTCGTTTTGCAGCTGGCAAGTGGCAAAGTTCAAAACCTTTAAAAAAAGTTAAATAGTTTTCATATGTCATATGAAATTTAGTGACAATATTACCACTCATGTTTAACTGTCTTCCAAAACGCCTTGGTTGGTTCTGTAGGTTGCTAGCAAAGAGAGAAAAGGGTATGCATCCAAGGTGGAGAAAAAGCGAAAAACTCATTATAGTGGCGTTTAAGATATGTTTAGTAGTAATCATGATTTGTAATTAATTAGCAGAGTTAAGTTCGGGCAGCACGACGCGTTGTTCGACCTGTAAAGGCAATGGACGGGGGGTGGGGGGGCAGTAATGAAAGTGAGATCACTTGCTTTATTTAAGTATTACAAGGAATCAGTTTAGACGGCGTAATGTAAGGGAATCAAAGGTCTATTTTGTATATAAAAGATCACTTTCTCTAGTTGTTGTTTTGAGGGTCCGGTGGTGACATGGCTATATGCATTAACGGTTAGAACAAGTACTGAAGGAAGAAAGACGGAAAACTAATGACGCACTTGATTCTGCTGTGCCTCAAAGAATAATAATAACAAAAGTAGCTGCGCCGCCTAGGGGAATCATAAACATTCTTAAAGCTTCAAATAATGATCGACACTTAGTCTCACACTTATTAATTAAAAACCAACAGGACGGCAGTCGGATCCTATTGAATTAAGGACCAATCATCTAACCTTATTTCATTTTTACGTCCAACTGAGTAAGTAAATGATTCTATCCAAATTTATTAAATCATGAGTTTTTTTTTTTCTTTTCTATATAAATAACATTGTAAAAAATCATTAAATTATTTGAGAAAATTCAAACAAGTTGTTTAATTAAATGCTCTGAATTTTTAATTTTAGTCAAATAGTTTTTATAATTAAGAATTGATTGTCATTAGTCAAATTATGGCTTGTCATTTTTTATACATGTAATACTGATAAGAGAAAAAAAATATATGATTATAATGTCTCGTCATTATTTATTAAAATATTTTAATATATTTTGTTAATATCATATGATATAAAAATATATAACATTTTAATTAATAAATTTATATTAATTAAAATAAAAATAAAAAAACTTGAACAAAAATAACAAAAGAAAATTTATGTAAAATTTTTAAATAGTGTAGAAACCTTAATATGTCTTTTTTTAATTAATTTAATGAATTGATAAGCACAATTAAACTGATTTTGACCCGATTCAATTCATATTCAAATAATTATATTAGAGAAAATTAGTTACATATTTTTGCATTAATTCAATATTGACTCGTACGATCAAATTGATTTTGATCCGGTTTGAGTTGTATTCAAATAATTATATTAAACTAAAAGTCACTTGAATATCATTATTAAGATTGAATCTTGATCCGAAAGAAGATATAAGCCTTCATAATGATCAAGTCAATTAAGTCAAGCACTATGATACCAAAAACATTAAGTCTCAAGTATTATAATTGTATATATTCCATAAACATGTATAATTTAAAAATATAATTATATATTATGTATTTAACAATTGATGCGGATTGGGTCAACGAGTACTAGATTGGCCCATTCCAAGGGAAAAACAAAGATAACAAATTGGGTTAGAAACGGGCTTGCGTGCTTCAAATTAATCCATAAACAAAGGTCCATTTTAATTTCCAATTAATAATTTAAAAATAAAATCAAGCAAATAAATTTATTTTTTCGACAAAGAAAAAAGAAACCCCAAAAAAGAAAAAGGAATTTGCCACATTAAGAACATCATGGTAGGTTTTACAAATAGATGTTACATAGATTACATCGAAGAAGTAGTTACAGAGGTTACGATATCAATATATATTTGTTTTTGCTGACCCAACAAAAAGAAAAGACCAAAGTCAATCAACAAAAACTCCCTCGCAAAATAAAAGCTAACTAATTTTTAAGCGTAAGCTTGCCTTTAGGTTCCATTGCAAAAAGCAACTCAAGATCAGGCGGTTGGAAGTACCCATTCTTCGGCGGCTCCCTTTTCCTCCCAAACGAAAAGGGCTTCTTCGTAGGAGGTGGCAGCGGACACGCTTTCACCGCCGGTATCCGACACTCCCCGCGTGTCGGCGTCGACCAGCCTTCTTGTTCTTCTTGCATCATCGTCACCAGGGACATCACGTCCTCGTACGACACCATTTCACCCTCCATTTTCATAAAGGGAACCCTGTTTTAAAATGGGTTTATGGATTCGACGAGAATTTAAAGATTGTGGGTGGTTCTGGAAGTTGCTGGTGGTGGGGAGGGGGAGAGAGGGTGGGATTTTGTGGATACGATACTCACAAGTAAGGATGTGCAGCATCTACGTGTCGCGCAATGGTTGAACTTGGTCTACGTGGAAGGGCACGTGGCGAGAGCTCGAGACGGTTCTTTTGCTTGCAGTTCTAAAATGGCGCCAAACCTAGGGTAGGTTCAACCGCGGGAATTTTCATGTGCCACTAGTTTGAATGTAGGTCACAATTTGTTTTTTCTTTCTGCTTTTTAATTGATTTTTGAAGTTTGAATATGGGCCGCAAGTTCTTTTAATAAGGTTTTTTTTTAAAGGTTTTAATTTGAATTATTTTGGTTGAAGTCGGTCGAAAGAACTTGAAATACAGAAAAAGAACACTGGAGGCTTCCAGAACGAGAAAATGGGAATGTTTTTTTGGAAATAATTTGTACAAAGTGTAATAGAAAACCAACAGAAGCAATCCCTTGGCAAGTGAATATTAGTGGATTCTTTTTGTTAATTTAGTATTTTAAGACATTGGAGCTTCGGGTTTTTATAATAAATGTACATGTCACATCAAATATTTAAAATAAATAAATAAACAATTTCAATTTCATAATAAACGGATAAAAAAACTTTAAAAAATTTATAAATTATTGGTTACATACTCTATCAAGTTGATTTTTTAAAAAAATTATAATAATTTCGTGACAAATAATATTAGAGTAAATTCAATTCACACTAAACACATCTAGAGAGATGATCAAAGTAGTCATCAACAAGAAACGCATTGTCAACAAGGTGCTTCTTAGATCATGTAAGTAAGAAGATATTGGACACTTTATAAATATAGATATTACATATCTTATCAGATTAATTATTTAAAAAAAACAATAATTACAGGAGATACATAATTCATTATTTAAAGAAGTTAAATCCCAAGACCTTTTTCTTCTAAGAAATTGACACAATTTTCTTCCCAAGGTTTTGTTACCGGCCAAATGAGATTCAAGCCGTGAACTAAGGCCCATCACTGAAACCTGCTCCAACTTCGGCCCACTCTCTAAAACCATCTGACTGTTGACCAATGGCCATGCTTCACCATCATCGAGCCAACCCCTTCTGTTCCTATCGTTCTTACTTGGATCCAGGTCCTGGTCTGATCGAGACTTGACAATAAAAAAGATTTAAATGATATGATTAAAAGAAAGAGATGTTGATGATCATATCATTGAGGTTTCAACGATGGGTTATTTTCATTGAACTCTAAAAATATCTAAAATGGTATGATTGATTTTCGCATGCATGCTAGCCATGATAAGAATAGATAGTTTGGTTAGGGTTACGTCCACTCCCTTTCATTCAAAAGAGAACGAACAGAGGGATTGATTGAACTTTGCAGAGATCTTTATTTTTATGTGTTGGCTACATCAATAAAAGGGAAGAAAGGGTTTTAAACGATGATAGATAATGATACCAGAGACATCGTAATCTACTTTTGTTTTGGGAATATATTATGAAAAAGAAAACATTTATTTGTTGAAATAACAGAAAATAGAATTTTAGGTTATGGCTTTATTTTTACGGCTCGTTTGACAGGGGAAGAAATATTTTAATCTTTGTTATATATATTGTGTTCGTGTTAATGAAGAGGGTTTTTTTTAATAATAAAATTTTTATGTTTTAACATTTTTACATTATGTTTGGTTCATGGGATAAAATAAAAAATGAAATAGTTATTTTGTAAAAATATAATTGTAGAGGAAAAAAATAAAATAGTTATTATAATGTTTGATTTAGTAGATTAGATTAGAATCTTTTAGGAATAGTATTAGTTTGTTTGATTAGTTAAAAGAATATGATTGAAATAAATTTAAAACATTGATTTACTTTTTGTAAAAAATAATCATAATTCGTAATAAAAAATTATTTTTATTGTAATTAAAAATTTTAATATTAATTTTATTTTCTTTGTTTCTTTTTTTTTTCCGCTTTTTCTTCTTTCCTTCTACGAACCTTTCCAATTGACAGGCGACGGAATCTGGTCTTTGACCAAGCACCTAGGTGATGCCAGTGATTAGGTCGGACCACCACCAAGCATCGTAATCTTAGACTTGAGCCTTAAGGGTTTCCATGGTCAAGTAACATCTCCAACAAGCGTGTTTTGTGCGGCAAAACTTGGCCGGTGAAGCACCATTCAATGGCTTCTAGTAGCTAGATCCAGTTATTTGACTATTTTTATTGGTCTTTTTTGGCCGGACTTGGTCATTGAAAGTCCAATTCTTCGCACTTTGGACAACCATAGCATTTTGTTGACATAATTGGACAATTTTCCGACTATCGACGACGCTCATAATCTTTTCATTAGCTCTATTCCCTCAGCCTACTCTTGAGACAAAGTTGAGAATTATTTAGAATTTCTATTTTGATAGAGTATTTTTATTCTTTATCTTAAAGAATGATTAATACTACAGTGAAAAGAAAAAAAAAATTACCGTTCCGATCAAATTACTAGAATTAAACTTTTTGATCAAAATGGTAATTTTTTTTTTTGAAAATTTAAGCTATATTACTTAAATAAGTCGTTATCTGGAATAGACCTAGAATGAAATGACCATTTCATTGAGCCAAACGTAAGGTCATTTCTTTGCATGTGGATATATATATACAGAAAGTCGTTAGATGCCATCATTTCAAAAAAAAAGAGTCTTTGTATTTATCAAATGCGGAAGAAAGTTTACATATACAAACAAGACAAAGGGCTAGTTGTTCCGTATAATCAAATTAAGGGGCAAACTTCACTAGAAGAAACGTATACACACATTCATATTCCACAAACATATATATTTAATAACTAATTTGTCCTTGTGTGGAAAAGTACAACTTGGCTAACAGACAGAACTCGAAACAATACAAAAAACTATATCAGTAGCTTTCAAACGAAACTGGCTTCCGGACAATGCAAACGGAAAGACCGGAAAATGTTCACGGTTAACCTTGGTTTGAATGGAAGGCGTGTTGGCGCACATGGTCGTCAATGGACCTTCACACCATCAACTTATCCAATCATTTGTTTATCAGTTTCAAGTCCTAATCCTTTTTCAATCGGAAAGTTCCCCGGTTTCGTGACTGTGATCCAACCATTGGTCTCCACAGCTTTGAATCGACCCCATGAAGGTGATAATACGAAGGATCTCATCCACGCAAGAGATATGTAGGGTTTTCAACATTAAATAAAACTAGGGCTAACGCACGAAGCTGAAAGAGCTATGAAGGAATTGCGACGTCGGGGGGTGGTTTGATCAAGTTATATGGAGGGGAAATGTTCACACATTTTTATCAATGGGACATGGCTTTGCTGGTTGGAAAAATGTATCATTCATATCAAGAGAAGTCAATTATCTATTATCAGTTTCACCCTACAGGGCCATCTCGAATGAGCCATAAAACGAATGCAGGATACCAAAATTAATTCTTTGGACTTCAAAACTCAATGTATTGCATTGAATGGTCAATTTTGCAGTACGGGATAATTGATACTGCCTAAGCGATAATGTGGAAAACAGGCAATGGTCCCATTGGCTGATCTCCCATCCATTGCCACAGTCATTATAGATATTTGTAAAATATCTACACTGTTTTGAGAAGTGCATTTGCTAAAAAAATATCTTTCCCCCTTAACCCCATTTACAAATGGGGAACTAGAAATTACTCCTTCTAAAAGAATCAATATTTCACTTGCCTATTTGGGTTTTTGAAGCTTTGTACTAATTACCAGAAAAATCATACAAACAGGATTGATATATTATAATAAAAGATTTTCGTATACCATAATTCTATATAATACATTATATAAATTATTATTACAATATGTGTAATCTTAATTAATAACCAATTTCACGTACCACGTAGTAACATTGTGACTGATTGCACTACAAATATTTTGATCCGATATCTATACTAATGATTTACTGTCGCAATATGTGGAGACTTCTCCTCCGTAGAAGAGAAAAGAGAAAATGTGCATGAATTAATGGGTCAACGTGTATAAATCAAAGTAGTTTATTTGGAATAATATTTAATTGTAATATTTGTGCAAAATCTCAACATCTGTTAAATGAGATATGGATTTGTTTTAGAATATTTATATTTATTGGCATGCCAAAATCAAATTGTTATTCCTGGTACATTGCATTCAATTTTCCTGGAGCAGCTTCCTCCGACGGTCCTTTTGCAAAGATTTTACACCATCCCGATGATGATCACGAAGATCCTCCATAGGATCTCCTCTCCCGTGGTTGGGAAGGCTGTATGATAAGACCAGTGGGCCCCATCTTCCTTTTTCTCAGTTTTCCGTCGCCACGTGTGCATACCCTACCGATCAAAAATCTAACGCTCATCCCTAGGGCTCTCGATACGTGGTCCAATAAATACCTCCCGCGTGGCATTTGGCCCTTGGGAAAGTCCACCTTGGAGGGCATGATGTGTCGAGATTTTGTTGAGGCGGGCCCCATTAAATTCCTTCCCATTACCCACCTCAATCTTTTCTGCTATTTTGGTTCATCTTTTTATCTCTTTTATTGAACGCTTTTTGGATCATACGTGCGCACGTGTGAAGTACAAAGGGCTCAGTACGGAAGGGGCCACGTGGTGGGTTGAGTAACACTCGCGGATGCTGGCTGTGGTGGAAGGGGCAGTCAGAAAGGAGAGAAGGCGTTACGAATTTTCGGTGGATTGAGCTCAGGTGGCGGTAGAGGGGGCACTTGGCCTGAGGAAGCTGAGCAAGGGCAGGTGCACGCACGTGAAGTTGTTGGACAGGTACCACGCTCGTCTGCGCTCCCCGTCCCTTACCCTCACGTGCTTTTCATTTCTTGATTGTTAGGTTTTTTTTTTTTTTTTTTTTTTTTTTATTGATAGCTTAGTTATGCCATGTTTAAAATTGTTCTTTGAGGCAGTGAAATTGATTATAAATGAAGAGGAATTCGGAATTTTATATAAAAGATGATTCAAAGATAATTATATTGTATATATTATTATATATATTAAATTTTATATAATAATAAAAATTAAAAATTAAGAGGTATACCATTAATCACTCCTTTAACTCCACTTTTACACCATAACAAATTGCTATAATACATAGGATTATCAAAACTTATACAGTTGTCAAAAAGACATTTAAGGGTGACAAATCTACTAAAATATCTTAATTTGCTCTTAAAATTATATATTGCTTGCTACAATGATCCTTAGTGTTGGTACCGATCTTATTATTGGTACGAAAGTCGGATTGGGGTAAATCAAACGAGGAATTGATATCAAGTCGGTTCTCCTTTGTTGTAATGTCGACCGAAGATGGTGATACTCCAAACTTTACAAAGTGATAGAAAAAGAGAAAACTGTTACGGAGAAATCCACTAAAAGAAAAGCCTCAAAACTCATCCAATGATTGATGACAGCCTGGGAAACAATGCTTCCCATGCCAACACGTACAAATGTTTGATCGTTTACAGATTGAAGTTTATCGTGGGGAGAAAGCGTCTCAGGGCACTTGAAAAACATCGTTAGATCAGCCATTTTCAATAAAAAGCGAAGCACCAAATTTCCCAAAGCAGGGAGAGCCTGCCACCCATTTGTTGCAACTGAAGCCTTTTCCAACACCGCCAATCATGTGAATGGTGTCACACAACTCATTGAAAAGTTTTAGTGCCAGACAGACTGAAAGCCGTAACCTTTCTTTCGTTGGCAAAGTTTGGTAAAAAGGAAAAGTGGGGGAGAAAAAAACAGGATATCTCTGGGTTTTAGTCGGTTTTCCATTTTCTTTTCTCTCTTTTCTATCTACTTTTTGCCTAAAATAGCAAAATTGAAGGAGAGAAAATATAACAAGTGTGGTCTTGCAGAAAGGTGCGGACTTGGAGAGAGAGATTACAGGCAGCACGTACAGAGCGGGGATGATGACACGTGTGAGGCCCAATCCCGGTCGGCAATTGGCCTCAGCTGCTCTGGTTTACCCGAACCCCTTAGCCAGTTATGATAGGGTTGGGCTAGATGTTTCGGGTTTGGGTTTCTCTTCCAAAGTATTCAATCACCACGCCCTATGTAAGGGAGTTATTTTAAATATTTTTTAAAAAAGTAAAACTATTATTTTAATATTTTAAATTATAATAATAAATTTTCTTAATAGAAAATAGATAAATGAATATTTTCATGATTTGTGTAACTTTTATGCAATACAAGATTAGATAATTCCTTCCAAAATCAAATTTTGTCGGAAAAGATTTAGTTTCATTACAATAAATTAAAATAATCACTTTTTATTTTAACCCTTTAACTAAACGAACTGTTTAGAGCTAACTTCGTATTTGTTTTGGACACTTCATTTAAAAAGTTGGAATTGGTTCGATTTCATAGTGATGGTCCGGTGGTTGAAAATGTTGAAATTAATTTTATAAAAAGAAGTATTTTTTAACCTAAATAATGAAGTTTAGGACAAAGAATTACTTGAAAAGGAAATCTACTTATCCTAATTTTTATTTCCATAAAGTCGAATTTGGGTTTAAGAAAGTGAAGAAGTATGCATGAAAGTAAGGTTACCAAAGAATAAACTGAAAATAGTGGAGGGGTCATAATCAGGAAAACACAGAATAAGGTAGGACATCCCTGAGAAAAGAAAAAAGAAAACAAAAGAAAAGTGAAAGTGCTAAAAGCAAGGTGTTCCCAGAATTGTGGTGACGTCTGTCAAGCAAGCCCCCAGCTAGGCATGAGCCCTCCCCCTCACCCTCACGCCCTCACCCTTCAACTCTATATAAAACCCACCAGCTCTCCCCCTAGTGTAACCCACCCTATTCACAGTCCAGTTAGGCTCTGCCACCTCTCTCTCTCTTTCTGATTCTCTCTTATACTCTTCTGTCACCATGCAACTTTTCTTCTCGTTGCCAGCCTCACCACCCCAAACTTTTCTTGCGACCTTTACAACCTTCCGTCATTGTCCGGTGCGCTTTCTGAGTACACTAATTCTATTGTTTTCTTTGTTCCTCTTGTTGTTGGTGGTGGTGCTGCTGTTGTTGTCGATTCATCAATGGCGACACTCCAAGGACAGACGTCTGCCACCTGGTTCCATGGGTTGGCCTTATATTGGCGAGACTCTCAAGATTTACACTGAGAATCCGAACTCTTTCTTTGCCAACCGGCAAAAAAGGTACAGATATAACAACAAAAGATGGAACAGCTGGTTTGATGATAAGCTCTCCAGCTCATGTGCTAAAAGGCTAGAGGTTGAGACAAAGCTAATGATAGAAATTGTAACTAAAATTCTCTCAGTGCATGAAGAAAACAAATACGAAAAACAATTTCAATTTCCTTGTTGATTATTTTGTTTTTATTTTTTTTTCTCTGTAGTGTTTTTGGGCCTATATCGTTTCTTTTATCAATATATCCAATTTGATTATTCTTAATTTTTTTTACTTGTTACAGGTATGGAGATATATTCAAAACTCACATATTGGGATGCCCCTGTGTGATGATTTCAAGCCCTGAGGCAGCGAGGATTGTTCTAGTGACACAGGCTCATCTTTTTAAGCCAACTTATCCACCAAGCAAAGAGAAGATGATAGGACCTGAGGCTCTATTCTTTCATCAAGGTGCCTATCATTCAAGGCTGAAGAAGTTGGTCCAGTCCTCTTTTTTACCCTCTGCAATTAGAGGGTCAGTTTCAGAGATCGAGCAGATTGTTTTGAAATTTCTACCGACTTGGGAGAATACCACTATTAACACTTTGCAAGAAATGAAGAGAGTATGTCGGTTGTTACATCTATTTTTATCTTTTACTCCATGACTGCTCTCTCTGCACATCATCAGGAATCTTAAAGAAAGTTTTTGTTTTTATTTTGGCATGTTTTAGTATGCTTTTGATGTGGCAATGATTTCTGCCCTTGGCCACAAACAAGACTCAGAAATTAAAGGAATCAAGCATCTGTATCAATGCCTGGAGAAGGGTTACAATTCTATGCCTTTAGATCTTCCAGGAACTCCTTTCCGTAAAGCAATGAAGGTAAATACATATATATACACACACAATTAGGTTTCATTCTGCTTCTCTGAGAGTCTTTCATGTTGGACTCTTCATCCCCATTAATGAGTTCATCTTGTCTGTTTGAGAAAGGCACGGAAGCTTCTGAACGAGACCCTGACAAGACTGATACAAGGTAGAAGAAAAAATGAGCAACAAGGCGGAGGATTGCTGGGAGTTCTGTTGGGGTCCAAAAACCAGAAGGTCGATCAACTGAGTGATTCTCAGATTGCTGATAAC
Source organism: Theobroma umbraticum (assembly GCF_002168275.2). Lineage (NCBI taxonomy): Eukaryota > Viridiplantae > Streptophyta > Magnoliopsida > Malvales > Malvaceae > Theobroma > Theobroma umbraticum. The sequence continues at coordinate 9,897,783 of NW_018397257.1, forward strand.
GTGATTGGAGTGATCTTTGCTGCTCATGACACCACTGCAAGCGTCCTAACATGGGTTTTAAAGTATTTGCATGACAACAGAGATTTACTAGAAGCTGTCACAGTAAATTTTCTTCTCTTACTTCTGATGATCTTGGTTGATGAGCTTTTACCTTCATTTCACTTTGCTTTTCGGGCAATCATTAGAATTAAAAAAAATAATCAAATCTTGTTTGCTTTCCTATATTTATTCATTCTCAATCATATCTTGCAGAGAGAACAGGAAGGCATTCAGCAGGAAGTAATTGAAGCAAATCGCAGGCTTACGTGGGATGATACAAGGCACATGCCATTGACTACCAGGGTACATTACTTTCATTCTCTTTTACTATTAATATATCAACATTTACAGGACTAGACGTGTTTTTTTATTTATTACGAAATTGAGTAAACATTTTTTTTTCTAATAAAAAACGCACAGCAGATTTCAGAGATCAAAAACTAACGTGGATTTTCAGGTGATTCAAGAGACACTAAGAACAGCAAGCATACTATCATTCACGTTTAGAGAAGCAGTGCAAGATGTTGAGTTTGAAGGCTACTATATCCCCAAAGGTTGGAAGGTTCTGCCTCTCTTCAGAAGCATCCATCATTGCGCAGATTTCTTCCCTCACCCGGAAAAATTTGACCCTTCAAGATTCGAGGTGAGGCCTCAGACAGTGAAAGCTTTACCATGTGAATATACATTAACATAGACTCACAGATGTAGGTTATTATATATGTAATTACTCTTTTTTCTTTATAAAAAGGTTACCATAAAAAAAGAAGAAATATAAAGTAAAAAGTTAAATAATAATTGATTAAAAATGTATAAAAAAGAGCTCTTGACACTTGCAAAGGATTTATTTATATTTGGTCACCAATTTGTTTGACTTTTGGATGTGGGCGAATCATAAGAGTCATATTACTAGTTCCATATACTATTCTGTAACATATTGGGAGACCCTGACCAAGATTCGTGAAGTGGGTCATGCACTATCCAGTTTTGGCAGAAATATAAGGTTATCAATGGTTTATCTGATGCTGGTGTCCTTTTCATTTGTTTTCTGTGAATCTTCCTCTACTCAAACGATCTGTTGATGAAATCTTTCAAGCATCAGAGAGCACGTGAGCTGATTTTGTAGGGTAGTAACAGTGGAGTTTGAGTCTGAACTTTCTTTGGAACTGCTGTCTAAGATTTCAGCTAAAAGCTTAGGCCTTATTTCAATTAGCAGAAACGAGAAAGGAATATTACTATACTTTACTAAATATTGTTCTTTTTTTTTGTGATATTGCAGGTGCCACCGAGACCAAACACGTTCATGCCGTTTGGCAATGGAGTTCACTCTTGTCCTGGCAGTGAGCTGGCTAAGCTTGAGATGCTGGTGCTCCTCCACCATCTCACCATCGGCTACAGGTTAATTCCCTTTCTCTCTCTCTCTCTCTCTCTCTCCTTGTATAAATGATTTGAGATGATCCCCCAACTCGAGAACGTGTATAATTATTTTGTTCTTGAAAACGTAAGGTAAAAATAAAGCCACGTAGATTGGTGTAAAAGATTTCGTTTAAGAGTCCCTTTGTCTGCTCGTAGTTGACTTAAAAATTAGGGTACAGAAATGTGGTCCTCTAGGTGTTCCTTGGGCTGTGGAAGTGGTCCTACAATGCCAGTCATGGCGAGTTGGCTTTGCCCTTTTGGGGAATAATTATAAGGGTTTTAATTTCCTTCAATTTTTTCACCATGGGGCGCAGATTGGAATCAAGGGTCGGTGGTGGGTATTTTCGGGGGAGGGTGGTAGCATTCTGCATTGCATCTATCCTTACACGTGGCTTCCATGCGCAACATTTGCTGACCCTTTGCATGAGAGACAAAACCATATCTCCTTTGAGGAAAAAAATTGTTTAAAGCCTTTTAAAGACATCGTGATTATCCAATTTTAGCTGTCTATGTGTCATTGTTTTCATACGTAAAACATCTGCCAGTTTTAGATTTGTAGGAGGGTTTAATGCAGATACTGGGAACTAGAATGACAAAGCAAGTTTGCTTTGTCGACAATCTGGTGTACAGGAGTGCGACCCTGAATTGAATCATGAACTATTTGCAAGGTGAATGGACTCGTCCATGTCTTTGAGACATAGGTTTTAAATATTGTCGGCCATCCAAAACAACATTACATTTGCAGTCCACATCATGGATTCAAAAATCAGCGAATCCTGTTCTTCCTTCCTCGTATCTGTAATCTGATCAACGAATGAAAACAGGCCTCTTGAATTTCTTTATGTTCTGATCTTGACCGCCTGACCCTTCCATGCAACCAAATCACAACCCCCCAGACCCTCCCCTTTCTCCTCCTAGCAAGCTGACGGATTTAGCCAGCTGTGAAGTCTCGATCAAATGGGTATAAGACATGTAGGTTTTCCAGCTGTAGGAACACAGAGGCAGAATGTGATGATGCATCATATTGCTGAAGGGGTGCAGTCACTCATTTGAAGCCACAGCTTTCCTCTGCAAGTTTTACGCCACATCATTGCTTAGTTTGTCATCTTTTAAGAATACTTTAACAGCATTTTGACCTGGTCCACATTATCTATAGACTGATGTCTCAGCTGTTCGTCACTTGGTTTTGAAACTGCAAAAATTTCAGATAAGTGAGTGACTAATCAAAGTTGCATCCATGACATGTCCATTTACCTCGTGTGTATAGTTTTCGAAATGATTATCAGCTAAAATTTGAATTGAATCAGTTTTTTTCAGTGAAGCTGCACAGGATAGATAAGTGTCAATCGTCAGAAGTTTTGCTTCAATATCGTTTCTTTTGACAAAAACACAGATCTTGCGGCCATTTTCATTGAAAATTTTGCTCTTGTAACAGTCCAATTGTTTGGCTGCAGGTGGCAAGTTATGGGAGATAAGGATGGAATCCAATATGGTCCTTTCCCAGTGCCCATACGGGGCTTACCTGTAAAGGTCACCCCCAGAAAAATAAAGGCGGCATGAACAATAGGATCTTCAATGAAGATTGAAACTTTGTTCCTGGGGCCAAAAGCAAGTTACACTTGAGCTTTCCTCTTTTTCCCTTTCTTCTTCCTTCTTAGTTGCTAATTTTGTCTTTGGGAATCTTTTGTAATTGCTGGGTTTTTGTCCTGGGTTGTTCGTGGTAAAAGTAAATGTTGTGTATAAAAGCAAAAAGAATTAGCAAAAGGCAAAAAAAAAAAAAAGAAGAAAAATGTATTTGCAATAGTGCGTTTGAAAGCATGTTTGTTTGTTTTGGAGGATCAAATCTGTGTGGTCTTTAACGTGGAGGAAGTAGCTATCAGATTCCCAGATTTTTTTCCCCTTGCTTTTCTTTTCCTGGTGCATAAAGAGCCCAGAGATAACCTTTACCCAGGAAGGTTTTGGCCCATAGAAAGCTACCCCCAACAATCAGGCTGCCTAGCACGTGTCAGGAGTGGGTAGTGCACGCCAAGAACCCACGTCAGGCAGCGTTTCAACACGAGTTTGTGCAGTCTACGTGGGTCACTGCACCTGTCAATCCGACCCTTTTATGTGTGCTGAGGAGAATTGTAAGCTGAAATGGTACTTCAATATGGTCCAATTCTTCCTTATCAGGTTGCGTGATCCTTCATTACAAGACATTGAACTAACCATGACTTTTAACAAATTTCTCCATCTGCAACATGTTTATGTATTATGTATCTAGTGTAAAAACCAAACCGCCCAACATTGTCCCATCAATATGTGAAAATAAATCAGCAGCTGATATCCTCGATCTCTCGAGGTCGATATCATCTGTTTTGACTGCCCTACTCTTGACTTCTAACTAGTGATTCATCCCTCAACTTTGTTTAATCTGCCCCTGCAAACATGGATATGTTAGCCTTCTCTCTATCGCTAGTCCACGGCATTCATTTTTGTTTCCATCTCAAATACAGGAATGATGAAAAAGTATTTGTAGCTGGTCCCCACCTAGGTTAGGATTCTTAAAGTACTTAAGAGGACCAGGATTGGTGTCCATCACCATCAGGCCAATTGCAACAGATATGAGCTGATCTGACAGCTCACTAGCTGAGCCCAACTGGAGGACAGGTCCTTCAAACAACGGAAATTCACATAAAGCAACAATTGCAGATTGGAACACATTTCAAGCCCCACACATGGAACTGACACTAATCCATCTGTGGATTTGGCTACTATATAAGCAGAGTATTCGGCTCAAACAACATTTTGAAATTTGAACTACCTCTAAAAGCTTTGAAATAAAAGACAAATGCAAAGGGGTGCCCTCGAAAATGTTCATCATTCGAGCCCTTCCCTACTTTTGGCAAATGTTACTCATCATGTGGAACTTCGCATATGCATATGGCTAGGAATATGGAACAAACCCTTCTTCCTACAATAACTGGAATGGTGGTCAACCTGTGTATCCTAAAATGACATCTATATATAGGAACGTTTAAAAATCACATCAATATCTCAATCCCCATAGAATTTGCTCTTACACTTAAATCAGAATGTGGAAAATGCATGAGAATGAATTTTAAGATCCAAATGAAAGCGAACTGCAACAAAAACATTTTACAAGATGCTACAACAGAAAAAGCAAGAAGAAATCAAACTGTACACTCTAAGGATGTATTTAAAGCATGTATTTAAGATTTTGAAATTGACAACATAAAATGACAAGTACAATCTTGATGACATCCAGGAAGCCCCTCTCGATTTCAAAAAATGGGTAATGCATGGTGACATATTACTTTAGTTACAAAGATGTTACAGATAACAAAAAAATTAACTTTTAAGCATCACATGTAAAATATGGGAAGAATCAGTCATGCCAGCCTGCTGTTTAGGAACTCTCAAAAGATATTAAAGACAAAACAAGCAAGAAGAAGGAGAACCTGGGAATCCCTACCTAGAAAATTTGACAGAGATAAGAAGCCAAAAGAAGACCAATTACCGCTGTCTTCAAGTGGATGAAATGCAAAAAACATGAAAGGACACAAAAGAAAGTGAGTTGGCTTGATTGTTTGCAGAAGAAAGAACCTCTGAATATCTTTAAAGTAGAAATTATTGCAACCGAGCTTGTTTTTGCCAATGTATCTTTGCAAATATGTGGTGCAAAACAGGGATAAGCTGATGTGTTCTGCATCTTGATGTGTTGGCCAGCATGCTCGTATTAGGTGGCTTCCACATGCCCTGAGCTTTATCTCTGTCTGGAAATTCAGTCCCACCGTGTCAGTCTGTAGACCTCACCAATCATTGGAAGGTTGGTCACCAGTCACTAACATAGAGGGGGATCTAACGAAGTTGGTTCACACTGCAATGCTGTGCCTTTAGTAGATTCTGTTTGACAAAAGGCAACCACATCTTACTCTGATGCAAAAATGGTTTTGTTAGGTCATTTGGAGGATTACAAAATGATAGTTTTCACCATTTTTGTTTACCCTGTATAGATTAACATGGTTATGTCTATGAAAAGATAAAGATGGTTTAAGATTAAAGCTCTTATTTGACTTCCAACATGATCAAAACAATATTCTCCTAAGGCAAGAAGAGTAAACCTATTCCCAACTAGTCAACAAACATAAATAGGGAGTATCATTGGCCATTGTCAAACATACAGGGGTTAAAGTTATTTCAATCCACTGCGGTCAGAATAAACCTTTTTCCTCATGTTCATAAACTGGATAGTAAAATAGTGATCTTATTTAATGATATGTGGGAATGAGTTTGTATTAGTTGAACTAGGACTTGTAGAATGTAGTTTTCCATTTTTGTTATTAGTGCCCTAATACCCAACACTGATACAAAGCCACATGCTAGATGCAGGCATTAAAAGTACACATCTAATCATTCCGGAAACCAGTGTTACATGTGTATAGTTGGTTATTACAGTTTGATTTCATATCTCATTATGATTACTTTTAAGATCTTTACGGCCATAAGAAGCAGAGAGAAAATTAGAAACAGATATGAATTAGCAGTAATAGCCACAATTAATTTAAAGTTACACAAAAGGTTGATCCAAAAGAATGACCTAAAAAGAACGTATTGGTACCTTACCTCACCAGAGTGTCATCATTGTTATTTTATCTTTTCTTGTGTTTCCAGTTGCCACTTATCTATGCCTGAATCTTTATTTCAATTGTGTTCGTTGTTCAAAATTATTTCTTCTTCACAATCAAAATTATGGTAGGCTGGTAGCTGAGAGAAAGTAGATCTTATCTGTCAATACTTCAGTGCTAATTTTAAAATTATAACTTACTTGTTGGGAAAGTACATCATGTCCTGTAATTTTAAAGCTGTAAAATTTATCTCCTCTAGTTCTACGCATAAATGGACAGTAAGTTTGGATATCCTCCAATGATCATTCTCCGCTCTTCCTTCATCCAAATATGAATAAGCCCAATCAGACATGGGCATGGGCATGAATCCAATTCCTACATCCAGAGGATCCCATGATAGTCCAAATCCTTGTTTAGGATAAACCTATGTGATAATGCCTTCCTTCTTAAGCATTGGTCTAGAGATCACTTCATTGTGCACAACTTAACTCCATATAATGAACTTACAAAGACTACTAGAGCTCATTGACACTTTTAAAAAGAAATAAGCTATTAAGGTCATGACACAATTTGATTTGTCCAGAACGAACATGAATCAGAGAGCTGGTAGCCTTGGGGAGAAAGTGAGTGAGCTTTTGCAGGCAATGATCATAATCAATATGGCCAATCAATTTATCCAAGACTTAAGTAAAAGAGCATATAATTCAATGAACAACAGAGATTCAACCGATATGAAAATCAATGACAAAAATATCAGTAAAAGCAAGTAGTCTAACACTTCCCAAAGTCCAAAAATAAAATAGTATCTAAACAATTTCATTATCTGCATACCTGTTTGTGGCTAGAACACAAATGGTATGAACTTGTACCTAACTTTACTGGCATACTCAGAATAACTCTCTCCAAAAGTCTCAACCATTAAAACCTCCTCCAATTTTGCTTTCTTCTCATAATACATTAAACAAACTGCTACAACAAATAGTGAGCTCAGAGGTGCTCTAAGTGCAACACAATAAGTTGCGAACAAAAGCATTGTAGATGCATATATTGGATGCCGAACCCATCTGTATGGCCCAAATTGAACGACAGCAGTTGGTACCACTACCTTCTCTGAATACTTTGCAAGATACAATGTTGAATTATATTGCATCAATAAAGTTGCCACAACCAATATCCAAACTACAACATTGCTCCAACCACCTGGAATTCGATGCAGTTCTGGCCCTTCAAATGCAGCAAGCCAGTGCCCAACCATGACTCCAACACAGAACACAAGGCGATACCATTTGGGCGGGTTCACATCCCACTTAGGATCATGTGGACGAGCATAATAATCTCCATACAATCTTTTTCTTACACTAACATTGAAGAAAAAGAAATAATGGTATACAAAGAAGAAGACAAAGGGCCAACCTTCGAGATAGCCATTGAAACATGCAGGGGGTACTAGAGTTAGCCAAGTGAACACTGAAGTAACAATAGCGAGTTGCTCTATAATGCTTGCTTCGCCAATTGAATGCTTTCGAAAACAATATAAACCATAAAAAGCAAGGGCCACAGCTACAAACCATGGCCAGAAAACCCAACTCCAGCTAAAATACATCCAAAAGAAAGGGTTGAAGACCAAATTCACAGTCCATTTAGTAGCTGCAATTGCTATGGAAACTATACCAGCCCATTTGATAATCTTTATAGGGGTCAACTGAGAAAGACTTGTTTTGAGAGAATCAAAGGAGAGGTTTCTGAAGGGTTTTAACAAAGGGTTTTGAGAATCTGAGCTAGTGGTGTTGGAAAATGTGCATCTGAGAGGAACCAAAAAATGGGTTCTTGTTTTCCGAAGTGGTGATGGTGATGGGTATGATGCAAGATTGAAACTTGAAGGGTTTTGGATGGGTTTGAGGCTCTGGTGAGAAAAAAAACCATTGCTTTGACAATGTTTGTTGAAATGCCTGCCAGAAACCATTCGGTTGCCTTTCGAATTGAAGCTGAATGGAATTGTTCTTGAGTGCAGTAGCACTGAGGCAGTTTCCATGGATTGTTTTGAACAAGAAAGCTTCAAAACTTTTATGGAAATCTAAGGTAAAACATATCTCTCTTCTTTTTCTTCAAAGATAAAATGGAGAAAGCACAAGTTTAGTTTAAGCTTCTGCACCCATTGGCAATTCGCAGATTAGTAGCAGGTAAGATGGATCCTCCGCCCAATTCCTAATTTAGGAAAATGGGCACATCTCATTGCAATGGCCCAATATGTTTTGGGCACAATGGCCCAATTTGTTTTCTTGGGTAAACCAACGGCCCAAATTTTTATCAAATAATTTTGCATTATTGATAATTAAATGGATAAAATTCTCTTACCCTTTAACTTTTAATTATAATTTCATACAAATTCAAAAATTTTCAAAACGAACAATAAGATTCAAATATGTAAACACTATTAACAGAAAATATGAAATAACTAAAATACTTTTGTTTCTCCCATTTTTATGACATAGAGCACCCTAGAGAAAGATTTTTTTACAAGAGAAAAAAAGTTAAAATGAAAAATTATAATTTATATAAAAATAATTTTTAAAACTAATAAAGAGTAAATTTATCTTTTTAATATTACCACATCATCAAATTAAAATATTAATGGTTGAAAAATCTGAACTTATGTATCTAGTAAAAAATATTTTTTTGAAATCGACTGTCCAATTCGAAAATTAATAAACCCGTTTAGAATTATAGTTAAAAGTTAGAAAGTAAGAGAATTTTACTTTAATTAAATATTTAATATTTATCCAATAAAATTTTGCTAATATTTGATCATTAGAATTAAACATTATTTTCTCTTTTTAAGTGTAATTAACACTATACATTAATTTAACAAATATGGATACTTATCTAAATAAAAAAAAGATTTTTATATATAAAAGTGCTTCAAATTTGCATGAAAATAAGTTCTTAAAATACAAGTGATCTCTACTCAAAAATTCTAAAGGTTGTCACATTATCATTTTAATAAAATAAAATTAGTTCTTAATCACCGTTAATTAGTACTTATCCTATACTAGTAAAATAATTTGGCAAAAATGAAAAAAGAACAGCCTATTCAAATGAGAAAACAATAACAATTAAAGCTTTATTATTAATACTTTTAATTGAATTAGACAAGAAAAATAAAAGATATAATACTTTAAAAAGTCTTTTAATTATAAAAAAAAATTAAATAAATCTTTATTTTGTTACTAATTTTAATTAAATTTTATATTTTTTATTTTAAATTAAATAATTTTTAATCAATAATTAATTAATTATTATTTATTAAAAATTTAAAATTTATTTATTATTTTATATTCACGTGATATTAATATAACGAATAAAAATATTATATAATTATATTATTGTATCACATCGATATATTATTTCAATATCATATAACATGAAAAATAACAAAAACTATATTGACGAAAACCGCTTTATTATATTAAATAAAATTGTCGAAAAGTGTTTCGTAACTGGTCATAAAAAGACAAAATTCAATGATGTAGCAATCGGGTTACATATCTAAAAACGGCATTTAGAAGGTTAGTTCACTCCTTTCCATCGCCTAGTCATAAGTAAACATGAAACGGGGATTTTCTTCTATGATAAATGTCTATCTTAAGCTATCAAAAAGTCAATTGTGTCGTATCTTATTGAGAAGGAATTGACATTGCTCGACTTGTACCTCAAAGGAAGGAGTATTCTATGAAGGCAAGACTTAAAAGAACATTAGAATTAATTTGATAATTAATTATTAATTGTAATAATTTATTTGAGTTAAAATAAAAATATAAAATTTTAATTAAATATAATAAAAAGAACAAAATCTTATTTATTTATTTTTAAATGATTTAAGAGTTTTACGTAAAAAGTAACTGTAATTCCTTTTTTTATTCAAATTAAAAAATTTTTTAATAATTAATTAGTTATTTATTCTTTTGTCAAAGTCTCATACAGAAACCATGGGCTGGCTGGCTGGCTCTTGTTTGCCAAGGAAATCTAGGAATAAGAACCTAGCTCATTTACTGACCTCAATACAATCACAAACTAGACCACGAAAATTCGTTAACATAAGCATCAAATATCTCGCGCCCAAACAAGCCGTATATATCATCTTCCTTCCCCAAACAAAACCCATTTTTTTTTTCTCCAGCTTAAATCCAACCCAAAACCCTACTACACCAAAAAAAAAAAAAAAGAAAAACACTAACGTTATTTACTGGATTGTTTCTTTGATTAAATCCATTTTTGATTGGTAATCATCAGATTCTTTTTTCGACCATAATAATACTTTAATTCCTTAAATCATCAAAATATGATCTTTTCTAAGCTAGGCCGTTCATATTCCCGATCTTCTCGTCTAAGGGTAAGTCATTTATTTTTTTCCGATTAAATTTTCTTAGTTCAATTTTTTTATAATTTTTTGAGCCTTTTTTTTTACAAAATTTATTTGTTGAATAGAATTTGTTGTATCGTGGCGGAGGCGGTGGCAGTACCGGAGGGAGGTCGCCAAGGTTGAGCGGAAACGTAGATGGACTAAATAGGGAATTAGGGTTTTTGAGAGGTTATCTAACTTCGATAGGAGCTCGAAAGGAGTTTTGTTCCAAGTCTTATTTATCAGATTTAAATTTCGTTCTTGCTAACCCTAGAATCCGTCGCTTTTTCTCAAGTGAAGCCCCAAAGAAGAAGAGTAAGCCAATATCTCCTTTTTGTATTTTTTTTTTTGTTTTTCAATATTCTAGGTAATAAATTGTTTAATACTAATTGTTAGTGAATGTTACCTTTGTTAGATTTTGCTAACGAAATTGAATTATTTTCTTTTTAAAATTTATAATTTGGAGGGAGATGTAATAAATTCTTCTTCTTATTGTTTTAGGGTAAATGGCTTGTTCTTTAGTGCTAAGCAAGTTTAGAGATTAGCATTTTGGAGAATTTTACATTGAGTTTTCATAGTTACATTTGATGAGTTAATGAAGATATAGGGTTTAGCATTTTTATATTTGCATTGGTTTGAACTTAGTTGTTACTGTTTCTTCTTGTTTTTAAGATGATTTTCTTTTTTGCAGATTATGAGAACTTTTACCCTAAGGAAAAGAAGGAAACTCCAAAGCAAAATGACCAAAAATCTGACTCCAAAGGTGAGTACATACCTCCCTCCCTCTTTGTTTTCAATTTATAAATGCGTTTTTTGAGCCAGTTTTTCAATGTGGGAGTGGAAAAATCAATTTGTCAAGATGTTCCCAAGATATCGGTTTTAAATTCTTTTCTAATAGAAAAAATGCTGTTTATATTCCGTCCCTAGAACAGTTAGGATTGGGGAAAATGAATTGTGGTGCCATTTATTATAAAGCTAAAGACAATAGTAGTATTATCTTTCAGGACTGTAGTTCTATGTAGTTTTCCCTTTACAATCATGTGACATGAGAAGCTTAAAGATTGGATGGAATGATCTCTTCTAGGATGTTTGTCTCAGCCCTGCAAGTTTTTACTATGTTTGCAGTGGCTTATTAAAGTATGGTACTAAGACTACCAATTTTTTGCTATTTTCCTTTGTACGAGTATTGTCTATAAATCTACCTCTAGGTTGCCTGCAAGATATCTTACAACGAATTTTTACAATTCTTCTTACTTTGTTTTTGTTTCCAATTCAGAGAATTCCAACACAGGTGACCAAGGGAATTTCCAGGAAATGTTCCTAAAGCTTTTCCAAAATTTAATCAGCCCTTTGTTAGTGATTGCACTGTTACTTTCTTACTCTCCTTTGAGTGCCAGTGAGCAGCAACAAGTAAGTGGTGCCCAAATATTTTAGCTTGTTTGATTGTCTGCATAGTTATGTGGGTTAACCTTGACTTTGATTTGATAATTATCCTTCCAATGCTATAAGACTCTTCATATTTTGAGGTTAGGAAATTAGATTGTAATAGAATTTTGAGTCATAATTACAAATGTTATAAGCATATGGTAAAAAGCCTGTTTGTTTTCTTTGTATTGACTTTGTAATTGTTTACTGCATTTTTAATGAAATCATTTTATTGGAAAATATGTTTTGAAGCATCTGCATCTGTGATATATATGGTTTTGGTTTCTGGATTCTGGAATTGGGAATTATGTGGATTAAAATATTAGCCTCTCAGGATTGAGTTGAATGTCACCAACATGAGTTAACTCAATGCTGGGATTGGGAACCTTTTCAAGTTTTGTGGTTGCGCTTCATTTGATACTTAACCGAACTGAACTCATTCAACTCATCTAAGCTGCATTATGGGACTGAATTTTTTTTTAATTGCATTTCTAAATCAATGGAGAGGCTTTATGAGCAAAGGTAACTCCTTTTCTAACCTATTTGTGGTAAAGCTACTTACTTGTCTAGAGTCTATATGCACTACTTGAGCTGCTTATGATGCTTGTCTTGGAGCTCTGTCCAACTTTCTTGAAAATTGAGTTGTATGGTGGATTGTGTTTCATCCGTATTTGGGATCAGTTTTAGACTTCTCATACTTGCTTGACATATCCTTTTGGTGATATTGTCTTGAGGATCTTTTAAGTGCACCATTCTGACTCAACCATGTGACATAGTATAGACTATCACTGACCAGTTTGGAATTTTTTTTTTTTCATTTGTCCACATTAGTTTGGTATTGAAATATAAGCAGTTTTATCTATTTTCTAAGCTTTTGTTCCTATGCTGTGGAACTCTTTTCTTGCAGATTAGTTTCCAAGAATTCAAAAACAAGCTTTTAGAACCAGGTTTAGTCGACCATATAGTTGTTTCTAATAAGTCAGTTGCAAAAGTGTATGTGAGAAGCACGCCATACAATCAAACAAGTGATGATGTCGTCCAAGGGCCTGTCGATGGTACTTCTGCTAGAGGACATGGAGGTCAATATAAATACTACTTCAATATTGGAAGTGTTGAGTCTTTTGAGGAGAAGTTGGAAGAAGCCCAAGAAGCATTACGGATTGACCCACACGATTATGTTCCTGTGACATACGTCTCTGAATTGATGTGGTACCAGGAGTTGATGAGGTTTGCACCAACATTATTAGTTCTTGGAACCCTTGCATTTATGGGGCGTAGAATGCAAGGGGGATTGGGTGTTGGAGGAGGTGGTGGTAAGGGTGCCCGTGGAATTTTCAACATAGGGAAAGCCCATGTAACCAAAGTGGATAAAAATTCCAAGAATAAGGTTAGTTTCTGTTCCTTATACTAGTGCTTAAAAAGAAACACCTGAATCTGAAAAAATTTCGCAGTTTTTTTTTTTTTTATGTTTTATTACCTAAACTTATGGAGCTGCTTTAGCTTTATGTTGCTAGAAATGGAATGGTACTAAAGTGTTATATTCCTCTCTTTCCTGTTTCTGGCACTCCAGGTCTATTTCAAAGATGTAGCTGGCTGTGATGAGGCCAAACAAGAGATCATGGAGTTTGTGCACTTCCTTAAGAACCCGAAGAAATATGAGGAACTAGGAGCAAAAATTCCAAAAGGTGCTCTTTTGGTTGGCCCTCCAGGTACAGGAAAGACCCTCCTAGCAAAAGCAACTGCTGGTGAGTCGGGTGTACCTTTTCTATCTATATCAGGTTCTGATTTCATGGAGATGTTTGTTGGTGTTGGACCATCCAGGGTGAGGAACTTGTTCCAAGAAGCAAGGCAATGTGCTCCTAGTATAATATTTATTGATGAGATTGATGCAATTGGTCGAGCAAGAGGCCGTGGAGGCTTCTCAGGCTCTAATGATGAGCGTGAAAGTACGCTTAATCAATTGCTGGTAGAAATGGATGGCTTTGGAACCACTTCGGGAGTAGTTGTGATTGCTGGTACTAATAGGCCTGATATTTTAGACAAAGCTCTACTGAGGCCAGGGCGATTTGATCGTCAGATTTCAATAGATAAACCTGATATTAAAGGACGTGAACAAATATTTCAGATCTACTTGAAAAAAATAAGGCTTGATAATGAACCATCATTTTACTCTCAAAGACTTGCTGCTCTCACTCCTGGATTTGCTGGAGCAGACATTGCAAATGTTTGTAATGAAGCTGCTCTAATTGCTGCAAGGAGTGAAGGGACACAGGTCACGATGGAACATTTTGAGGCTGCTATAGACAGGATCATCGGTGGTCTGGAGAAGAAGAACAGGGTAATTATCTCTTGTCTATGTGATTAATCTAATACTTACTTTTCTGTGGTTGTCTTTATATTGATGGCAGTATATCTATTGTCCTTGAGAAGATTGAAATGAAGTCTTATTCATGTTCACTTTTGTATGTTGTCGGTGGGAAAACACAAACTGCAACTTCTTTCAGTTAAACATTGCCTTTTTCCTGGTCATTAATATGTAATGGTGATCTTTGCATTGCATTTTATGTTCAGAGATAAATAACTTTATATCGGCTTTTTGTGCATGGCCTTCTTATTTTCTTATACCCTAATAACCCTGTTCTTCTGGGTTTCATGCAGGTAATAAGCAAACTCGAACGAAAGACTGTTGCTTATCATGAATCAGGTCATGCTGTTGCTGGCTGGTTCCTGGAGCATGCTGAACCCCTCTTGAAGGTGACAATTGTTCCTCGTGGAACAGCAGCACTTGGGTTTGCCCAGTATGTTCCAAATGAAAACCTTCTCATGACAAAGGAGCAGCTTTTTGATATGACTTGCATGACCCTTGGTGGTCGAGCAGCTGAACAGGTAAATTTCAAATTTACTATTCCATATGACTCTGGGTGGGGTGCAAATGGAGAAAAAGTATTCTTGAAAATAGTTGACTTCAGTGCTCCCCAATGGTTGTTATTTATTCACTCAGCCAATATTCTATCATTAGGGCATTTTTGCTCGCCATCCTTGTGAATGAAACTGGAAAGGGAAAATTAAATATGAAATGTGAAAATTGCATCCAGTCTTTCAATGACGATGGGTATATATATTGAGTTTTTTTGTTCTTCTTTTAATTCATGATCAGGTTTTGCTGGGAAAGATATCAACAGGAGCACAAAATGACTTGGAAAAGGTGACTAAGATGACCTATGCCCAGGTGGCAGTTTATGGTTTTAGCGAGAAGGTAGGTCTCCTCTCTTTCCCTCAAAGGGATGATGGATTTGAGATGTCGAAGCCCTATAGCAATAAGACAGGGGCTATCATAGATGGTGAAGTTCGAGAGTGGGTAGGCAAGGCATATGAGAAAACTGTCCAACTTATAGAGGAACATAAGGAGCAAGTAGCTGAGATTGCTGAGTTGTTGCTTGAAAAGGAAGTTCTTCACCAAGACGATTTGGTTCGAGTTTTGGGTGAAAGACCATTCAAATCAAGTGAACTTACAAACTATGACAGATTTAAGCAAGGGTTTGAAGAAGAAGCGAATAAGAGCATGCAAGCCCCTGAGGTTGGAAGTGTGGAAAATGATGGATCAGCACCCCTTGATCCTCAGGTTGTCCCCACTTGATCATTGGGGTTTTTGTTATTGTACATTAAGTTCATAAATTGTTTCTGATTTTTCCTTAACACAAATTTTTTTTTCTTTGTTCAATTGCCATTAATGATCTTCTTCAGTTGTATATCATTTACGTTGGCATTACTCATTTCATTTCATGGATACCTAGTGAGCTTATTAGGCGAGACTCCTCTTTAACCAAAACTAAGCCTTAATATAGCAATAGTGCAAACAAACAAACGGTAAAGTTTGGAGGCCAAAAGGGGAGATGATGCGTGAAGGTAATTTGTTTTATTCTTCCTTCCGTACAGCATCAAACGTGTTGCAAATGCAATTTTAATAATAAAAAAGAAAGAAAAAAGTAAATATAAACAAAACGTGTTATATTATTCTATTTCAGTTCATTAGTCAGACACGTGATTAAACCTTGATTCTATTATCTTAATGAGATGATGTAAAGGCAAACGCATCACAGGCAGCCCCTATCCAGCTAGTCATATTCCTTTGTATTTCAGGTGGAAACTTGACAAAAGTGTCAATATCTAGAAAATGATGAAAGGAAAATTTAACTAATTAAAAAGAAAATTTAATATGCTCTTAATTAGAACAATTCCTACTACACGAAAAATTAGTTGAATTCCATGCCTCAAAAATCTTTTATACTTTCTTTTAAGTCATAACCATTTCACACTAGTATTTTTTTTATGCCTCAATTATAGCTTATGGAATATGATAATTATTTCTAGGGGTTGAAGAAATAAGTCATTATGAACATGCTTGATGAAAGACACATTTTTTTTTCTTCATAATTCATTTAAGAAATGCACATTCATGTTACATGTATACACATAAATTGTAAGTTAATCCTTCAAAGCAAAAAACACTTGTTAAAAGTAATTCAAGCGTTATGCTTGCAAAAGAAAATTTTATTGGCAAAATTCAGTGAAAATGGCTTCGAGGTTAAATAGTGTTGGCAAATTCCATTTGGAAGGAAAATGTTTTCAATTTGTCAGAAACATTTATGAAATGAATGAGAGTACCAAAGGCCTGGAAATGAGCTCCCAACTTTTCTTGTCAAAGCTGGGGGATTGTGACCAGGGAAACGGTTGTACCTAACCCTTGCAAAAACCAAAGAACTGTTAAAGGGGTCTTTGTTTTAACTGTCGTTCTCAACTTTGTCCTGGAAGGTCAAAAAGATGTTGCCAGTCAGTGGTCTCGCACACCCTTTTCATACTCTAGGACCCAATCAAACGGCAGGATTCATATGAGTTTCCTGTCTCTTTCCTTGACGATGTTTTGATTTCTATGGCTTTCTTATGCCCTATATAAACCCCCATCTGCACTCTCTTGTGATGTATCTTCGTATTGTAGTTTTGATATATCCTTCTCATTCTCATTGCCAATTTGTTCAAAGTTTACTTGGGCTTTCATTTCGTTCAGGTGTCAAGTTCAGGTTCTTATTAGTTCTTAAGGTTGGTATGGTTGTGTTTTTTGCTGATATTTTCTGATAAGTTTGGAGGTCACCGATCAATCTGTCAGTGTGCGCCTACCTATTTGGATTGATGAACAAGTGGCTATCAAAAGTGCAGGTTTTTCATACCTGTAACTTTGGTCGTTGCGAATCTTTGTGATTGTTGCCATGGAAACATTTGGCAGTGAGAGGTTGTGATTGCAGCCAGGTGCTGCAGCAAACTCTATTGCGAAATATATCCGGGCAGAAACATTTAATAAAGCTGCAAATGGAATTGCCTTTTCCGGCAGAACAGCCAAAGAATTTCTCTACCTCTTGCTGCCTCCCATGCTCTCCCTGTTGAACAAAGCTTTGTGGAGAACATCTTATTTAACTATAAGACTATGCTTTTGATGCTGATAGAGCTAACTCAGTCGGTGAGATTTAAAAAAAAAAACAGTTGTGATATTAGCAGCTTTTTCAATTTCTTTTTTTTTTTTTTTTCATTTTGCAGATCAAAATGGAGTATGAAAACAAGTATCAGCATGTTCCAGCGGCAAAATACGAGTGTCTTCTCTTTGGTAAGTCTTTCTGCAGTATCAGATCCTTGTAATTCTCAAGACTGGAAAACCATTGCAATATGTCACTAACAATTCTGAATATATTTTCTGTCAGATGTGGATGATACCCTTTATCCTCTGAGTTCTGGTTTATCCAAGGCATGCACCAAGAATATCGAAGGTGTTGCATACCCGATTTTCTAGTTCCCAATATGTTTGCTAATTGGGTTTTCTTTTCTCTTTTCTCTTTCATACACATTATATATTCTTTCTGCTTTCAATTGTGCAGAATTCATGATTCAAAAGCTTGGAATAGAAGGAAACAAAGTCACAGAGATTAATCGCGTGCTATACAAAAATTATGGGACATCAATGGCTGGTCTCAGGGTAAAGTCTTGACTCTTTTTCGGTTGATTATAATGGTTCCAAAACTATGATGACGGTATATGAGTATTATTGTGTTTGTTCATATGCAGGCTGTTGGCTATAACTTTGACCATGATGACTACCATAGCTTTGTTCATGGGAGATTACCGTACGAGAACCTGAAACCTGATCCTGTCATGAGGAGTCTTTTGCTTAGCTTGCCAATTCGCAAAGTTGTAAGTTTCATTGCCTCAAAACAAGGTCAACTTATTATTCATTCATCTGGAAACATGTTTGTCATCATCATTGAATTCTTTTCCCTTCCTTTCTGAAACAGATATTCTCAAACGGGGATAAGGTCCATGTGGCTAAAGTTCTAAGGAAACTTGGCTTGGAGGATTGCTTTGAAAGGGTTATAAGCTTTGAGACACTTAACCCCACTAATGGAAGCAGTACTTCAGATGGAGAAGACAGCTTGAAGTTGAGAGGCTTAAGTTCTGAAATTCTTGATGCCACCAATTGCCCTTGCCAATCAGCACTTCCAGAAACCCCAATAATCTGCAAACCATTTGAAAATGCATTTGAACAAGCCTTCAATATAGCTAACATCAACCCTCAAAAAACAGTAAGATAAATCAATTCTTCTCCAGGAAAATTACTGCACAAATAATCAGCTGCTGTATATTTAGCTTTCATTTAAGGTCTTTAGGATTATAAACGAGGCTCTGATGAATTCTTTGATCTAACAACCCTTTCTCCCTCTTTGCAGCTCTTCTTTGACGATAGCGTCCGCAACATACAAACAGGAAAACAAATAGGCCTCCACACTGTGTTGGTAAGTTGTTACAGAATGTAGAGATAACTCCAGGAAGACTTGTATTTTCAGATTCTTGCAGAACTGATAGTTTGATTTTTACTCACATCCAATGCAGGTGGGCACTTCCCAGAGAACAAATGGAGCAGATTATGCATTAGAGAGCATACACAACATCAGGGAAGCACTCCCAGAGCTGTGGGAAGCAGATAACAAGAAATCAGAAGGTGTCAGGTATTCTGGAGAGGTTGCAATCCAGACATCAGTGATGGCCTAGCTGCTTCCTGATCAACAGCAAAATGTCAAGATCAAAATTTCACAAAATTCCAACAATCCCTCTAACATTTTGTGGTGTAGATTTGTGTCCACAGCCACTTTTTGTCCTCAGTGTGGAATTTGTATCTTTCACTTTAACCATCAATAAAGAGTATCTTTTCTTGATTCAGGTGGCTGCAACTTTTGGACTTTTCTTTTCTTATTTCCGTGTCTTGCAATCTGGGCTACACCGACCATCTGCTCCACTTTATCTTGTCTCTGAAATGTTAATAATTGAAATATACTAAACAAATTTACTGCATTATGAAAAAGCAGACTTTTTAATTTCCCTTTCCTGCCCTCAAGTTAAGAATAAAATATGTGAAGTGTTTAACAAAGTATTATTCTTGCATAATATTTAAAACAATTTTTAAATTATTTTAAAAAAATTTTATTATTTCAATCAAATTTTTATTTTTCGCATTTGTAGTCAATTAAGCTGTTACAACGGTGGTGTTAATGTGTATTAAATAGTAACATGACATATTAATACACATCATATTTTTTCTTTTTCATGTTAATGTTATGTTATATAATATTTTTTATTTTTGATGTTAATATCTGATTAATATTACATAAATATAAAAATTTAATTAAATATAATAAAAGAATTTATTTAAAATTTTTTTAAAATATTACACTTATTATCGAAAATATTAATTCTATACCTATCAAAAGAAAAATATTAATTCTATAAATCTAAAATGAGGGGCTTTAGAAATAACGTAAGCAAACCTTCAAAAAAAAAAACAAACGACGTTATGGGTGATTTATTATGTGGCAAACCATGTGGGCTTGGTGCGACATGTGTCGACAAGAACCCATCATTAGTTCGACTTTAATCGGACGCATCGACTCCCCAACATGTCACGTTTTGGTTGGACCACGTCAGCTCCAGCTTAATTTTTTTGTTTTTTTTGCGGTTCCTTCTAGATCGTGACTTCTCTCTGTATTTCTCTCCATTTCTTTTCTTTCTCCCAACGCTTCCTTAAACGACCTCCCTAGCCCCTCAACACCACTCCCCCACCATTTAATGCCTTCTTGAACGCCATTGTTCCTCCCTTGCTTCTCCCTTTCCTCTCATTTTTTTCTTCATTTATTTTTGCTTTAATTAATTAAAAAGATTTAAAGGTTCTGTTTTTCTTACAGTCTCGATTACTTCGGATGCGGTAATGTTCGATTCTTTACATGTTTTGTTCTTGTTATTATCTTCTCTTTTCAGTTGAGTTTTGAGTTTGTTTGATGCTACATTTTTTCTTTCGTGTCGATTAAGGTTGTTTTCTTTTGGTTAATGTTTACGTATTTGATGTTTCAATGTGTTTTCTGTCATCTGGATATTTAAGAGAATGATGAAATCTCTGTCTGAATTTGGGGTTTGTTGCATCAATGCAAAAACTATTTTGCTGATAAAAATGTTTGTTTTTCTTCCCTACCTGAAATGGAAGAATTTTTTTTTTTAAATTTTTGAAGATTTTTGAATCTTTGTTTTGGGTTATGCCTGAATTTGTAGAAGAATTTAATTATTTTCTTGGTACAACTCTTTTTGAAGATAAAAAATGGATTATGAAGATCAGATCAATCAGGCCATTGACCCAAAATATGAATGTCTTGTATTTGGTAAATTTCTTATCTTTCTTTTTTAACATACATCTCTTAATATGTAAAAATCCAAACTTTTCTAAGCTAATCATTATAATTTGTTTCATTTTTTGCCTTGAACCATTGTAAACAAACTTACAGATCTAGATGACACTCTTTATCCTCTGACTTCTGGTTTGTCAAGGGAAGTTACCAGGAACATTCAAGGTATTGTTACTGTTTTGTTGAAGGGTCTCACTATTTTGACAATTTGTTAGCTTCCTATTGAAATTCATAGCCTTTTTTTTTTATAATTTTTTTTCTGGATACCCTTTTCAAGAATATATGCTCAAGACGCTTGGAATGGAGGAGGAAAAGGTTCATGAATTATGTGTTTCACTGTACAAGTATTATGGTACAACAATGGCTGGTTTAAAGGTAAAGGTTATCATAACATTCTTCGGAATATGAAGCTCTTTTGAGAATGTTTGAACTATAGAAAGATGACATTTTTTTTCTTCTTCAGGCTATTGGCTACGACTTTGATTATGATGATTTTCACGGGTACAGAGTTTTCTACCATTCATCCTTTTATCTTTCGATGAGTTTATAAATGGGATATTGGTCTTACTTATTCCTGTCTTACAGTTTTGTTCATGGGAGATTGCCCTATACGATGCTAAAACCTGACCCTGTTTTAAGGAGTCTATTGCTTAGCCTACCTATTCGGAAAGTTGTAAGATCTCCTAGCCCTTCACATGAATTACCATTTGTGATCATCTAGAGCCTCTCTTGTGACTATGTTCTGGTCTTGTCTACAGATTTTCACGAACGCAGATAAGAACCATGCTGCCAGGGTGCTTAACAGGTTGGGATTGGAGGGCTGCTTCGAAGGGATTATATGCTTTGAGACTCTGAATCCCGCAAACAAAGTCAACTCTTCTGCTGATGGTGCAAGATTCTTCTCAAAAGCCGGAGTTTTTGACGTCAGTAGCTACAGTGCTCGTCCTGATTCTCACCTCGACCTTCCAAGTACTCCAGTTGTCTGCAAACCATTTGAAAAAGCATTTGAACAAGTTTTCGAGATTGCCAACATCAACCCCCAGAAAACGGTAAATTAATCGAACTTTTTACTTTTCAGACTATCCAATTGAGTCTAAAAACTATTGTAGTGATTTTGAATTACTTCTACTGATGTTATGATGTCTTGCTTTTGCAGTTGTTCTTTGATGACAGCATCCGCAATCTACAGTCTGGTAAAAATATGGGCCTTCACACCGTGTGGGTAAGCTACTGAATAACTAATAACAAACAAATTTGCTGCCTGGTGATTCTTCCGTTTGGTTTTGCCTTTTTCCATAATTGGTTTGAGAATGGTTTTCCTCACTAGTTTCCCATGATATGCAATAGGTGGGAACTTCTCACCGAACGGACGGTGTGGATTATGCCTTGGAGAGCATTCACAATATCAGAGAAGCATTGCCGGAGCTCTGGGAAGCAGATGAGAAGGCTGAGAACATCCGGTATTCTGGGAAGGTTTCTGTTGAGACAACAGTTAGAGCTTAGCTCTTAGACCATACGTATTTGGTGGGCCTTCGTTATTCTCTTTGTAACATGTAAACAGAGTGGATCTTTGAAATAAAATTTTAGTGCCTTATTTAATAAAATTTGTCACTTTCCCAACTTTGATAGTGGATGGTTGTATGACTGCTAGCATTTTGACCTGTTATGGACAGCCTTGAAAATGGCCAACATAAATGTCCTTATCTTCCATCCCCCTACTCGTTTAAGCAAAAGGAACAATTAAACCATTATCTTTCATATGGAAATTATCTCATTTATGGTTAATATGGATATGGGAGACAAAGCTGTGTTGTATTCTTGACATATACACCTCAATCAAGGGAAATAAAAAGAACCCTTATCAAGTTTCTGGTGTGTCAATCTGGTTAACATTTAATAGCATCTTGGAGAATTCATGTTTCATATTCAAAGGAGCTTATGTACGTACAAAACAAAGCAACTAATGAGATAGAACACATAGATCATGTCAGGGCAAAAGGCAACTGCATCTGGGAGGGGGAAGAACGAAAGGAGAAAAAACATAATCCACATCTATGTCAAAAAACTGCTGATTTTCAACTTTATATATACCTAAATTTAAATAACTTGTTTATATACCCTTGCAAGTCTGTTGTACCCTTGACATTTGAACCATTCAAGTGCCCTGTGCCCATACCAATTTTTTGAATCAACTGAACATAATTAGTTAATTATTCAGTGGCAAAAAACCCTAAAGAAGTTTCTGAGCCCTTTTGGGCATCGGTCTTCAATGAACAAAAATGGTCTATTTGAAATCTCAACGGATGGACCACAGAAAAGTTTGAATGCGGTCATCCTCTCAGTGAATACTTTTTCCCTGTGAAGGCTTGAAACTTTGGTTCTTCCTCTTTAGGCGGCTCTCTACCGTTCTTCATGGCAACCTACAGAAAAAGCCAAAGATATAAATTGACTTTTTTGGCAAGTAAAACAAGAATTCTTAAAATATGTAAGTGAATGAATTCAGAGACTTCTACCATTAAACTAGTATAGAGCAACGTACTTTTGTTGTTTCCTTTGGGGGCTGACCTCCATTCGAACCAAACACAAGCTTTCCAGCGTGTTGACTTGAAGTAGAGCTTGAGGACTTGGAAGCAACAGTTTCATTGCCAGCATTTGAATTATGTTGTTTAAGCAAGGAAGAGACAGGCAGTGCAGCTGGTTGTGTCAAGGGTTTGCCATCCAAGCGCCTTGCTGAACCACTGAACGGGCTAAACTTAGTAACTTTTTTAGGTGGCTCTTCTTCAGCTGAAATATTGGTAGCGAGGTCATTTGTTGAATGGATTATTAGTAAATTTAATAGTTAATTTCAACCATGAAATTTTTTTTCCGAGAAACTAAAAACCGAAAAGAATAAGAGGAACAAACCTTCAGGTGGCATCCTTTTTGACCTTAGAGAGGGAACTGGCTTTTCAGGTTCTTTATAATCAAGAGGAGGGGCAAAGTCCACCTCACAATCAGTTTCAATAATACTGACTGCAGGGGAAGGTTTTGTTTCAACTATATTAATATAATACTTTTTATTGTTATAAGGGACCATGATAGTGTCACCAGTAGTTAAGCAAGAGTAACTCCTCAGTGTAGTTTCCAGGCTGCAAGCAAGCACAGAAAAGAAGGAATTTAAGAAATGAATGCAGATCATTGTATTTGCTACTCATAAGAAATAGCCATGAAGATAAACTAACATTGCTTTCGGGTTGGAGATGTCTAAGAAGTCCATAGTGTGGGGCTGCAGCTTCACATAGGTTCCCTTTGCTAAGCTAGCATTTTTCACCTGCACAATATCTCCCTCTTGGAGGAGCATGTTCTCCATCATCTGAAAACAAAAATGGAGGGTAAGCAAGCAGAACAAAATCAACAAACACCATCTCTAAATCACGATATTAAAAGAATAAGGACAAGTAAAAACCATACCCAGTATGGTAAGTATATCATGCCTTCATCTGCAACGAACTCCAAAACCCCACAATGAGAAACTCGCTCAACAGGAGCATTAGTCAACTCAAACAACATTGGGTATTCGACATGCAGTGATGCTGGATAGCAAGATTGTCGTTAATATCAGGATAAAACAAGGCTAGCATTTGCATGTATTAACAGGGATAAAAGAAGGAAGTTGAGTCATCTAGTTACCAAGCCGATCAAGAGCTGAGGGAGGCATAATAGCTGGAAATAACAAGCAATCCTGATAATTAGTCAATTGCCTTGAAAATTACATTTGGACTAATCAGAGTGAGGAAGGGAAAGATAGAGCGAGAGGCATGGTGAAGAAGATCAACATACCTTTATCCCCCTTCTCCAGATGTGCCTGCAAATACTTAAACAAATTAGAATCAAAGTGGAATGAAACCTCATGGAACAACCAAGAGCACTTTACTGGGATGATTCTACACCTCAATCAACCAAAGAAGACAATAAAAGAGTGCATGAGATCATCTACAGAATGCAGTAATAAAAGTTTAACCAACAAAAGCCCTTTTTCTCCCTGTCCTGTATTCAAGTTGTAATCCTCTAACCTTGTCAATGAAAGAGACAGGGTAACATCGATAACATTGTTCAAATGTTGAATTACCACGGTCCTGCAATAAAAAAAAAAAGAAAAAGAAAAAAGATTAATTAACTGAGAATAATCACAATTATATGACAACCATAACCTACGCTAGGGGCAGCCTACTAGTTTGTCAAGCTAAACAGAATATCTTTCAAGCTTTTGATCTATTCCGGGAAATACCGCTACAACCGGTTATGATCAGTTAATGAAAAAGTAAAACCTAGTCATAGAAACAAATTGTTAAAATTATTATGATCAACGATCACATTGTTGTGATGAATCAATACTATCCAAACCAAACTGCCATTGGCTTTCTAAATTATATCAGATGACCATAAAAAACACACACCAAACGAGAAAGAAAATAAATATAAATCACTAAACATACCATGATCACAAAGTTTTGAGTTCAATAACTTCTTCCAACAAGATCACCAGAAAATCTGCCATAAAAGAAGAAAGTCAATAAATCAAACAGATAAGTGATACATTAATGAAAAAATGAACAAAACCGAGTTCCCATCATGATCTACCAAAACAACTGATTTAATACAAACGATCGACACTTTAACATGCAAGAACAATCCCATCAAGCAACAAGGATTCTGAAAAATAAACAAAAAAAGGCCCAGTTTTGAGAAAGGTGAAAAGATAAGACAGAAAGCTAGAAAGAGGGAACATTGTGAATCAGATGAAGACAAACATGTGAAAATAAAAATGGGTTTTGGGTTTTTGATTGAAAGTTGAAACCTTTGATTTGTTGTCTTTGATGGGTGAAGAAGACGATTGCCAAATTTCGCGTTTATATTGAAAACTCTTTGCTTCTCTTTTCTTGGCGTTCAGGGTGATTTATAATGGATGGCTTTTTCTTCTTCTACTACCTTAGGTCCTACTGAAATTAAATTAGGAGAGTTTTTTGTCACGGATCATTACTTAATTTCAATCCAGGCGGCTTTAAGGTTTAAAAATAACATTTAAATAAGTTTATAAATTACTATAAATCATTGGTTTATATTAAGCTCTAAAAATAAAATTTAAATAATTCTATAAAGTACAAATTTATATTCTTAATTCAAAAGACATGTATGATAAGTGATGAAAAATTCATGTTTATATATTAAAGATTCATCCTGATATCTTATTGACGTAAAATTTATAACATTCTACTTCATCTATATTTATATATATATAAGATCACCTTATTTCTTACTAACATGAGATTTATGACATTCTACCTCATTTATGTTTATATATTTAAAACTCACCCCATCTTTTATTAATATAAAATATATGATATATTATCTTACCTAATTATGCAATGCTCTTATTACACTGGTTCTTTATTTGTAAAAAAGAGAGATTTTTGCATTAATCCAACTCTACTTCGACCCTTATATCTCTCATAAGGTCCTATATTAGTGAAAATTTGAATCTACTCTAATATTACTTATCGCGGGAAAAAACTTATAAATTACATACTCATATTCTTAACCTAAAATATATACCTAATAAGTGATAGAAGACCAATATTTATATATCCAAAATCTATCTCATCTTTTACTGATATGAGATCCATGATTTTTCGGTGGATTCTTTCAGAGAAAGGATTAATATTTGTTCTATTCCATTAGTAATAATTAGTAATAAGGGAAGAATTCAGCTCAGAAGAAAAAAGAGAAGCAGATCTATTCTATACCCGATAAGTATCAATACGCAACGGGGGTTGATCCTATTTTTTATGAATGAATGCTTCTTCTATCCTTATTTAAAAAATGAAAATTAGTTTTTAATTATTTTCTTTTGTATCCAACATCAAGATCACTCTATGTTTTTTCTAATTTATATGATTCTTTTTTTTCCTTCATTTATAAAACTTCTTATACTTCTAGGTCTATTAATTTGCTTAATTTACATGATAAAAACTACATAAAGTATAATATTAAGAGAAGTTAATGAAGATAAAAAAATTTTATTGAGTAGAGAAAAAATGATTAAATCTCGAGAAAACATTTAATTAAAACCTAACTAAGTATTGGTATCATATGAAATTTGAGCTTAATAAATGATCTTGATTAATTTTAAATTTTATAGAATTTTTTTTGCCTAGTACATTATGAATAACTTTTAATTTGGTAAAGATTAAACTATTAATCTACCTAATAAAATTATGAAAATATTTGTAATTTAAATTAATTTATTTATTCACATACATTATTTAAAAAGTTAATAATATAAAAAGTGTAGGTAAAATTTATGGTTAAAAAAAAATATGAATGCAATTTGCAATTGCAATGGCGGGGCTCAGTGGGCCTAGCTTTTGGGCCCTAAAAGTCTCAATTCAAGTCAGCCTAGGAACGAGCAATTGGCAGCCCTAAATCAAACTCTTTTAGGAAAACAAAACAAAACAAAATCGTCCTCCCCTAACCCTCGTTTTCCCTTGTTCTGTTTCCCTCTTACAACACTGCAGCGACAGAAAAAAGAGAAATTTAACAAAAAAAAAATTAATTATTTTTACTTCAAAGCTTCAAAGCTCTTTATTTAATCTTGGAGGGAAATTCGGCGGCTAAAATGGCGAAGCGAGAGCTCTCCAGTACTTTGAGGGGCTTGAAGGTAAACCAACAGAACGAAGCTTATTCTTTCGTTCAAGTTTTTGTTTTTGTTTTTTTTTTCTTTCTTTTTTTTTGGGTTTTTGGCTTGAATTTTTGTTATACCAACTTGATCTTTGAGCTGTTTTTCGCTTTAACTTATCCGAGTATTTATCGTTTTGTTGATTTTCCTTTGAATTTGTAGTGATAATTCTTTTTTGTGATTATGGAGATCCTTGAGTTTCTTATATAGCTACTTGAGATTTGAACTAGGCCTTGTGTTAATTCATCTGGGATTCCTTTATTTTCTTGATTTTTTTTCTTTTCAAGTTGAAAAATTTTGAATCTTTAACTTATATGGGCTTTATTTATTTAATGCAATAATAGTTCATGCAAAGGGCAGCTCAGAGAGAGGAGAAAGTTAAGAAAGAAGAAGACGTTAATCCTGAAGGGAGTAATACTATTACTAGAAAATGGTACAAAAATCCCACCTTTTTTTTTTTTTTTAATTATCTTAAATCTGTTAAGAGTATTAAGTATTCTTCTTCAGTTACTATATGCAATGAGCCTTTGACGTTAGTGTGCTTCCAATATGATTCTATGATTACACACACACGCGAGGACAGAGATACAAATAGGTCATACTTTATACATAAATGAACTTATGCTTTAAGGTCAGAGGGAAGAACGGCCAATGTGTTTTTGTTTCCTCAGAATTGAAGATTCTTGCAATGCAGATCATTGAAATAGGGATGGGGCCTTTTTAGTGTTCAAATAGGAATATGGGGGGCTAGCAGCATATTGCCAATCTAGTAGGGATGCTGATCATTGCAATGCCTCCAGTATCTGGTGGTCAATCTTGGTTCCCCCCCAATCTGCAGAAAGCAGAATTATTTGTGTAGATTTAAAATAGAAAACAAAGAAGGGATCCCTGATAAATGGATTTTATAGGGTGCAACCACTTGTGAGATCTGCTCATTTGTTTCTGGTTTTTTCCTCATTTTAATTTGTTTAATTCTAATTCTGTATTTGCATACATTCAGTGTGGTCATTATGGAAGGGGATCCCCATCCAGGAGCTATTGTAGGACGGATGTCATTTCAAAGTTTCAATCCTTCTATTGATGTGAGTATAAAGGTCAAGTGAACTAAGAATTTTTCCCAATGACTATTCACCTTCTGTGCTTCTCTCATGGCTTGTGCCCTCATGTAAAAGCCTTGTCTTGGTAGAAACTGAATGAGGATGCATCAAATGTGTGTCAGCCGGATGCCTCTGGTGGAAGAACGTTGTCTAGGTGGGTATGTTATTTTAAATTTTAACAGGTCTTGTGTTAATGTCCAGGTAATTTCCTGAAAGTTTTTGACGATTATTATGCACTTTGTGCTGGAATTCATAAATTCTTGTCTTAAGAAATGAAAGATTTTAATCAAAATGATTAACTCTTGAAAGGAAACATTTAGTCAATGGAAGAAATATAGGCATGTTAAGTTGGAAATGCTAGTCTTATGTAGCTTTACTTCAGATGGTAGGGTAAGTTGAAATGAGCACATGTCTGCAAAATATGCATACATTTAATCTTACTTTTTGCCCTTGGATTGTGACAGTGAACATAGATCTGAATCTGAAGGAGCTGACTGCTCGAGGGTCCGAACATATAAATACGAAGGTAATGGAGACCTTAAAAGAAAACAGTCTGACATGGTTTCTGAACCTGAGTATGCAAATAAATCACCAAAAAATGGTCATGGAGTTCAATCGTCACCAAGCAGCAGTAAAGCCTCCTCCCAAAAGCAGTCAAAGCGTGAGAAGCTGGACTGGAAACTTCTTAGGCCACCAAAGTCTAAGAGGTGATTATAATTAGGAAAATTATGTTCTGTGAGTACATTAATACTTATTTCCAGGTTCCTATAATTAAATATGTAACCTTGTTGTCATATTATTGAAGCTCAGCTTTCTTAACTTCTCAAATTGCTTAAGTTAATTTACTCTCTTTCTCCCCCCACCCTGTCTGCTAAGCTTGAGACTCTTGTGAAGCAGTTTAAGTTGATTTACTCGAGAAGAAGCCAAGAACTTGATTTACAATGCTCAAAAAGATTGAATGAGCTTGGAGCTGTTTGTCTGCTTGTGCTGAATTTGCTCTCGAGAATACCTGCATGCTGTGAAACAACAAACAATAAGTAAAGTATTTGTGGTGCCACTACAATGTCTTCCGTCCAACACATATGGCTATATGAAAGTTATTTGGTTTCCATCTTTTAGTAGTTTCAATTATTTGAAATACTGTGAGCCCTCTCATGTCATCTTTCCCTAAATCTAACTGCTTCACTTGCCTTCGGGCGCTGAGTGTGTTTCGATGATCGTAAAAGGATTGTCATCTTATCTCCATCATACCTGCATCTGATAATGATGTATGTAATCAGGGAAATGGTAAAGCTAAAAGATCTGCCACGGCAGGTTGCAGTGAGAATTGCAATGGGTTTCCTCAAAATTGCGAATTTTATTTCCAGGTAACTTTTGGTGTATGCTTATTTAAAGCACAGCCTTTCGAGACAGTCTTCTAGTCGATCCCTGGAAAGTCACTTCCCCCCAACCATCCGGAAAGGGAAAGAAAGAAAAGGAAAGGATTTGTTACCTTCCTACTTGTTTTGAATGCAATTGAATTCATTTAAAATAGTACATTAGAATTAAGAGTTAATGAGACACACATCCAACCTTTACTTCTAGGGGTTGATATTTTACAACTACACCAAATAGAATGGTAAGCCTACTGAATAATGTGATATGGCTTCGGAACAAAATGGCTAGAGAAACTAATCTGTGGAACCATTACTCCTCATCACAGTTAATTCCGGACAGGTTTCCAACATGTAAGGCCATAAATAACTCTGCCCTTCCATCCCTGCAGCATCCAGCGGCCATCCACATCTACAACAAAATCCCTGTGATAATTTGATCGCACCAAATTCGTCACTTTCTTCAACAGCTCCTGATCCAATGGAACCTGCTTGAACCCTGCCCTCATAGTCCTAGCCTGCCATTGCTTGTATGTCTCTGGCCTTTCAACCCTCTCAGTGCCCTCGCATGCAATCACATTCATAATGTCCCTCCCAATCACCTCTTTCTCAAACATCATCCTCTGCGGATCTTCCCGAGAAACATTGGCTTCAAATATATCGAACTGAGCAGAGAAATGGAAGAGAGCCTCTCGGAACCTTGTGACGAAGAAGGGAGCGTTATATGTTCCGTTTGCGGCCCCATGGATGAATAATTGAGGATTGATGCTTCTGATCAATTTCAGAACAGTGTCCCTCGCACTGGTTGGCGCCACTGTGTCATCTGGGAGGTTCTTTAGCCGATACATGCAGTTGACGACGACCACTTCATCTTTATCAATCCTTAGTTCCTCAAGTTGGATGGTTTCCCATTTCTTTGCTATCACGTTGTACTCAAATGGGACCTGGAATCTCTCACAATACCGTTTCAAGCGACGCCCAGTCTCTTCCACCCTTTCTGCAGGTCGGAAACCTGGTTGTGGAAACTCGATACCAGTAATACGAAGCTTGGGAGGTCCATTAGCCCTTGCTGAGAGACGCTGGATGAGGCACGGCCATTGAAACCCATAACAAATACCAAAATCAACGATATGGAGCGTCGTTGCCTTTTCTGCCACTTGCATTATCTTTTTATTTGCGTAAAAATTTGACATTTTCTTGAAGGGGCAAGCTAAAACATAAACTCCGTAAGCTTTTAGGACGTCAGCAGCCGAGGTCCTGTTGCTCAGCAGAGGTAAATACGATGGTGCCCCATTGCCAGCCAAACGCGTCTTAAGGGCATTAGCAAAGTAATGTGCCAATCTTTGGGTTCCATCTCCAGAAGCAGAAGAGTGCTGTCTTACCTGTTTCAGCAGCTCGTTGGCAGTCCTTTGGTCATTGATGGTCACAGCTTGTGCACATTGAGTAAGGAGACTCCACAAATCCACCACTTCACTTTTCTTATCGTTTTTCTTTCTGCGTGTTGTTCCAACGTTAGACCATTTTAGCTGCAAGTTCCCATTGAGAGAACTTCTTGGAGAGTCATCATTTTCACCTTTGCAGAGCAGTACATCGTCGAACATATCTGACTGATCTGAATCTTCAAGAGAAATTGCAGATTGCTTGTTGCTCCTACCTTCTTCCAAATAATCATCGTCCTCACGCTGATAATTTTTCCTTCCCCTTGTCCCTGATGGTGATTGATACCTTCCATCAGAAACTGAAGGCCTTGATAGGTTGCTTTCTGGAGCCAAAAGCACCTTATCACCATTGAGAGAGGACTTACTTGCTTCTCCAATCCCTGTTCTGAAGTGCCTAAAAGACTCTAAGGTGGTCTCTCTTTGTAAATCTGGCACTAAAAAGGTTCTTTCAAGAGAATCAATAAGAGAAGTTTGAATGTAAGAGGACTTGACTTCACCTGGCCTATTTTTCCCACTCGATTCAACCAAGGTGGTGGCAGTAGTATAGCTGTTACTGCTACCAATACTTGATCTCTCGGTCAGATTATCATCTAGGTAGTAGCCATTTTGACCGGTACAAGGAGAGAGACGATCGGCTGAAAGTGGATACTCGTGGCCAAGGACTTCATAGAAGGATTTTTCAGCAGCTTGGAGAGCTAAGCAATCCTGCAACATACAGGTCTTTTCATCTATGTCTTCTTCCATTAGCATCTCATTGATGTACTTGAGCATTTCATTGGCAAAAGGAATATTGTCGAGAGGATGTCCGTCTGAACTCACGCCTGATGATGAAGCTGAATCAAAAGGAGAGTCTGGACTAGTCGGAAGGGAAGGTGGATTTGGAACGATTCGCTCAGGGCTCTCTTTAAACCCATTAACAAGGTTGTGATTTGAATACACCGGCACTGAACCATGATCAAATTTGAACCCATACATGGAACTAGGAAAATCTTGGAAAAGGGTATCCATAGAAAGTTAGAAACCTATCTGATACAACAAGACCCGACTACCCTCCTGCTGATTGCCAAGAATCCTGAGGAAAACTAGAAGAGAAAATGAATATTTCAAAGATCGGAAAGAAGAAGTTAGTTGGCTGAACAGTAATTGAAGAGATATAAATGAAAGAATTGAATGAACCAACCAACACCGAAAAGAAAGAGTAGTCAAAGGAGCTAAGCAGAGAACCTGGATAATTCCATAGTTTCAAGAAACAAGAACTGCAGATGCTCTTCCCTTATAAAGGTCAAGCTGTCGAGCATTCTGAACGAACCTTCTGGGAAAGTAGAGTCACGACAGAGCAGCCGCCACCTTGTACTCACCGTTTCGAGACAGATTTTAGTGCCCCTGGAGTCAAGGAGGAAACTTATAGTTAAATTGACTTACTGGAACAAAAGTTGCTTAGTGCACAAGAGATTTGACCAGGTGGGAACGCAGAGTTGCCTTGGCATCGTGAACGTTGGTCAGAGGTGGCACGTTGTGTCCCACGACAATGACCCGATTTAGATTTTTTTGTTCTTTTCCTATTAAATATAAAATCAATGAAATCACTTCGAAACGTGATAAAGTTAAAGTCACTTTGAAGAAAATATCCCGTGATGCTAGAGACGAGATAAGAAAAACTGACATATAACTGGTTGCCTTTCGATATTTTCCTCTCATAAATTATTTTATTATTCTTCAGTTAGGTAAGACCGTTGTGGACCTATCACCTGAAGCCATCGGCACCTCTCCCCTGTCTTTCTTCTCTGTATGGAACCTCGGGTAGCGTTCTCCTTTACATTTCTATGGTGACCAGGTATTTTCTCTCTGATACTAGTATTTTGATAGGTGTCCCAACCCCATAATTCCCATGGAACGTGCTCATCAAGATCTTAAAACAATGTAATATTATTATGAATATATATAAGTATGTATATGTGTGTGACACATAGAAGATTTTAAATTTATATAATATGATTTAAAAACATTTAATATCATTTTAAGTATTTTAGAAAAAATAAATAAATTATTTTAATTTTATATGAAGTAAGTGAAAGAGCCTTGAGAAACTTATAAGTGTGTGTATGGTATACCTTATCAAGTTAATCTTTTAAAAAATTATTAAGAATTTGTGACAAAATATTATGAGAGTCGATTCAATTTAAACTTAATCCATATCAATCACCTCTAGAAAGGAGGTAAGTGGGGTTGTTGAAAGCATCAATAATGTCATTAGAAGTGTAGAATGTGACATCAAGGATTTCAAAAAAAAAAAAGTAGAATATTTCATCACGCATCAAATTTTGTAAAATTTATAAAATATAATATTGAATATCTTATTAAGTTAACCTTTTTAAGAGAAGATAATAATCTTAATACTTCGAACATTTGAAAAATATAAGTAAATTGTAGTTGCTCCTTGTCAATTTCCATACAACAAGATGTAATGAAAAGAGTGGAGGCATATTGGCTGCTTTTACATCAAGGCGTGCATAAGGGAGAAGCAAGGGATTTCAATTTGCTCATGAGTAAGAATAGATTCTTGTTGCTCAATTATTGCCAAAAAAAGGCTTAGATTCAATGCTATCTCTAAGCTTTTTATCGTCCCATCTCGTTGCTAGCTGTATTCTAATTTCGCTCGAAGCTTAAAGTCGATAAGTGGAGTAAAATGGGCTAAAAAGTAAACAATGAAGTTGGAAATTGGCATTGACCTCTTCTACACTTCAATCAATGTGGCTGACTAATTGCTGCTTAATTTGTTTTCAATCAAATTCGAAAAAATAGGACAAGTCAATTCCAAGGCCGATTCAGTGAATCTGATTAACTTTGTTTCACCTTTGTTTTTTATTCCCTTTCTTGTTTTCTATGCACCCAATCATCAACCAACTCTGCATTGGATTGTCGTTTGACGACCGGACTAGAGCTGACAGGGAAAGGCATTAACGTTTGTTTATAGCCTCCGAGCAAGGAAAAGTAACCCCAAATAATTGTGGCCTTGACAGATGGGATTGGGTCAAAGCTTAATAAACAGAAACGACCAACAAGAATATTAATCCAATTTTTAAATTTATTTAAAGTAATCCATGAAAAAGATCTGTTAGATAGACCAGATTCATTCCATCTTCACCCGAAAGGAAGTATCTCTTGCATTTCCTGAGATGCTGAGACCTTTTTCTTATAATTATAATAATAGTTGGATTCCCTCATCACTTCTTTTGGATTTTCCATTTTGTTTTTAGCTTCCTAATACTTAATCTAGGCGTTTCTTTGCAATAATGTACCATAGCCTAAGGAGTAACTTGAATTGATGTTGAGGGTGTGAAAGGGGGTTATTCTATTTACTACGGGGAAGTGCATAGTGTCTTCTTTTTCCCCACTTCTCTTGGATGCTCTTCAGAGATGCTAAGTAGCTTCACTGCAAATTTCTTGCAGGGTCTTAGAGAGAGAAAACTGCTGCTGAACATGGGTTTGATTACTTATCTGATACGTGGATTGTAGAATGGTGCAACTCAGGAGTCATGACATGAATCGCGTCTGTGGCTTGAACTTTTCCAATTTTCCTAACTAATAAGAAAAATTGCCTACAGTGTCTATATTTGGCTTGGAAAATTAGCAAGATTCTAGAGTCTGTTGTGAAGCATGTTCTAAATTGAAACAGGTTTTCTTGACTCTAGAGGAATTTTGGTCTAAGCTGTATTGCTCATTTGGCACTAATAAGACGGTAATGTTCAATGAAACAGACTAAAAATGAAGTTTAATGAAGTTTTCATTTCCTTTCTAGGCAAAAGGGCCAGGGAAGCGCCTTTCTTCTTCCCCTTCTTTGAATGTTCTTACGCAAGAAAGGTAGGCGATTAATGTGAAAGAAAAATTTTGTTCTGATTAATTTGTATTTAATTAACCCGAACTGCTTATTAATCAAACAGATTTGGCTTGGAGAAGTGTCCCGAGCTATTTTGGAAGAGGTGAACTATAAAGGGTAGGTGCTAGGCCTGGTTTCCAGGATTCCTAGAGAAACAGAAACAGGGCGTCAGGGCCTACTATCAAGAATGAGGTATTACATGTTCTTTTCTTGCCTGGAAGCAATTTTTTTGGGTTTTTTTTTTTGTCTGATAAGCTATTTTACTTTCACGGCATAGATTTCCTTGGTACAGAAAATTTCATTTATATTAGAAGGAATGAATTAACATATTAAGAGCTAAGCAGAGTAGTGCTTTGCTTTTTGATTGGCAAAAACTATGAACAGAATTGGACCTAGCTCATTTGTCATGTTACTTATTAGAGACAGGAGACCCTGTCACTCCTGGACAGGTTTCCAGCAAGAAAGAGCATGGATTACTCTCCCCTTCCATCCTTGAAGAATCCACTGGCCGTCCACCTCAATAGCAAAATCCTCATGGTAGTTTGATTTCATCACTGCCCGAGCCCTATTCAATAACTTTTGGTCTAAACGAAGCTGCCTGAACCCAGCTTTCTGGTTCCTGAACTGCCACTGCTTGTATGTTTCTGGTCTGTCAATTCTCTCCAGCCCCTCATATGCAATAACGTTCATAACATCCCTTCCAAACATTTCTCTTTCAAGCAGCAATCTGTCTGGATCTTCACGAGGTACATTAGCCTCCAGCATGTCAAATATTGCTGAGAAGTGGAAGAACGCCTCTCGAAACCGTGTGACAAAAAATGGGACATTGTAACTACCATTAACAACTCCATGGATGAAAAGATCTGGATTAATTCTCTTGATTAACTTTAGAACAATGTTCCTTGGACTGTTTAATACCACTGAGTCATCAGGCAGATTCCTTAGCCTGTACATACAATTAACAACAATCAACTCATCTCTTTCGATCTTTAGATCCTCAACTCGGACAAATTCCCATCTCTTCGCTATGGCGTTGTACTCAAATGGGACATCAACATTCTCACAACATCTTCTTAAACGACGGCCTGTTGCTTCAATTCTTTCTGCAGGCCTAAACCCTGGTTGGGGAAAGTCAATTCCCGATATGCGAAGCTTAGGAGGCCCACCACGCCTTGTTGAGAGACGCTGAATAAGGCAGGGCCATTGAAAACCATAGGAAATGCCGAAATCAATAAGGTGGACTGTTGTTGCCTTTTCTGCTAGCTTTGCAATGTTTCGATTTGCAAATAAATTTGATATCCTCCTGAAAGGGCAAGCTGAAACATATAAAATATAGGCTTTTAAGATATCAGAAGCCAAAGTGCCATTACTTGGAATTGGGGTATACAGCGGTGCCCCGGTGCCTTTCAAGCGTACCTCTAGACCATTGGCAAAGTAATGAGCCAACCTTTCGGTTCCATCTCCAAAAGGAGAAGAGTGTCGCCTAATCTTACCGAGTAGCTCAGTTGCAGCTCTTTGGTCATAGATGGCCACATCTTGTGCGCATTGAGATAGGAGACTCCACAAATCCACCATTTCCTTTCCATTCCCTTGTTTCTTTGCACGGCTTTTTCTACTGCTATCCCCTTTCACCTGTCCGCTATCTTGCAACGTCCTGTTTGCTCTATTTTGTGAGGCTTCATAAAGAGGACATGACACATTCCCACCCTTAACAAGGAAAACCTCATCGAACACGTGTTCCTCAGACGAGTCCTCTTCAGTAATTAACGCAAATTGCTTATTGTTCCTCGTTTCTTCCAAGGAATCCTCAAATTCCCGTGGATGATTTTTCCTTCCCATTGATCCGTGTGAAATGTGCTTCCACACTTCCTTCTCTGCTTCCCTGTCTTCCACCCCTTTCTGTAGCTCTGGTAGCTTAAATGTGTTACTCTCCACAGACTCAGAAGGCAGTATCTCACCACATAAACGTGGTAAATATGAGGAAAGTTCAGTAGTGTAATTACTAGAACTTTGCATCAATGGGGAATCCAAGCCATGTTGATGATAATTCCAGCTTGATTCCACCATATTGTTAGCAGCAGCCTGGCTATCATTGCCATCAGCTCTGTTGCTGCAGATAACGGGATCATATGGGCACACGTTGTCTACATCAATATCTTGATGGAAATGATCAGGTAAAGGGGGATATTTCTGAACTAGAACATCATAGAAAGATTTCTCCGCAGCTTGGAGAGCTAAACAGTCCTGCAACATGCAGGGTCTACCCTCCACGTCTTCTTCCATAAGCACATCATTTATGAACTTTAACACAGCGTCGGAAAAATCAAGGTTGTCACCACCGTATGGAGAATCTCCATCTGATGAGTTCGAACCTACAGATGAAGCTACATGGCCAGGATGGTTTGATTTGGCTGGATCCACCAATATGTTACTAGGATTGGATCCATCAACAGGATTCTGGTTTAGAATGACTACTTCTGAGCCATTGTTTTGGAGAAGGGTATCCATTATCCACAGGCAAACCTATATTGAAAAACCCCAATTGAAGTTTGTAACTTCTAGCAAAGAAGCATAAAAGTTTCTATTACAGAATGGTACTAAGTTTCATGAAACAAAGAAAGAATTGGCAAAGACTTACTCCTGAATACGGGCATATGCATCGGAAGAAACTTGACAGTAGATCAAAAGGATGAGAGGCAATGAATTCAAGCTACCTTACAGAAAGCTATAGTTGAGGAAGAAAAGGCATCAAATGAATGTAGATAGCTGTCAGGCCTCTGATTTTTGCATTAAAAAATGTTGAAACCTTCTTTAAAAGTCCAAGGTAAGACCAAATCAGCAGCCGCCTGGCAAAGACAAGCTACACTAAC
Source organism: Theobroma umbraticum (assembly GCF_002168275.2). Taxonomy (NCBI): domain Eukaryota; kingdom Viridiplantae; phylum Streptophyta; class Magnoliopsida; order Malvales; family Malvaceae; genus Theobroma; species Theobroma umbraticum. The sequence continues at coordinate 9,935,829 of NW_018397257.1, forward strand.
TGCGAGTAAAATAAAATGTAACAATCCCAAGAGTATCTAATTTCATTGTCTTGCATCTTTTGATAGCAAATTTCTAAACATAGAAGGTAAAATTCAGTTCATTATTGGATGTATAAGCTCTTATCATTACGCTGCACAAATACAAGATTAGTTGAAGCAAAAAATTGTTTACACTATCCTCTGCTAAAAAGTTTGATCACCACCCTGTTGTCTCTTACACAGTGTATGAAATACTCTTTGAATTTTCAGTCTTTCTTTAATTAGATATCCATTTAATTAGTATATACAATATGGGTTGTTAGATCTCTTAAATCTGATTGATTTGACATCATCACATGGTTACCACTGACTGAGTATAAAATTGGATTTAATATTAGACCTGAGGATACTTGGATATGTTGATGCTGCCATAACCTAAGCAAATGCATAATCAGAATTAAGTGATGTGATTAAAACCTTTCTTCCTAATTAGCTACTTCAAACTATACACGTGTGAAATTAAAAGCTGATACATGATATCAGAAAACCAGATGGAACCAAACAGCCAAACACCTCACAAGCAGAACTGTGGCAGCTCCAGAAAATATGAAACAACCCAATACAGCATCCCATGACCGCACTAAACAAGTAAAACAATTTCAATACTAGAAAAGAACAAAGAGCTTCTAGTACCACCACCCATACTACCATGCAAAAAATATTTCGGTTCTATCTACTTCAAATTTAGTAAAAGTTTGTTTCACGGTATGCATGAACAATAGAAACATCTCCAATGATTTTACTTAAATTATCAATTTCGTTAAAAATGTGTCACTCATCTCATGGTGGAAATATTTCCTCGATAACTGAGGATAGTGTAATTCTAGAGTTGTACTCCATGGTTGATTTTTTGCATCAATGAAGTGAATGATAATAATAAAACCACACCAATTGCATGTCCATAAGAGTTGCTGGGTGTTGAATTAAATAGTCTTTATCATTGGTGACACCAGGAAACAGAGCTACAGGTTCCTGTTTCCCTCTCTTACTGATGACTGAATGTGGCTTTTCTGGGCAGGATAGACTTAGGTTGATTTGCAAGATAATTGTGTATGTTGGATACATCTTGTGTCTATTTAGATGTGTCAGATTGATGGCTTCTGGTAGTTTTTGTAACCAGGCCGAGGTCAGGAAGAGTAGAGCAGAGTTCTCTTTGGTGGGAAAGGATATTTATATAATGGAAGCAACCATACAAAATAAAGCTTTTTCCATTTGAAAGAATTTATGAGGAACAAATATCCAATCAATAAAAATACCTCCAACAACAGAAATAGTTAATGCACGAAATAAAATCATAAGAAAACATATGATTTTTATCGTGAAAGACCCTTCTATGTGAGAGGAAAAATAACCACAAAACCTAATTCAAAAAATAATCTACTAAGAAAATCAATGAATACAGCGTAGAGTTATTCAATAATTCTAGATTTCACAAAAAAAGTCCTACTTCTTATCAACAATATAAAAATCACCAAATAACAATATATTAAAATTAAATAAAAAATATTACAATTCAACAAATAAAAAAAAATCTGACCATATAAATTAAAACTCACAATATCAAAAGCAACATGTTAAAATTTCATCATAACCGAATCACAAGTCACCTTTCCCATTGATCCAAGCTAAAAGCTTTTTCCCTATTCTTCGTTATCAACACTTTTTCCTCACTTAAAAAACAAAAATCTGTGGTCATCCAATAAGGACAAAAGTCTTTGTTTTGGTTTTTTCACTTGAGGAGGACCCACAAAACTCCTCAGCTTCTGTTTTTGCCCTTTTCGTACGTGGGGAATTTATAGTCTAAGTGAAAACATAACTATAGCAGCTTAATGACAGTAAGCATGCAGTCATAAATGAAAAGAAAACAAAAAACAGGAAAAAAATATAAGAAAACATATGATTTTTACCTTGAAAGACCCCTCCAATAGGAGAGGTAAAAACCATATCACCTAATTCAAAAAAAAATTATTAAAAAAATCAATGTGTATAACATAATGTAACGATTCAAATCCAATCACTGCATGCAATCATAAATAGAAAAAAAATATAAGAAAATATATGATTTTTATTGAGGTAAAAAACCACATCACATAATTTAAAAAAGTAATTCATTAAAAAAATCAATGAGCATAGCATAATGTAACGTTCCAAATCCAATCATTGGCCCAATAGCTTTTTAAGTCTATATCCAGCATCTCACGTCTGATGTGAATGTGATTGTTAAGACCTATATAACAATCCAAGTCTACTACTACTAAGAACTTGAGATTAAGCTTTTGAGGGTAAAGTGGTTTAGGCCTAAAAAGTTGTTGAGCCAGTAGTTGGACTTAGATCGGTACAAATGGTATCAAAACCTACACCAGTCCGATGTGAGCTGTGAGCTTACATAATGTAACGATCCAAATCTAATCGCTAGCTTAATAAATTTTTAAGCTTAAACCACATGAAACCATATGACTCACAAAAGTTTTTAAACCTGACAAAGTTTAAATTTAAGTGGTTAGTAGTGGTAAACTTGGATTGTGATATCCATTCAAATACTTGATGTCTGCCACACATTACATCCATGGGCTGTAGATCTCATTAGAGTAGACTCTGATATCATTTGTGACTACTCAAGTTTAACCACTAACTTAATAGCTTTTTGAGCATAAACTATGTGACTTTTAAAAATTTAAACTCAAATTACTAGTAATGGTGGACTTAAATTATTATAATGGTTTTAACAATTATATTCATATTTGATGTGGGATGTAAGGTATCATAATGTCACATATTCCAATCCTTTGATGTATTTATCAATGTCACACATCATATTCACAGGTCTAAGATGTCCACATCCAACTGATCCAAGTCCAACCTAGTAGCTTTTTAAACCTAAATCACATGATTCTCAAAAACTAAAACTCAAGTTGCTAGTAGTGATGTTATATAAATTTTAACAATCATATTCATATCAAATATAAGATATTAAATACCACATATAGAATCATTCAGTAATTAACAAAATAGAAATCATCAAATAACAATACATTAATATTAAATAAAAGATATCACAACCTAACAAATAAAAAAGCTAATTTAACTATTCAAATTGAAACTCACAATATCAAAAACAACATGATAAAATTTCATCAAAATAGGATCACAAATAGCCTTTCCCATTGATGCGTGCTAAATATTTTTTCCTACTCTTCTTTGTCAACACTTTTTCCTCAAAAAAAAAAATTCGCTGGTCATCCAAAAAGGACAAAAGTCTTTTTTATTGTGCTTCTAACTTGAGGAGGACCCACAGCACTGCTCAGCTTCTTCTTTTCCCCCTTTTGTACATTGGAATTTATAGCCTAGGTGAAAACAGAACCATAGCAGCTTAATGAGAGCATGCAGCCATAAATGAAAGGAAAACAGAAAACAGGGAAGAGCAGAAAACTAAGGCAACCAAGCCTGATATACCTGAACAGAAGTATATGTTCAATGGAAAGCTTCTAAACAAAAGTTGAAGCAAGGGCTTCTACACTGCAATGCTCTATCAGAGTTTAAACATTAATTCAAAACATGCATTAGGTGCATGACCGACATTAACCATGACAGTCAGCAACTGTCACAATACAAAAACAAAGAAGCATGGGCATTTGACAGATGACATAGCTTTTTGCAGGGTCTTCAATGCAAGCCTTAATTCAACAAAAACAGTGTTCTTAATTAATAATTTAATCATAGTGGTTTTTGTTGCTTGATTGGACATGGTTTTCTTTTGTTTTTTTGCTGGTAAATAATAGATGGATTAAATGAAGAAAAGATGTGGATGGCATATCAGTTTCTCAAAGTTTATTGTTTATAGCCACCAAAATGGAAAATTAGTGCCAACAAGATTATGGTTTTGAAAAAAGGTGGGGTTTGCTGCTTTCATCATTCAAAAGGGCATTCCACTATTTGAAAGCACATAAATAATTGAAAATCAAGCTTTATTAGTATTAGCAAATATGTTGAAACGTGAGTGTTGCTGTCATCATTATGCAGCAAAGCCAGCAGATTCATCCCACCTTAGACATTAATCCTTCTGCATTGCATCATATTTGGACCTTAAAAATGCTGTTTGCACGTTGACGTTCAGTTCTTTCAAGTCTTCCAGTACACATGAGAAAAACAAAAAGGACCGACCATGCCAATGTCAATAAAATAGAAAGTCAGTAATACATGAAAATTTGTTCTAGAAAAATGACAAATTAATTGAATTAGTCTAATCAAATGTGAACACACTCCAAGAAAATTATACATGTTTCTGTCTACCCAAACAAAAAAAATTCTTGTTTCTGATTCCATGCACGAGGAAACGAAATTAAGCAGTACAAATCCAAACTCTCTCCTTGCTAGTAAGGTAGAAGGGTTTTGATGTTGAACCTAACCATGCTCAGGCAATGAAGAATGAAGTGTAATTATCTCTTCAACTCTCTCTCCTATGATCACCTTAACTATGATATGGAAGTTTATTGTTTTCTTTGAAAATAATATGGAAGTCTTTTAACTTAATTATGGCAAATTGGGTTAGCTCGAATTCTTATTGCTTCTGTTTCGAGATATAAGTTTCCACACAACCTATATGGCAGAAGAAGAGTTTTAGGTATAGATTCACTGTCCTATGCAATGAGATAATAATTACCATTAAGATGTTATAATTCTTTTTTGAAAATCATTCAGATATGTTATAATGGAAGTGCAAATCAATGACTCATTTTCTTTGGAAATTTATATTGTATCAAAGTAATGACTGGTTCAAACAACCTTCTGTCTTCTTCATCAGGTGATCAATAGTTAGGGTAAATTAAACGTTACACTATACTTATTCATGATGATTTAGCCGAAACCATTGGAATTTAACGCATGGGCGGTTGATGTCAGGATTCTGAGTCTGAGGGGAGGGGGACAGATCATAGCGGCCAGCAATGACCAGAAAAAAAAGAACCAAGGAATCAAATCTATGCAAATGCTGACAGCTTCCATGGGACATGCATGTAGAAGAAGAAGAGAAGAAGGTGAAGAAAACACATGCGGGTATATGAGATTCTCTTCGTGCTCTATATTTTCCAACAAGAATTCAACGGGGTTAATTTGTTTCTTTTCTCTTCATCATAACTCATCAAGAAGATATACGTACAGAGCCATGAAAAAATTTCTTCAGAATATGATTCTGTGATAATTACTGATAATAAAGAGAAGAGAAAATTAATACTGTATTTATCGTTTTAATTAACTTTACAATTACAAGGTTTATCACAGTTTATTCTTACTTTTCCAGTGAGTAAACCACCAGAAAGAGCAAGAATTTATCACAACGGTGCTATTGATAGATTTGTCAGGCTACAGACATCCAAAATTTTATGCAGTAACTAATTAAACAGGAAATAGAAAATAAGGAGCACACAGGTTTTCCCCTTAATTAAGGCTCCTTGGAGGGCCTCCAAAAGGAAAGAGCGTAGAGAATTCGGCCCTTCCATCCCTGTAGCATCCAATTCTTGTCTTCATCCACCAAAAAGTCCTTGTGGTAGTGCAACTTCACATGCGCCTTTGCACTGTTCAGTATCTCCTGCTTCAAGGGAAGCTGCCTCAACCCCGCTCTCAGATTACGAACCTGCCACTGCTTGTATGTCTCCGGCCTCTCGATCCTTTCAGAACCTTCGCATGCAACCACATTCAAGATTTCCTTTCCATAAATATTTTTCTCCAAAACCATTCTCTCCTGATCTCCAGAGGGTGCTATCTCTTCAAGCATGTCAAACATTGTAGAGAAGTAGTAGAGTGCCTCTCGGAAACGTGAAACAAAGAAGGGGGCGTTATAGGCCCCATTAACAATCCCATGAATGAAAATGTTAGGATTAATTTTCCTAACCAAGTTCAGAACAGTGTCTCTTGGACTGCTCAAATCGGCCATCTCATCCACTAGATGCCTCAACCTGTATAAGCAGTTAACCACAACCACCTCATCTTTGGCAATCTTTAAGTCCTCCAATTGGATACTCTCCCATTTCTGTGTTATGCCATTGTACTCAAACGGGATATTGAATTGCTTACAGCAATTTGCCAAGAAATGTCCGATTTCCTCAACTCTTCCTGCTGACTCCACTCCTGGTTGAGGAAGGTCTATCCCTGTGATGCGAAGCCTAGGAGGGTTACCAGGCCTTGTTGACAGACGCTGGATAAGGGATGACCATTCCAAACCGTAGGGAACGCCAAAATGAATGATGTGGATCCTAGTTGGTTTTTTAGCTAATTTCATAATCATCTCGGTTGTGAAGAAATTCGATACCTTCATGAAAGGACAAGCTGAAATTAGCAATTTGCAGGCTTCAATACTAGCACTGGGAATTCGTTTAGATACAAGAGCTGCATATTCCTCACTTCCGGTGCCAGCCAAACGTGCTTCAAGGGCTTTGGCAAAGTGATGAGCTTTTCTTTGTGATGCATTGCCAAAAGGGGAAGAGTGATTCCTAATCTGCATCAGGAAATCATTTGCATTCCTGAAATCATTGCTTCCTACAGCTTCAGCACACTGAATCAATAGAGTTCTCAAATCGACCAGATTTCTTTTATTAACACTTCTTCTCCTTTTTTTTGTTCCAGCACTGTTTCTTTTTGGTTCTCCACAGGCATTCATTATCCTTCTTGCTTCATTTCGCCAGGCTATATCAGCAGCTGCAGCAGCAGAAACATCATTTTTAAACATGTCAGGTTGCTCAAACTGTTCAGGACAAACAACTCTCCCATGTTCACGACCAATTTCTCCCGCACCACAAATTTGGAGACGAGTTTCAACCTTCCTTGTTTCACAAAATAAGTGATCCATCTCCTCACTTGTCTCCCTCTCAGTTGCCACCGGAGATTCTTCCTCAGCACTCATATGATCACCATATGCAATCAATTTCTGAGTTTCCTTTACCCCACCCTCTAAGAATTGGGCATCAGATAGGCTCTCACAACACAAATCCCGATTAACCAAATCCGGAACTAATGATTTATTTACTGGATAAATTACCGGCACATCAACCGCCTCACCAAAGCTGCTATCAGGGAAGAATGATTGTGAAACAGGCTGTGGGTAGTCCTGAAAGGCATGTTCAACTTGTGGAGATAGCATGCTGCTAAATTCGAACCTGGCAAGATCACAAATAAAGTCGGATTGGACCAAGTTGTTAGCAGCAGTGATGCAGTCGAGATCGGAACAGATAGGAAATGGAAGAGTTGTTGAAACTGGATATTTTTCATCAAGAATATCAGCGAAAGAACTTTCAGCCTCCCCAAATGTGGAATCTTGTAACGCGAACGTTTTGACATTTGCATCCTCTGTAAAAATCGGAGTCATGATGTAACAAGCATTGGGGAAGTTACTTTCGTCTGCAGGATCTCCTACAGTTGAGTATGAAGATGGATTCATTTACTGGAGTAGAACCTGGCGGGCTGGATCAGTTGAGAGGAAGGGAAAGATTATCAGTAAATAAAAATACTTTCATGGTTCAAAAAACAATCTCCAATTTGACTAGACAATAGGACCCCCCCACAGATTGCCCGAAAACAGAAAAACTGATAGCTTCGTGCAAATCCTGCACTCAAACTTGGAGGAAATCAGATCAAAAAAAGGGTCACTACATCCAGGTTTTCTCATGTATAACCTCATAAAACAAAACGATAAAAACAATGGGAAATACTTTTCATTTCTACTGACTTTTCTGGAACTTGATAGCGTCAAAAGAAGCAAGCCCAAATCTTAAAAGCTTTGCAAGAAAAAATATCACACAGCTAGACTATATATCTAAGTCAAACCTTTAGTTTACAAGGATTCATTCAAGCAAATAAATGAAAGAACTAAACAAAATATATATCATATGTGTAATATTATTACCTTTATTAGAAAAACAAGAAAGATACAGCTTGAAGAACTAATCCAAGTTTATAGAGCAGCAGCTTGCGTTTTATTCTTCTTCCTGCATCTCCTTGTCACCAGCTCCAAAAATAAAGTAAAACCGAAGAAGAAGAAGAAGAAGAAGAAGAAATATTACAGAACGGAGAGATCAAAGCAATACATATAGTTTAGAACTATATGTTAGCAAACCTATACGATGAACACTCAAGTTAAAAATCAAAAAAACTTGCTCTAAATTACAGTGAAGTTTAGTGAAGAGAGATGAGCTTCTCTGCTTGGAGGAATTTCAGAAGTGATAGTCGCTGACAGTGCACCCTTGCGAGCAACATAACTTTGTTTTATAGTGAGTAGCCATCTTTGTCAGGGGCGTCCGTACCACTGTGCTTTTCTTTCTAGAGTACATTTTATCAAACTATATACTATTAACCTCATGTCTTCACAGCAATATTAAGTCTTACCACCTTTTTATTTTTTATTTTTATTTTTTGTTGGGCTTCTGAAAATAAAATTATTTCAAAATATTTTACCCTCAAAAATGAAACTTTGACTTTCTATATAAGTAATTTAAATCGTGTGCAAAATTAAAAGAACGAATAAATTGTAATTAAAAAATTGGTTGACCAATCAAAATCCAACTGTATTTAATGTGACTTACATGTAATATTCCAATTTAATCAAAATCATAAGTGACTTGATATTATTATTGTAAATAGGATTTGCAAATACAATAATTTTATTACAAATAGAAAACATATATAACCACGATTAATGAATGACTTTATAAGAACATAAATATTCTCTAACCTGTCTACAATTTTATTTTCGCAATACTAAAATAAGTAATTTATAAATAAATTGATTTTCATATGTTTCAGTGAGCAGTCATTTTCAGCAGTACACTACAGTAGATGGCGGGCTGATGGTTGAAACTTTCTAGTTAGGGTCCGAACAGCAGGGATAAGACTCGGAAAACCGGAAAGTAACTTTATTCGGGCGTCGCATGTGCGTTTCCACCTTCGGTCACACCGTACAGGATACACATTGGAGAAAACTTAGTACTGATTCAATTAATCGTATTGACCACAAGGTCGAGCTATATCAAGATAAGAAGTGTTACACGACATTATTTATTTATTAAAATATTTAAAATTTTATTAATTATATTATTTTTATTAAAATTTTATATAATTAATGATATTACTCGATGAGTAAGTTAAGATTTCATTTTTAGGGATGAAACAAAAAGTTTAATATTTATAAAAGTGAAATTATAAAATTCTTTTAAAAAAAAAAAATTAAAAGATTTTAAAATTGGGACTGGGGGCCTTATTTAGGCGCCCTCCTTTCCCTCCTCTCTAAATTGCTAATGAGCTCATTAAGTTTTTTCTAATTCTATAAAGAGTAGGGTTAAAATTGTAAATTAAAATGAATTTATTAAAAAATAATTTATATATTAATTTTACAATAAGTTTATAAAAAAAATTATAAAATTTAAATATTAATATTTTTTTAATTATTATTATTATTATTATTTTAATTATAACACTATTTTTAAAAAGTTTTAAATTTGTCCTGATTGACCATCAAGTCAATGTCCTCATCAGGCCATCACTGCTCTTTGCTCAAATTTCTTATTACAAGTAAAATTAAACATAATTAATATATAAATATTTAACTCATTAATCAATATATAATCTCTCTTTCTATAAAAAATAAATTCAATTTTCTTTCCCAATTCAAAAAAAAAAAAACGTGATTCATTAATCATTGTGATTCGCCATGCGAAGCCATGAAAATTCAAACTTTTCCCACCTTTTTGTTGTCTCTTTTTGTGTGTTATGCCTTGGTTTCCAATTCCAGTGGTTTTCAGGCCGTATTTCATTGCTACCCCTGTAGAGGAAGGAAACAATCATTAGAACGTGTAAGAGTCAGATCATGTGGTTGATCTTATGTCATCGACCGTTTATTGACTGTTCTTGATATTTTACTAACACCGTTGAAGCATTTCATAAACTTTCTATGATTATTAGCCAATAATCTCACACTTTTAGTATTTTAAATTTTGAGTTTTCTGTATTCATGGTTTTGAAATTTTAATTTTATTATATGTAATCTCTGAACGGTACATGTTTTGTATTTTATTCAAAGCAGAAAAATATTTAATGTTAGATTTTTTTTTTGTAAAATCAACGTCAATTATTTTTATATTTTATCAAAGATTAATTAAATTAATTTAGTTTTGATAAAAAGATAATTTTGTTCTTAGTATAATCTAAAAAAATGAGTTAGACTCCAATAATACATAAGAGGTTACTAGTGCAGGATCTTAAATTTTAAGATAAGTTCCAAAAAATGAGCTACGCCTTCAATTTTTTTTTTCAAATAAGTGATAGAAGAGGTGAAAATTGTTTAAAAAAATCTCATATTACTATTTATTATACTTACTAAAGTCCATTTTTTCCACGTGTTTCCTCTGTACTAAGTAAAAAGAGGAAAAAAATTGTTCTTTTAGCTGCTCTTTTGTCCTTTTTTCGCTTGCACCATTCCATTCAAAGCCGGAGATAGGGGGGCTAGTAAGGGCCTACCTCTCTCAAATTTTAAAATTTAATAAATTTTTTTTCAAATTTTATAATTTTACTTCATTTTTTTAAAAAATTTATTATTTCATCCTTACAAATATTAAATTTTTTATTTTTATCCTCTCGAACATAAATTTTTAACTCTGTCACTTATTTCATTATTTTTGGTGAATGCTTACAATTATTTTTTCAACCATAATTGATTCCACTAATTAATAATTAGGGCCGAAAATTCAAACAGGCAAAGGAGAAATATGGCAAAGGACAAAAATCACTGACAGCCTTGGTGGCCGAGTGCTGCCTCTGTCTTATAAACTCTTAATCTTGCTTACCGGTGTTTGTGTGTATCTCAATTAAATCATCACATATAACAGTAGTGGAACTTCCCCTGTGACGTGAGAAATTACTTTTTTCGCCTTCAAATGGCCCTAAACACTCATTTGTACATAACACGAAATCTTAAGGGGAATAGCATGCTCCATGTCGAATTCGAGATTTCATTAAACATAATTTAAAATATTTCATTCAGAAATATTTTAACAAAATATATGTTATTTTTAAATTCAAAATATACGTTATTTGACTAAATTTAAAATAAGATATAATGATTAATATAGCAATCTAAACGTACAATATAGGAAAACAGTCATTATCCTGATATCAGAGTCGTCTGTGTTATTGTCAACAGGCTTGCAAGACTAACAATAGAAAAGTACAGATAATGGGATGATTACGTTCCCAGAAAAGCATCCATCTTTACGCGTATGTGCATACTTTTTTTGTTCTTATAACTTTTTCTTCGTCTAACCAAGTAGTCAAAAAAGCAGAGCAGAGGGTTAGATATCTGAGAATTGCTTCCAAGTAATGCAACGACAAGACAAGCAATGAAACCTACAGAGAAAATTGAGGATGTTAATGAAATTATTGAGAGGGTTTGGGTGGTCATGATGAGCCAAAGTATCAAGGACTTTGGGTTCGGTTTGTCTGAAAGAAAGAAAATAAAAGGCAACAATGGAGGCAAGAGAGTCTTGCTCCTCCTTTGGAAAATGTTGTAAGCTAAGGTGGTACGGAACTTGACTCTATTCCTTTGGGTACTAATTTCATTACCATGTTATAAAACTAGAATCATCTGTACCACTTAAGTTGTGTATCACGCTGTAAATAATTTGATGAAAAAATTATAATAATTTTAAATTTGATTAAAGTTTCATTCATTTTTTAAATATAAATTCGTAATTTATTTCCCTTCATCTTATATGTGATAAAATTTATATAAATAAAAAAAATTATAAAATACATCTTCCTTAGTAAATAATTTGGTGTACTTATTTCCTTTTATAAGAGAAAAATTGAAGTTTTTTTTTTTTTTCACTCTTCTTCTTTTGAATAGGGTAATTAGTATTCACAAGTGGTAGTTCCTTTAAAGGGAAAACTTACCTTTAAAAGTAGCATATACCGTTAATTAATTCCTGCTTAGTCTAAAATGGTTATTATGATTTGCAGTTCAAAAATCTGAATTCCTCCCATGTTTTTTCTAACAGGGACAACCAATGCCAGATTACCAACATGCCTGCCATCACTGACTAAAAGTTGAAACACAAAGAGTTTTAACAACTCAGTCAAGCAGGAGAAAGAACAGGGCAACTCTTAGTCAAGGCATTTGTTTTTATAACACTACCAAAAGGATGTCTTGTCTTAAATCACGACCTAAGATTAATAAGTATTAAATGAATTGTACTTAAAATAACAGGAACTAAGAATCTGATAACAAAGACTTTTTCTTTGCATTGATTAATGATGATTTGATTTTACTGAATTATGGGATCTTCTCATCATGATCCCTCATCTTAAACATGTTCCCACCCCATTAATTAATTCCTTGGTTGATTCTTTATTTGAAATTTTCTTGTTCTTGGAACAATAAATTAGAATATTTCAGGCAGCTCAACTAATAGAATTTCTTTGAGATTGTAAACAGGAATCTGAAACCAAATCTATTTGTCACCAGTTGAATGGGAAAGTTTATGTAAAGAGAGACAGACACTATTTTTTTGGATAAATTATAAAAAAAAAGATGCATTCTATGATTACAAGCAAAATAAATTTATATTTTAAAAATAAACTTTCATTGCCTCTACATTTTTACTGTTAAAATATTAATTCGGATAAATTCCATTTATATGCTTTATGATTATCATTTTTTTCTCAATTAATTGTCGGTAGAAAATTTTAATCTTTTAGAAATTATGTTGTTAATTTTATCTAATAAAATTATTAAAAAAATTTAATTTAAAATTAACCTATTTATATTAAGAGTTAAGTTTAATTTTATGTGACCTTAAAAATTTATAAATTATAAATTCACGTTTTCAACACAAAATATATGAAAGACCCTTATTTATACACTTAAAATCTATCACATTTTTTATTGAAGTGAAATCTATAATATTTGTTCACACCGAAAGTCGAAAATCAATTTTATTAAGATTCACGATCTCTGCACCACCGGATACAGCACGCCATCAACTTGCATAAATTATCACAATATTTCAAAAGAAAAAGGAATGAAATTGAACACATTTAGAAGGATTTGGTGATTGTCGTGTGAGAGAAAAATGGGTTCTAGGGAGAGTGTGAAATTGGAGAAACTGAGAAAAAAATAATAATTGGGTTCAACAACTTCCAGAATCTTACTCATCACCATGACTGGGTCCAATACACCATCAATACCGTACATAAATTGCCGACAATTTCCAAAGGAAAGAAACCGGAGTGTCGTTCGGAGATTTGTTGATATTTTAGGGAGAGAGCCAGGCATGGATGAAAAGGAAAACAAAAGAGATGGAGTAAATCAGTTAATTCTGATTTTATTTTTCATATAATTATACTAATTATATAAATTAAATTAAATTAGTATTCATTAATTACATATTTAGTATCGTTTATTTTATTATATAAACGAGAAGAAGAGACTAAAGAGAGAAACAGCTCATTAATTCTGCATTGTTTTTTTTTTTGTTTTGTTGGCCAAAGGATATTGTGTTTTTCATGTGTTTTTTTTTTTTTCCAAACCAATCAAGCAAGTTCATTTTGACCTCTCAAGAAGATTGCTGTTTGGCAAGACGTGCAAATGATGGTTTCATACACATGAACTTGATAAGGAAATAGTTATTTATTTATTTTTACAAAAACCTAGCATTAATTAATGATTATCACATTTGTTCTGTAAAGAAGAAAAGTAATGTGGAATCTCATTTTCATATGATTACGTATATTATTATCTATTTTTAAAAAAATTGCTGCAAATGAAGGAGTTACCTTTCGCTGGCAGTGGCAGCTCAGCAAGCAGTGTCACTGGGTGGTACCAAAAAGATTTCAAAACGGAAAAACCGATAGAATGGAATTGAGTTTGATTAATTTGATTCGATTACAATAATTAATGATTATTTTAATTTCAAAAATTAAATTCATTTGTTTATTTGATTCAATTTTCGATAAGTAAATTTTTCAATTGAATCAATTCCAATGTTGAATTTGAAATAAAATATTTTAAAATTATTATATATGTTATTTTTAAAAATCTTCATTAATTGTTTGAAATAATTAATTATTTTGAGATTTATATACAATATGTTAGGTGTAAAATTTATATTTTTATATATATAATATCTTGAGATATTACTTTTTATTAATATGAATTGGCGAAGTATTAAAGCAAATTAGATGGTAATCAAGAAAGGGTTGTTTTGGAGAGTTGGGGATGGAGCTAATATATTTGTCGAGAAAGATAGTTGGATTCTGTATAAGATATTGAGATCATTATTAATGTGTCATGGTGATATAATGGAGGTAATACGAGTACGCAACTCGTTTGATTCACGTACAATATTGTGATAGGTAAAAAAAATTAGTAAATATTTTCCATCGCTTGAATGCAATCTGGTTCTATCCATTCCAACTAGTAAAAGGCTTCCAAATGATAAGCAAATATGGTTTGATAATAAGCAAGGTGAGTATACTATTAAATCTGGCTATAGACTACTTTATTCTATAACAAGCAGTAATGATGGGGTAAACTCCTAAAACAATTTTTCAGTAATTTGAAAAAAGTTTTGGAATTTAAATATTTCTAGAAAAATACTCTTGTTTGCTGAGAGAGCTATGAGAGGAATTCTTCATACTAGGGTTGCTCTATGTAAACGGCATGTGAAAGTGGATATGCTTTGTAATTTTTGTGATGATGATTGAAAAATTAATTTTTACCATCTATGCAATCGTTAATACGCTCGAACAATGTTATTCGTTTCAAAACGAAAATTTAGAAATATTAAAATTAAATTTTAGAATTTATTTTAATAAATTTTTTTTCTATGCGATTAAATCGATAAGGAGAATATTGGAGAAATTCTGTGTGTTTTATAGACAATATGAAAAGCTCGAAACTTGCGGATCTTTAAGGACAAAAAGATGGAACCAAACCAGGTCATGAATATGGACTTGACTATGTGCTGGCAGTATCAATTGTTCCGCCCATAATACGTAACATATAAATGCTGAGTTGTGGACACCTTGGAGTAGACCAAAAGTCTAAAGTTGAACTCAGATGTTGGTTTATTTGTAAGGGATGGTGAAGCCACGGTGGCTGCTGGTTTTGTGGTTAGAAACTCTACTGGTGGCGTGGTACTCATGGGTGCAAAAAGAATGTTACACAACTCGTGTTTATGATGTAGAATTTAAAGTTGTTACATGGGTGAGGATGATGTGTTTCGAAAGTAATATCATACTTGATAAGATAGAAGTCAACAACTTTTTGGTGGCTGGATGGATTTCAAGTAAAAATTTCGTACGGGCTTCGGGTATTTTAGTAAAGGATTGTGTTGTTTTATTGGAATGCATAGCAACACAGATTGTGAAGCAGGTGCATAGGAAAAGCAAGGTGGTGGCTCATATGGTAGCAAAGTTTGTTAAGGATATGCAAACAAATCAAATCTATATGGAGGGATGCTTCTCTTATACCACACTCAGTTAAAGATTGTGTGACTAAAGGTGCCTTATTGATCAATTAGTTAAAGGGTGTGTGGGCTTAAATTTGGTTATTTGTAATACATGATTAGCTTGGATACTTTTTTTTCCTTACCAGGATTTTTATCTCACTGGATTTTTTCATGGTAATGTTTTTAATGAGACTCATCTTTCATGCTTTAAGTAATATTATGGGTGATAGTTGCAATATATTATGTAAAGTCGCTCTCACAATATATTGATGTTGATGAAGTGATGAAATATTCATCTTTCTCCCAAAGAAAAAATTAATATGAATTGAAGTTCAATTGAAATATCTCGATGGATTTGATCATTTTTAGATATTCGATTCAATTTAATTTTTCGAATGAATAAATTTGATTGTTTTGATTTACAAATTTTTAACATTAAACCGACTAAATCGATCGTATGGGTGCATCCGAACATTTGTACCAAAAGAGCAGGATTGGATTCCCTCCCTCAATCATATATAAAAAAAAAAACCGACCGTATTGACATCCAACAATGACAAATGTGAGTTATGCAAAGGAATCGAGTTCCTAACCCAATGTGTTTGTATTTGGAGGCCATCCTCTGCTTTTGTCCTTTGGCAATGAATCTTCAATGCTTCATTCATAGTACACCGAAAAGAAAAGAAGTTGGATCCCTGCCTTCCCCCTTCACAATCTTCTCACAGACCATCGAATCACAAAGTAACAGAATCACTATGTACTGTTCTACAAACAACAATCTCCTGCTGAATCATAAAACAATGCTTTGTGTCTGATCATGGCGATAATGGTAGAAACGACAGAATCACAAGACAATTAAGCAATCAATGAACATGTAAACAAAGTACCAAAACAGGTTTCTGCAAAACTTGACTTTCATAGACTAAGATTGAACAAATGCAGTTCATCAAACTCATGGAAATATTTACAGACAACATGCTAAGAAGCAACTTCCCCTGATCACCACCACTGACAGGGGGAAGTGACCAGGAAAGGAAGAACATGATTTGATTATATAACATCCCAGTATGAAAGCTCATAGGCATTTAGTTAGTACAGCCTCTACAAAACAACAGGATCATAGATTTCTCCAAAGCTTTATTCAGTAGATCATATGCCCCATTGTTCCACCTTGAAAAGCACTAAGATGGTGACACTTCACAACAGGATCAGTAACTCTCAATCACTAGATGAGCCAAGCTGAAGTTAATGTACAGAATATCTAGTAAACCTCAGACCATACAACTAGAAACCTCTTAACTCCATAAGATTCTTCAGGAAGAAGGCAAATGCTGCTATGTAATCTGAGCAAGTGAATGTAGCAAAATCAGCTCTTTAATTCATGTGCTGGGCTAATTAACAAAAAGGACTGCCTAACACACAGCATTAATACCCCTACTCTAAATTTCTCAGGCAAAAATGTATTTATCTAAATGATATGCTTGTGAACCCATGCACATGTACACACGAGTGTGTCTGTGCATGCACATGTTAAGAACGAGAGAAAAACAGAAAAGGGCGATGAAATATAAACTGTGACGAAGTGTTACCTTTGCCCATATGTTGAAGTTATCATCGCCGGTCGTTTTCTGAAAGATTATCTTAGTCATGTTCTCAGTTTTTCGGGTCAAGATTCCTGTGCAGGTATCCAACAGCTAGAAGCATAAAGAATCCTCCCCTTCCATCCCTGCAGCATCCAGTGGTTGTCTTCATCAATTACAAAATCTTTGTGGTACCAAGACTTCAACTTAGCTCTAACTGTCTCCATCAGTTCCTGGTTCAATGGAAGTGGCTTGAACCCTGCCCTTATTGTCCGAACCTGCCATTGCTTGTACGTCTCTGGCCTCTCAACCCTCGCCGAGCCCTCACATGCTACAACATTCATGGCTTCCCGCCCATAAAACTCCCTCTCAAATAACAACCTTGCTGGCTCTTCACGAGGTAATGTATTTTCAAACATATCAAATATTGCAGAGAGAGAGAATAGAGCCTCCCTGAACCTTGTAAGAAAAAAGGGAGCATTATAAGATCCATTGCTTATAGAGTGAACAAAAATATCAGGGTTCATTTTCCTGATCAATTTTAGAACAGCATTCCTTGGGCAGTCCACCCCAGCTGTCTCATCCAGTAGATTCTTAAACCGAAAAAGACAATTTACAGCAAGCATCTCATTGCTATTAATCTTGATGTCCTCTACTTGGATGGTTTCCCAGTTTTGAGCTGCTATTGGATTGTATTCAAATGGAACATCAAAGCGCTTGCAATACCTTTCCAAGCGACGACCTGTCTCCTCAATTCTTTCTGCTGGGCGGAAACCACGTTGAGGAATCTCTATTCCAGTTATGCGTAGCTTAGGAGGCCCACCAGGTCTCTTCGAGAGATGCTGGATAAGAATGGGCCATTGGAAACCATACAGGATACCGAAGTCTACAATATGAAGGGTGCTTGCTTTCTCAGCCATGTGGCAAATCGTTTTGTTTGCAAAGAAAATTGGTAGCTTCTTAAATGGACAAGCACAAAGATACCCTTGGTAAGCTTTCAACATATCAGCAGCTGTAGTCTTCTTGGAAGCTAGGGAAGAATATAAATTTTGAATTGCAGTACCACTGCCATCCAAGCGTGCCTCAAGGCCATTTGCAAAGAAATGGGCCAACCTCTGAGTTCCATCACCAAGAGGGGACGAGTGCTCTTTAATCTGCTTTAGCAGTTCACCAGCAGTCCTACGATCATCAGCAGAAACAGCTTGCGCACAGAGAATTAGAAGAGTTCTCAAATCCACTGTTTCTTTCTTCTTCTCCTGTTTTCTGGAACGAGTTTTCCCAACACTGGATCCATTTGATTGTTCTTTTTGCAGCAAGGTTTTGGTTTCTCCCTGCTGCACAGTTTTATTGAAACCACACATAGCTTTTCCATCAGTACAGAGTAACACCTTATCAAAAATATCTGACAAATCACTCTCTTCTGTATAAACGGCTGATTGCTTGTTACTCCTCTCTTCTTCCAAATCTCCATCATCTCGTTCATGATTCTTCCTACCCCTCAATCCATCCGGTGAGTTCTCCCTCTCATCCTTCTCCACCTTGACTACAAGGTTTGGAACCCTCCCCTTTTGCCCCATAGGGAATGTGTTGCTCTCTAGGTCAATAATTAGTTGATTACTACTAGGGAGGAATTTACTGGCTTCTTCAAACCCTCTCTGGAACTGCAAGACAGATTCCTTATCACTGAAGATGTTCTGAGCTAGAAGCTCACTAACAGAAGATTCCATCAACCCATTACCCATGTTACTCAAGCTATTAGTTGAATTGACAGAAAATTGTGAACTGGGCTGTTGCAAAGTGGACTGGAAATGGTAATCACCAGAAAGAGGAGCTTGTAACAACGAAGGAGCATGCTCTACGGCTTCACCAACCCCCCAGTGATCAACATAATTACTAGTCCCATTACTGGTGCCAATACTTGTACTAGAATTGCTGTTACTACCATAATCACGGCTATTACCAGAAAGATTACTATCGGGACTCTCCACATTCACATTGAGAAAAGGTTGGGGTTGATTAGTCGGAGGATATTGCTCGCCAAGGACTTCATATAATGATTTCTCAGTGTCTTCAAGAGCCAAATAATCATTAAACATGTAAGGCTTATCCTCCATGTTCTCTTCCATAAGCATCTGCCTTATGTACTTGAGAACTGGATCCGTGGAGTCACTGTCATCAGAAGGTGAGGAAGACTCCCCATCTGGGCTCCAGCCCGTGGACGCAGAAAACGAGCTCCCATCCGAACTTACAGAAATAGGTGGAACGGAAATACCAGGGTCAGGAGTAGGAGGTATAACAGGAACATTCACACTCATAAAGCCAAGATCTGGAGAAGGGACATTAAATTCTAGTCCATTTGTGAAATTCGGGTACTGACCAGAAGTGAATAGATGTGTATCATCTTCAACTCTAAAACCGTTTATATAATCAGTGAATTCAGTGAATTTTGGATCCATGACCATCAAAAAAACCCAAACCTACAACCCAGAACAGGAAAAAAGTCAAACCCTGAAAACACCTATCTCTAATTTATCTATTCCAAGATAAAAGGAAGGTGAATTTATCTATCTCACTAAGAAAAGATACACTACAGACTAGAAAGCCTTGGAATTTGATAAAATAACAGATAAGCTATGCATCAAAGGAGCAACCTTATGGTGATCTCTAGACTAGACCTTTCAAGATTCAAACTTCTGGTATCTAAAATAAGATCACAAAATCACCATAGAAAAGGGAACATATTAAAAAGAAACATAAACAAACGCATCACACAGATTACAAAAGGAAAGTTTAAAGAAACAAAAGAGAAGCAAATACCAGAGAATGAACCAATTCAACCAAAAGTGAAAACTTGAGGGATAGAATAGTCGAAATGAAGAAGAGAAGCACCAGGAAACAAGACTTAACGTAACTCAAAGAGATAGACCTTAAGAGGAAATAAAAGGAAAGAAGGGCAGAGGAGGGAAGCCTTTTGAGAAAGATGCAGAGCTGGTCTGTTAAATAGGAGAATAGTAAGAGCCTTGAAGACTGAAGAGAAGAAAGACAGGAACTTTCTTGGAAGGGAGAGAAACTCTCATGTATCAGAGAGTGATGAAGACTTTCAACATATCTTTGGAAAAGTGTTCGCCCGTTATTGCAGCGGCTATTGGCTAGTCAACATGTCTGTTTTGCTCTTTTCTGGTTTTGGTACATCGTATCTATACCTCTTCAGTGTAAATCCTAGTTATTCTTCCTACAAAACAAACCAGTATATGTCATATCCTCTATCAACCATTTCAAGATTTTCAAATTTGAGACAAGTTTCTTTGGAAAGTTTTGCTACCAAATTGCCAACTAAAACCTTTCCAGCCCCCTCTACGCTCATGCTACCCATTTTACTTCTTCCCAAGATATGTTTACTCAGCAATGTAACCTCAACGTACTTGACTAGAATTGTCTTTTTCATGGTTATGGTATTGAAAATTTCAAAGTAAAATTTAAAGAATTGTAATATGCTAATTTCTTCAGAAGAAATACAACAAATTTCAATCATCAAAGAGTTCTTGCTTTCATTGATATTAATAAGATTACTTTCCAACTTCACCATAGAAATTTTTCTACGTTAACCACCAACACCACAAATAATGATATCAAGACAATTAGTGTTCTTTGGGGTTTTCTTTTTTCATGCAGAAGTTGACTGACAAGCACTGGCAGTGTATTAGGTATACGAGTTCTACTTTGATGCCTATATATAATCTGGGCCCCCTCCCTTTATGTCTGGCGTTGAATTCGAACCAACATCTGAACAAGAACCAACAGATGTCAAGCTGCAATCAGGGCCAAAACTATGCAAATTGGGTTTCTTTTTCCCTTTTTTTTGCCACCATGCTCAGCAGATGTGAAGTTTGTAATCCAAATTAAATTGTTCATTGTACACATGAAATGACCAGCGATTTTCCTCTCAAATATGCTCTTATTTTTTAGCTTGTAGTAAACAAACTACTCATACTTTAAGCAATTACATGAAAGTCAATCGTGTTGACTTGAAGCTTGTTCAAAAATATTTTTATCATATTCCATCACATTAATGAAAAATAGTCATTCAACTTAGAAAGAGATTTATTATATTAGAGAAGTAAGTGAGGTTTTAATTATAATAAAGAGAACTCAAGTCAGAATAGTCTAACAGCAGAAAGCCCACTGGTTTTCACAATGGGTAGCTTGGAGATCAAGGCTTTCTTTCGTTTTTCTCCTTCTGTTTCAGAAGTCAAAGCCTTGGTAAAACTTGGGAAACAAGAATCTCCAACTTGGAGGAGGGACAAGACAAAATAATTAATGTTAGAGATTGTGTTTTCAAGTGTGAACGCTGCTGCGGTTTCATGTGAATCCTGTGGATTGGTCTCGAAAGTTTTTGTTGTACTATTACAGTACTTTCCCAAGTATTTAACCTCTGGGAAGTCACAAATCTACCAAACCCAGATTGACTGAAGCAAAACAAATATTCTACCTTTTATCATAAAATTATTGCTTTTTGTCTAGCTATTGCCAGCCATGTATAAGCTAAAACCTTTATATACGTAGTACCATGTACATTATTCTGAATCAAATATTATCATCTTCTTAATAAATAAATTAGACTAAGCACCAAATATATTACTTGTACTTTATCATTATTCCCTTGTTTTGTATTATCTTTGTGCCTGATTTTGCAGTTTTAATAATGAAAAAAGTGCAACAGGGGACCATAAAATCTGAAGAAAGATTTCCACTGTACAAATCTAATCATTTACACGTGCTTGCATGTCTATAAATAGATCTAATCATTCCCAATGCTTATGCTCCGATGCCAATAGTATATTTGTACCCAAAGGCAAAATAAAATAGTTAGTAGGAATACTTTGCAAGTAACAAGTGACCAATTAAGCTATATAAAAGGTTATGAATTTCTTTTTATGAGAAAAATATGTGAACAAAAAGCTAAAAGAAGGGTTGTCATAAATTAAGAAACAAGACTGAATAAAAATGGAAAATCCCATTGAAACTAGGAGAGTTGGAGGGGCTGCATCAATGCCTATTATTATCCTATATAGTATGCAGGAATATTAATTAAACCTAAAAGCTTTCTTGTTGATGCATCAACAAATGGAATCTGATACTGTCCACCTTTTGTCATCAACTTAATGCCATAATGGTTTAAACCCATTTAAAGCACATGATCATGTTTCCATGATTTTCAGACTTTTTTTTTTTGTAGCTAGGACATAAATATTGCTTGAATTAAAGTCCAGACTTTTTTTTATGTGTGTGTGTTTAAAGGCTCATGAGCAGTCATGGCAATTATTTTCAAAAACAAAAAAGTAGTTATGGCAATTGACATTGGAGAATATGGTTGGTCCTTATTGGGCATGGAATAATTTGTGTGGTCAATCTCCCAATCTAAATATTATTTTGTAATAATATTTAAATCAATGGAGGAATATCCTGCTTAATGGGTTTGAAGAACAAAAGAAAAACCAATTTGCTCGGTCCTGATTCGACCTCCTTTTCCAAGTCTAATATTCCATCTCGTTTATAATTCTATGACAGAGACAAAAAGCAGCCAAGCTTTAAAACAAAAAAGAAAATAACAAGTATATAATATACATGTCCTTCTAGATAACTCCGCCCACCACAAGATCCTGATTCCTCAAGTAACAATGTACATTATTTTATATTCAACTGTTTCCCTTTAGCTTCTAATAAGTTTCAAAAGATGCTCTGATTGATTAGTTAATAAAATATTGCACTGAAATATGTGCCATTTACCCCACATTTCCGCTGATACATTGAACGTTATCCATCATTTATTGCCTTGACTTGTGCTCTCACTAGGAAAGTAAATGTTTCAGTGTCAGCTCCATCTCTTTGGTTACAGCTGACTCCAGCAGAAACTGTGACCTGATTTTCCATTATGGGGGACTGGTGGTTGCACAGCAGTGAAAAGTTTGGACGGTAGTGCTAGGCAGAAAGCCTTTTGTTTGAGGAAAACATCAGCTAAACCATAACTTAAATTGGCCTTTGTCAGAAAATAGATTGAGAAGATAACACCAGCTATGCAGTTTGTCAAAGCTGTATTGGTCCTTGGTTTTCTTATTTTGGATTATCATGAATGTGTGGAGATTTGATTTTGAGACATCAAAACATCTTAACCTTAAACTTTTGTCACTAAGATTAAGGCCCCAACTGGCTTTTATCTCTGTTCTACAAATAAAGTCTCCAACATACGGAAATGCAAAGTGTATAAAATATGGGCAGCACAGAAAGAAAAAAGATAGCAAGAGCAGACACAGCCACTGATTCTATGTTGTAAGAACCAAAACCATGGATTGTGGATAAATGAGACTACATCATCTATGAAGTCACACTAACTAAATTAGGGTACAAGAGCAGGTCAAAGATGCCAAAGGCCCATGTTGCGAGCTATGTGGCATATGACTCCATAAATCTACGCTTACATAAGGTGTGATTGAAGGAATTATCATTGTGCACAGTATTACTTCAACTCAGTTCGTAGAAGACTACCGAAAAAGACGCAACAAATTTAAGCCACTACCAGGTCATCGTGAAACTCCAGCTAATTGAGGTCATGAATTAATCCATGTCACAAGTGGTAACCAATGCAACCACATCTCCTTAACCTTCATTCATTGAAGTAAATTCTGCCAGGCTTTTGCAGAACACCCATCCAAGAAGATTGATGTCAATTCCTGGAAGAATGATCTCACTAAGCTTGCCTTAAACTTAAGAGACTTCCATTAGTTGTCCTCTTCTAGCAGTTCCGAGTCCTACGCAGAAATCCATGCAGAAGATGCATAGATGATTCGACCCTTCCATCCCTGCAACATCCACCGGCCATCAACATCCACCATGAAATCACTGTGGTAGCACGCCTTCAGCTTCTCTCTCACTTTCTTCATGATTTCAGGGTCTAAAGGAAGCTGCCTAAACCCAGCCCTCATGTTACGAACCTGCCACTGCTTGTATGACTCAGGTCTCTCTACTCTTTCTGTGCCTTCGCATGCTACAATATTCATAATTTCCCGCCCATAAAACTTTTGCTCAAGCATCAACCTCATAGGGTTGTCACGAGGAACATTCGTCTCACACATGTCAAACAGTGCAGAGAAATGGAAGAGTGCCTCCCGGAACCGTGTGACAAAAAAGGGGGCATTGTAGGACCCATTAACAATGCTATGAACAAAAATATCTGGATTTATCTTCCGAATGAGGTTTAGAACAGTATCCCTTGGACTGTTCAGCGCTACTGTCTCATCAAGTAGGTTCCTAAACCGAATCAGACAATTCACAGCAATAACTTCATTGGAATCAATCTTGAGGTCCTCAGTTCGGATAGTCTCCCATTTCTGTGCAATAGCATTGTACTCAAATGGAACATGGTAACGCTCACAATACCTTGCCAAGCGATGCCCAGTCTCCTGAACTCCTTCAGCAGGCCGGAAGCCACGTCGAGGAAATTCTATTCCTGTAATGCGTAATTTTGGAGGACCACCAGGTCTGTTTGCAAGGTGATGAATTAAAGCAGGCCACTGAAAACCATAAAAGATACCAAAGTCTATAATATGGAGAGTTGTTGCTTTCTCTGCTACCTTCAAAATATTGATGTTTGCAAAGATAATAGCCATCTTCATGAATGGACAGGCTGAAATATAAACTTGGTAAGCTTTCAACATTTCAGCAGCTGATATTCTATTAGCAGCCAGAGAGGTATAAATCTGAGTTCCAGTGCCAGCCAAGCGTGCATCAAGGGCATCAGCGAAGCAGTGGGCTAATCTCTGAGATCCATCACCAAAGGGTGAAGCATGCTGCCTAATTTGCTTCAGCAGTTCCTTAGCAGTCCCACTGTCATCAGACGAGATAGCTTGTGCACATAAAATCAAGAGAGTCCTCAAATCCACTACTTCTTTCTTCTTACCCTGTTTCTTGCTGCGAGCCTTCCCACTACCAGATCCATTTGTTTGATCATTCTGCTGCAACATCTTGCGAGGTGCATTCTGCAAAATCTTATCAGCATCGCAAGTGGAAGACTGCCCTCTTCTCCCAGCACAAATCAACACCTTATCAAACATGTCCGATAGCTCACTCTCATCACCAAAAACTGCCGACTGTTTGTTATTCCTGCCCTCTTCTAAATCTTCATCTTCTCGTTCATGATTCTTCTTTCCTGTCAACCTAGGTGGTGAGTACTCCTCATCCCTCTCCGCTTTGACTACTGTCCTTGGAGCCTTCTGCTTCAACTCTGAAGTCCATGCATTGCTATCAAAATCAATAGTCAGCTGATTACCTTTGGGTAGGAACTTACTAGCTTCCTCTACCCCTCTCTTGAAGTGCAATGCCAATTCACTTTCACCAAAACAATTTGGAATTGCAAGCTCACTCACAGAAGAACCCACCAATGCATTCCCATTTTTAACATTATCATTTTGCAATCGACCTGAAGGCTGTGAACCAGAATTCACAGTAGACTGAAAAACAAAGTTTTCAGGAATACTTATTTGTAAAAAAGATGGTTTGTTGTTCTTTTCCCAAAAATCACCACTCCACCGAGAATCAATGGAATTGCTAGTACAGTAACTAGAACCACTAAAAGTGCTATGATCGCTGTAAGTACCAAAAGAACAGTCATCTGGGCTCTCAACACTAAGGTCACTACAAAGAGGGGCCTGATTGGAACGAGGATAGCTCTCACCAAGAACTTCATAAAGAGATTTCTCCGCAGCTTGAAGAGCCAATGAATCATGAAACATACAGGGCTTCTCGTCCATGTCCTCTTCCAAAAGCACCTGGCTTATGTACTTGAGAACAGTGTCGGAGAAATCACTGTCATCAGAAGGAGAAGAAGAATCTCCCTCTTTCTCCATGGTCAACAATGAAGTAGAAGCGCTAGAATTACCCAATCCTAGAGAAGGTAAAAACGGTGCACCTAAAGAGCTGAAATCTACGTCAATTGGTTTAACCCCATTAGAAATTTCAAATTTTGGGTATCCATTTGAATTAGGCAAAATAAAGCCATTATCAAAGTTGGAACCATTAACTGAATTAGGGAATCCATTGAACTGTGAACCCATAATTAACTTAATTATTTTACAGGATAAACTTACAACCTAATTGCAGACCATAATTCAACAGAAAAAAACCAGTTTTTCCTCTAATCCCTTCAAAGAATTGACTAACATGGAAAAACACATACAGGAAAAGCTGTCAAATTTGGAGGCTGACAGTCAAGAATCAAACTTTTCCCAAACCAACATAACTAAAACCATACAAAGAAACTTAATAGCAAGAACCCATTAGAGAGAAAAAACAAAAAAAAAAAACCAGCTAAAATTCTAACAGAAAACCAAGTTAATTCATACCTGAGACAACACAGAAGAAGAACCTAGGATCTAGAGCCGGTGGAATAAAGCAGAAGAAGAAAACGAACGCGTTTTTTTAACTTTAAAGAAGTAATGAAGTGAAGAAAGGGTCTTTATCAGTACAGGTCATAGCATCTTGAAAGTTCCCCAGCATAAAAAACCAAAGCTTTTTTTTTCCCTGTATATTAAATAAATCAGTTATGTGTGTCCGCAAATCTAAGGCTGCAAGTGGAAATGTCACCGCACCGGCCACAACCTTGGCGTTGGGTGCCCTTCTCTTTCCCTGATTGTGATTGGTCTGTCCGTAATTTCGTGTTATCCGATGGAGGGGTGTCGTGAATGTCATACCCACCAATCAGCACTGTTTCCTTCTCCGCCAAAGTCAACATCGTGGGACATAGTTTTACACGGCTGAACCTGATGATCTGGGTCAAAGTCTTCCATGCAGGTGGAGTTAAACAAAGTTAACCCAATCTTAAAGTTACTCGACGTGGAGAACACTCACAACTCCATCCATCCGGTCTCGAGTTATGTCTTAACTAATAAGCCTCAACTATTGTTTTCACTCGAGTTCAAGATTTAAATGTCCTAATCCAACTCGATAATAAAGTCTGGTCTCTATTCACTATTTTATTCAATAATAAAATCCATTGGTCAATATGTTTGAGGTTGGAGGCAGCAAGCAGCAACTTATTATGTTTGCAAGCATAGCAACTAGAATTATATACATAGTGTATTTTGTCACATCTAACATATTAATACTGAAGATTATATAATTATAAGGGGTTTCATTATATAAAAACAATTTCTTTCAACCAAAATTTTTATCAAAAAATCAAACTTTTAATTTAGTTATCTTGGTTTGCCTTCAAAGTATGGATTATCTCATATAGAGGAAAGCCAATTACAGTTCTCTTAATTTTCAGTCTTTTTAAGTTTTTGACGAGGTAGAAGTGTGCAAATGGTAATTAGGAGATATAATTAACCCTTTAATCTAATTCTTTGTCTTGGGGAGCAAGTAGTGATGTTGTAGCATATTATCATAATCATAATCTTAGTCTAAATGCAATTCTTTTTTATATTAATTATCCAAAAAGAATTCTTTGTTTTTTTTTCATTTGTTTATTTGACTTTAGGTAATTGTCCACATGATTTGGGTTGCTTCTTTCTTTGTACCTTGAAAATAGTAGGGGTAGCTAGCAGGGCTCCTTTTCACTGCTTTTTAATTTCCAACTCTTTTTAGATCTAAAATACATAGCATTTCTCAAGAAGTCAACAGGTGAAAATTAGTTAATAAATATAATCCATGACCAACTTGCAAACTGAAAATGATCACTTGAAAAAAAGAATAAAATAAACAGATAAACAAATCCAATAGACCAATTTGATTGATGTTGGTGAGCTCATTACTCTATGTAAGCACACCCAGTTTTCCCTTGGCATGCTTTGCTTTTGACCCAATATTGTAATATATATATATATATATATATATGCATTAACATAACCATCAATTTGTGTTTAATTATTACCTTTCTTAGGCCTCTCCTGAAAACAGACATATTTGAATATTGAGTTGGTCTTTTCTTGCCTTATCAGAACAGGAAACAAGAGCATTCTTAAACAAAAAAACAAACAAAAAATGACCAAGGAAAACACAGTTTTGATAGCACCAGCAGAAGAAAAAATTGTTCATTGACCAGAGTTCATACATGCATGTAGTTATATGATAAAACCAAGAAATTTGTATCAGCTGACAGTTTAATATGTTGGCCAGACATGCTTTGTCAGAGAAAGATTAGGGGAATTCAAGCACAAAAGATGGAGTTTTCAAAATACAGATACATTGAGATGTATTGACATATTCCAGGAACTTACAATGTCTTGGTTTGGGTCATGGTTCAACCTCCAACTCCAAACTATTCATCCTTTTTATTTTGTTTTTGTGCTTGACTGAGACTGAAACCTGCCTTCATTGAACCCAGGAGAAACTTAGACCCTTCTCTGTTCCACACGCTCTCTTCAAAAGGTAGTCCCTCATGTCAAA
The DNA here is from genome assembly GCF_002168275.2 of Theobroma umbraticum. Classification (NCBI taxonomy): domain Eukaryota; kingdom Viridiplantae; phylum Streptophyta; class Magnoliopsida; order Malvales; family Malvaceae; genus Theobroma; species Theobroma umbraticum. The sequence goes on from NW_018397257.1 coordinate 9,964,375, forward strand.
CCTTTCCCTTTTGTTTTCTTTGCTTCACCATTGATTTTTCTGCAAGTAGAGCTTGCAAGCCGTTGAAAGATGGTAGAAACAAAAGAAAAAAACAATTTCCCCTGGTTCTTACATATACATACAATGAAAGTACCACACATTTCTTTGTAAAGGGGTGTCACAGTCAGTCTGCTTAATTCCTCGGAACTGTATCTCACCAAATTAAATTGCCAGCCCCTTTTTCTTCCTTTCAAATCTGCTGGTTTGAATTGAATTCTTCTGGTATCCACTTTGTGTTCACATTTACAGGTAGAAGCTGACTATTTTTAATGAAGAGAGTTCGACTCTTTTGCTCAATGGCAATATTAAAGGCGTTTTATGTTTGTTTCAATGCTTTGAAGCTGAAGACATTGGAAAAATGAAGCTAAACCAGCAACCATTTGACATTTCTGTGCATATTAATATATTTCTCTAATGTCTTTTCTCCAATCATTTATGTTTCTTTGCCGCACGCATGAAACCATAGGAAGTTTTGATGTTCAAATTAGTTGAAGAAGGTATTCTCCTGGGGCAAGTCGTTTCAAACAAGAGAATTTAGGGTGCTGACAGACAAGAGGTGGTTGCTCTTTTTGACAATTTCTCTCTTTTGGACCGCGGCCCTGATTTTCAGAACACGTGTGGTGCTCTCTCTCTCCCACACAAAAAGACACAGCAGAGCAGACCCTTCGACACCCGCCCCCAGTCCCCTCCTGAACACACGCTGTCAAAGCCAAACATGCGCCAACAACACACACAGAATTTATGTCTAGAAATGGCAATGGTTGGTAAAACCCTAGCGTATTCAACCCGAATACATACACTTGGATATTTTATATTCAGAATATCTGAATTCCATTTTAAGTGAACTTGAATTTCAATTTTAATATTTGTTTGATTTTATATTATTATTTGTTAAAATATTCAAATTCCATAAATATTTTATTAATATTCTGTGTTTTAATCGAATTAGATAAATATTACTTGCTAAATATCTAAACTCCGGTTTTTCGAATCTCTTCAATTTATGAATATTCAATGAATTTATCCTAAACCAAATCCAAACAAAAAAAAATCTCACATCTAATAAATGCAATTTACTAATAATTAAAGATATAAAATCAAATAAATATTAAAATTATAATTCAAGTTCACTAATAAATCGAGTATTGAGTGTTTAAAATGACACTTATACTCTACCTAAATCTGATACGATTAGCAAACTTTCTATTTGAACCTGTCCAAAACTCGAACATATGGTAATCCATGATTTAGGTTCAAGTACTCAAAAATTAAACACCCATTACCATCCATAGATATGCCATTTAAAGTTCATTTGACATTGTAATTAAAATTAGTTTTGATTCAAATTATAATTCTAAATTTTAATTACAATAAATTGTTCTAAAATTCAATCTATTTGTGAGATATTTTATATATGATTTTGTTTATAAAGGTATTAAGAGCATTTGTTTATGATTATTGCATTAAAATATAAGAAATTTTATTATGTTAACAAACAATCACTAACTTTTAAAAGTAAAAATATAAAAAAGCTTCTGCATGTAACCATGTAGCAAGTGCTCTTCAAGGCGTCAAGGGTTAGAGCACTTGTTCACATTTTTCTATTTATTGAATAAAAGGAAGTGAAGAACCATATGTAGTACTGTTCTACTGCAGTTAAGCACCTTCATTCACTCGCTGTCCTGAAATGTTTTGGGCCTGAAGTGTCGATTCTTGGGCTTTGGAAAACCATGTTGAATGGGTTTATTGGCCCATATGTCCATGAGAGTTTTGTTTGAGTTTTACCCATTTTGGGCTTCACTAAGGTTGTAATACGGGGCATTTTTATAATGATAATGGGCTTTAAGTAACTGGACTAACATCTAGCCAGCCCTTCGGCAACCTGGAAGATTAGGCTCGGGCTGTTGAGAGATCCTCCATTGTCCTACAAGAGAGTCTAGATTAGATCTAACTTTTCGTATTTACGTGTCTTAAATAATATTATATAAGTATATAAAAATAAATTATATAGATAAATATGAACACAATATGATTATTTAAAAGTGTTAAAATTCTAAACAAGACCACATATATATTCAATAAAAAGCAATTTCCATTTAAGAACTCACCTCTCTTTCTTTCTTTCTTTATAAAGCAGAAGTGAAGTGAGAACTAGTCCTTATTTCCATCCATCTAGTCCACAAATTTTGTTGCCCAAAACAAATCCTTACATATTTTCTAGGTTTACATTCCTCTCTTTTTCATGATCAGAAACAAAATGTCAAGAAAAGAAACACAACCCATTTTATTTCAGCCATAAGACTAGGAATCCTCATTATTTATTTATCTGCTGCACAAAAATTCTTATTTTTTTTTCCTTCTTTTTTATACTTAAATAATGCATAGACAACTTTTTGTGAAAGAGACTTGAGAGCGACATGGTAAGCGTTAGTATAAGCCACCCAAAGGAAAGAAATGCATGAGAATTGCCAGAAAGGAACATTAATGACCTATGCCTAACAAATAGTATATCTCCTTAGATGCCAAGGAATCAATAATTCTTGTATTTTTTTTTCCTTTACCTGATCAGAGAAGTACCCATGCTTTAAGATGATTTTAAAAATATAAAAATGATTCCTTCTTTATATATAAATATGTAAAAACCATTGATGTGATAGGAATCCAGATTCCAAAATTGGGCTAAAAGGGGAAAGTCTTATTAAAGCAGTTAGGCAACATTACTACATATTTCAGAAATTAACGCCATGTGATTTGGCTAAACCCAATTTAATTAATCTTCATAAGTAATAGATCGAAAAAAGAAATTTTATGTGAATTGAATTCAGTTAGCAAGCTCTTATTCCAACAACAACCATTTACAGAAGGGGCCAAACCTCTCCATTGCAGGAGAAGAATCCAGGCAAAGAGCAGGATAAAATATTACATAGATTTCTCGGGTACTTCTATTTCTTCCTTGTCATACCTTTTTACATAATCACAATAACAATTACAGAAATGAGGAAAAAAAATTAATTAGACAATCCTTCCCTAAACCCATCATTCAACCTAAGGTCTTTTCGACAACATCACATGTGCTACTACCTCTCATGGTAGAGTTATAAAGGAGAAGGCAGGTCTCCGGCTGCTGCGGCTTTAGTTGCTGCTTCGCTTGCTGCTGCGACCAGTAAGCATGCGCGGTTAGGACCCTGTCCAAGAGCTCCTGGGGCACCGGCTCTCCCCGCCTTTGCTGTGGGGATATTCTTGCCGTGTGCACTAATGTTTTCCACTTATCCTACATAATCCCAAAGTACATACCATCACAACCGTGTGATAATGCTTTTGAGCTACCTATCAACAAGACTTAAAAAAACCACCTCAGGCCGTTTGTTTCCCTTTTCCAATGGAAATACCAAAAGCAGCAGAAATATCCAACTAGCCGTAATAATAAAACAAATGTATTAAGCTAAAACCTAAAGGCAAAACGGTGAACATTGTGTCATAAATATATTGGGAGAAGCCGTGTGAGATAAGGATTCCAGAGATTCCTTGTGTGGTTGTTGTTATTTTACAGATAAAGCTACAAAAAATTGATAAAAGCTTGTAAAGACTATCTAATCATTTACCTGTTGTACAAGCAACTAAGTGCCTGAAACAGATTAAACTATGATCCCTGGTGCGTCCAAGACATAAAGTGGACCTTTTTGAATTTTAAGACATGGGGTTTAAACTTAACAGTTAGAAAGCAATCCAATAACCTTATAAAAGGAACGAAAATATGATATAAAAGACTTCGATTTGAAAAAGAGAGAGGCGGATTTACCAGCAGGTTAAGTAGAACTTTTAGAGATTAGCCTAAGAACTAAAATATGATAGAGAGGGAGAGAGAGGTGTTAAAATAAATAAATAAACATAAAAGCGGGAGATTCTTTTACTAACCTTCAAATCCACATAGGTGCGATGCTTTGCGTTATCAAAAGCTCTTAATTTAACATCGCGCCACCTGCAAATTAATAAAGCTATTAAAATCCTCGCCATCACAGCATAAGGGATGTCTAGTATAACCACACAATTAGGCCAACCGTTTCGAAATTACACTCCCGTATGTAAAGACAGGAGTGAGTGGTGAAGAAAACAGCGTTCTAAATATCTTCTGAGCACATACATTTCCCTAGAGTGGCTACTGAGGTACGCATTCATGCAAAATTCTGATTGGGTATCATGCTGAATCAATTCAATACTTAGCAAAGTAGCAAATTTCAAAGACTCGGTCTCAACAGCTCCTTATAATTCCTTCAGTAGGTTCAGAGATACCTTCCAGTTCCAAGTTTCTCAACAGCCTGAACCAGGGCTTCAACTTCAGCGACAGAGAAAGGTCGACGAATTCTACGCTGCACAACTTCAGATCGCTTGGATTTCCTATGAGCAGGAACCACAGCTAGTGCCTCCACACTGATTGCTGGTACAGCTACCAGGGCTTTAGAATCAGTTGTGCTTTTTTCAAGTGACATGTCAGTTGGTGAGGGTGCAGAATCATGATCGCTTTCAACAAAGTTTCCCAAATTAGGCATGTGAGGCTCAGGGGAGGGATCACAAACAACCTGATTAGCTAAACCAGGAGTTGTTGGATACCTGACAACAAACAGTATTAAATCATAAACTGAATCAGCAGAATAACCAAACAACTCTTATTTGTTCGGACGGGCAAGAATGTTTGAGAGATATCGAGTAAGAATCTTGAATTCTAACATGTAAAACCTACATATCTATCCCAAAATGCAGAACAAAGGTAAAGGCTAATAACATGGACCATGACATCATCATGCAACAATTTTCCACAAGCTTCATGCAGCCTCATGAAAGAGAATACTTAAACCAAACAAAAAGTCAGCCCCTTCTTCAAGGCTGCATTTAGGATAACAAAGTAGATCCTATACGAGCATGGTGCCGATAATTGCTAGCAATTCCAACATTTTTTCCCTTTTTTCCAAAACAGATACACTACCTAGTGAGAAATTATTCTTCTTCTTTTTTTCATGTTTTAACTCTAGAAAACAACAAAATGAAACCATATTTAAACCATCACATAAATGTAGATATCTTGTAAACTTATAAAACTATTTTTATTACCTCGCTAGAGGTAGAGGTGAGTCACAGGGAAGCGTTAAGGGAGAACCTCCAGGACATAACAATGGGGAAGTTTGTGAAGGGTTAGGCTCCAGGCTAAAACCCAGAGCATCCATCTGGTTATCACGAGAAATTCCCGTCTGCAGAAGAGTTTTATTGTCATCTCTAACCTTCTTTCCTTGAAGAAGTACACCAACACGCAATCCACCTCCAAGTATCGCCGTCACTGCCTCCATAACAGTCCTCTACAGATCAATTACACATCATTAGAAGGAATGCTAATGAGCAAGCAGCCAGTAGATGAGACCAGTGACTGGAATTACAATTTACAAGAAAAACTATCCAAGCATCCATCGTGGGGCAAGGCAAGATGGTGCTCCCATATCTCTAAGCATTCTGCTGTCTAATACCAAAATTGAACTAGAATGAACAGCAGCCAAACACTTTTACCACAATGATCAGAACCGTAGATCATTATACCTTCAATGAACCAACAGTTGCAGATTCTGGAATTTCAATAAACAATTCTGGCACCCTGAAAGACTTGATCCTAAGCTTCACTGAGTAAAAGGAAAGACATCTTGATGTAAGAACCTCTTTGAATGTGAGACACCAATCAAGTGAAAAGAGTGCATATGAATCACTCCATCAAAGGCTCTCATACCGTGAGAATCCATAGAGTGGAATGATTTGCGTTGGTCTGCTAGTGAAGATGATTCTCCAGCGCCTGCATAAAGATTTAGAATCAGTTAGCAAAATACTGCTGTTAGCTATAAACACCAAAACAAAAGACTATAATGATTAGAGATGAAAAGCATGCAAATCACCTCCATGCATCTTTGAATATACACCAGAAGCATTTCCATTGATGCTCTTCTCAGATGAATCAGAAATACCCTCATTGCTGATTCCTCCATCTGAACTTGAAACTGAGCTACAATGCAAAAACTTCCTTTTTTTGAAAGGGTAATTCCTTTCAGATCTTATGCGTTTGTAAGCGCTATTCCTACCGCAGCAAGCAGGCTTCACATTCTCATCTGAAGGATCAAGATATCCATTTAATTAAAAAATTCCACAGTTCTCAATATCCTGTTTAACGATAACAGACAATTAACTCAAAGTTGAGCTGATTAGAACTATAAAGAGCCACATACCAGAATTGGAAAATGTCACATCCTTCAATCTTGGAGCTACTTTCCAGTATTTAGAAGCCAGTATCTTCCTTATTCTTCTGTCTCCAATACGAGGCGTTGGCCTAAATGGCTTTTTTATGGGGCTAGGGTGAGTACACCCTGAAGAGTTTTCGTCATCATCTCTACTAACTACATTTACATCATCCTGTTTTGCAGGAAAAGAACTACAAGGATTGCAGTCCCTGCATGAACGTGCCTTACCACTACTGTCTGAACTAACTAGGGCAGGAGGTTTACCATCCAAGAGCACTGGATCTTCTAAGGGGCATGTATCAGCGACTTCTCCAATCGAAATCTTATCAGTTCTATCCAGCTCCTCATACGTTAGCCCTTTATTTTGAGACTCTGGTTTAAAACAATCACCAGTTGTCCCACACACAAAGGGACCTGTCTCTACCTTACAAGGCAAACTTCCCATTTCACTCTCAGTTTTGCCATTCATCAACTTCTGAGCATCATATCTCTCTGAGCAATCAGAAGTTGTGATTACAGAGGCAAATCCAAAATGGGCATCATTTAGAAGGCTTGGTGATTCCTTAGAACTATAGTTTGGATCATTGGTTTGTGGAACGAGTTCAGAAACAAAGAATTTCCTATCAGTCCTGTCTTGATTGCAAGTTTCTACCTTCAATGACTGATCTCCATCCCGCCTTTCCTCCTTTACAGCATTTTTCACAACTGCAGACTGATCTTCACCACTTGATGTATTACTGGAAGTAGGGGTACTTTCTTTACCTAGTAACAAATTTCCAGCTACAGTGGCCAGAAGGTCAAATGCACTTATTTGGTTGTCTTCGAATCTCTTTCTAAATGGAACCCTTTTCTATAAAAGTAACAGTAATCATTAAAAATAGATCAGTGTTTTAGCAAACAGAGGAGGAAAGAAAGGTAAATATTAAATACAATACCATCACAGTAAAGTATATTACCCTGGCTGATCTGGTTGCTCGCGGAGTAGCAGGCACCTGATAGCCATTGAATCCATAATCTAACCTCTTCTGCAACACCATATCTCAAAATTCACACCTCATTGAACACATCATATGCAATTCACCAGCATTCTTGAATCAATTTCCAAGAGATACAAGTATTACGTCTCCACTAAGCCCAGACCCTGAGAAGAGACAAATGTGAGAGTTAATCTAAATGAGGTTTATTTAATGTATAATCAATAAATTAAAATTGCTACCATTTAAGAAATAAATTGGACAGAAGAATATGAAATTCAATGCATGACAAATAATCAAAGAACAGAAATGATCCTTCTATAAGATAATAGTAAAACTTAATAAAAGAAACATGATAAATTAATATTCATATGCCACTGCCAAACAAGCCACTGCATTTGGATCCATAGCCACAAGTCACGACAATCAAAACCGAAGGCTGTGGCTATAATTGTAACTTTTAACCGGTTATCTTCAAATTTTACATAGGCATTGAGCCCTCCAACTCCATCCATTCACCCAAAAAGGCAAGAAAATAAACAACAGAGACTTTCTCATGATTGTAAATAAACCCAGAAGCAAAGAGCACTAACTCAATCCTGTAATTGAAACTTATAAAAGATCCATATAATCTGATGAGAAATGGAAACTCCATACCACCATCAACCCTCCCCCACCATAAATAAAAAATATATATATTTCAAAAAGAAAGAAAAAACATGCTTATGCATCCAACATCAGATGCAGAAATCCATAAAATCGACAACTCTAAAGAAACAATGAAAAAGAAGAGATGGAGACATTAAAAAACATAAAAAAACCAAAAGAAATTGTTTGAAATTTCTGTTCAACACGTCAAACTTTTGCTAACTCAAAACAGAGAACAGGAGAAGAAATTAAACAGAAATTAGAAAATCAAATTTAAAAGAAAAACTCTTAAACCACAACAAAACCCTGACACAGAGGATCCAAGCCCAAATAACCAATTCATGCATCTACATCGAAAAATTCTGTGTCATTTAGACAATTTTGCTTTTAAGAAGATCTAAACCCTGAACAAAGGATCATCTCGAAAAACCCAACCAAAGAAAAGCCTGAAAAATAACTGGTCAAAAGAAAGAATCTTTGATCATCTCTTCGGCTCTTCCAATAAATTGTCTCCAAAATCCCAGATCGAATACGTTATAACCCAAATTGTCGACACACAGAAGAATCTAACGTTAAAAAGTATCCAAGTTTAAGAATTTTCAAAAGAAAACTGAAAACAGAGGGAAAAGAAGTCCAGGCACTTGATTGCTTTAAAGTTGTAAGCTTAAAAAGATTAAAACGATGGGGTCATTTAACAGTTTTGTCCTCGAATTACCACTCAAAATCGAATCTTCCTTCCACTTTCTCACCATTTCTCGGCAACCAAACACAAAAGACCCCACCTTGACCACAAAAAACCCAAGAAAAAGATCAAAACTTTCGAGGAATTCGCCACTGAAAATCAACAAAAGTTCGATTTTCTCACCTCTACGCAATGAAATGTTCGCTCAAAACACGAAATTCAAGTCCAAATGCAAGATCGCAGCAAGAACTAACAAAATTGAAAATTCTCTTCCCAGAAGGAAATAAAAAACGTCTTCCATTTTCTATCCCATATTTTCCCGAGAAAACAAAAGGGCAATTTTCTCCTTGTTTATCAAACGAAAGCCATTTGGGATTTTCTCTCAAAATTCTTAGTTTATTTTCTCTCCAAAAAGAAAATAAAAAATTTTATCACTCTGGTTTTTCTCTGATCGCCAAAACCCTCTGAAAACCACCCAACTTTTGCTTAAACCCCAGCTCTTATACCATTGACCCCTGGTTACCGGGCCTATCGGTAAACTTCACCGGTTACAACCGGTAAGAAGGAACCACCTAAAGACCGGTTCTTCGTTTCTGGGTGACCCACCAGTGTTTTCAGTCCTCTTCGATCTTGACACGAGTAGCGGAATGCAATCCTGCGGCTACGGGACAGTTGCAGGATCGAGAAAAACGTTGGGTCACAAAGTGAGGAACTATTTTATTTATTTATTTATTTTGTGTTGGGTTTTTAACAATTGTTAGTTGGTATGGCATTGACACATCCACTTAGATTTTGTTTCTTAATAAAGTTAATATTATTTGTTAAATTATTATAATTAAAGTAAAAAAATTTAGCTCAAAAATCAAACAAACCTCTCGCCAAAATTTTCTTACAGTAACATTCAATAGTTTGAAAAAAAAAATATGGATTGCTTCTTTTCCATTTAACAATTTATGAATCAAATTTATAAAAACAAATAAAATTTCATGCTACTAAAATGATGAAATTACTATCATCATACAGAAAATGAGCTAATTTAAATTTTAAATAAAATAGATTTCTCGGAATATTCTATTTTTTCCTTTACCAGATTCTTATGGGGATGGTGGTTTTTTTGCATTTACAACATATATTTTATAATAAAAAAAGTTAGAAACTCTAAAATTAAAAAAAATAAAAAAGAAGAATCAGCTAATTATCACGTGGGCAACGTATCTAAGGCTAATATTTTTAATTTTTTTAAGTTTTATTTTTTCATAAGATGACAAGGATCCTTTCAGATCTAATATATAAAAGGATATAGCATCACATAAAGGGACAAATTCGTCATTTAACAACAACCACACTGCGGACGCGTATAGGGGCAGCTATCCCGAACCGATAAGCATGTTACGTAATTTTCTTCTTTTTTTTTTTTTCGGAAATTTGTGGCCGTATTTTTCTTTTACAAAAATACAAATGCCACGTAGGAAAAAGCGCAATAATCTTACGTGGTAAAACGAAAGGGTGCCATTGGTCGCTTTTTGGGTCAGTGTTATCGACAACGTTGTGGCTACTTTCTTTTTGAAATTTTTTGAAACGGAAATGGTACCGCCATGGATGTGGTGGACTTGACGGCGATATGGGAATCTCCGTTATAATTAACCTTGACGGCTGTGTCACGTGGAGAATCCGGAGCCAATATAGATAACGGCCGTTCTATTCGGGGATAAGGGATGTGGGGTTCGTGGCGGGTCCTACACCAGTGGCGGGCCCCACATGTTAGAAAAACCTTTGTCCATTTTAATTTCGGTGTCGGGGAGATTGGGTAACAGGTGGCGAGCGTGCGAGAAGAGCGGTTAATGAGAGAATGTGATTAATTTAAGCAGAAGGGAAAGGTTTAATCACACTAATTTCTCTTACAGTGCGGGGATTAAGGAGTGCACGTGGCGAGAGAAGAATAGGTAAGCACTACAGAGCTTCTATTCACTCGGCGTTAGTTTAGAAATAGGTAGTTACGTGCACTAGGCGAAGAATGGCAGAGACAGGGAGGTGGTTAAGAATCTAATGCGGAAGCGGATGTTGCGTACATGAAATCTGGACCGTCGAAGAAAATCAAGACAATTCTTTTTTTTTTAATTAGTACATAATGACATGCGTTGCATTAATATATAATTTATGCCATTTAACTGTTAAATCAAAAGAATAATTTGTGATTGAGCAATAATTGGAAAAATATTGAGTAATAAATTAAGCTAAACAAATTTTTTGTGCTTGCTTACATTAATGCATGCCGTCGATATTGTTAAAAGAAAAGATTTGAAATTGAATATAAATAAATTTATTGCACATGCATGGGTTATCCACAAAACCCAACCCCACAATGTAAGAGAGACAGCTTATTTTCTCATGAATATCAATGTTGAAAACATATAAGATTGGTATAACCCATTAAAGTAGCTTAATTATTTCTCTATATGTATTGATCCTTTTTATCTTTGTTGGTCCTACCTACTCAACTTTTTATCGTATTTTTCAAAATGGGTTTTGAAACGTAAGAGAAAGATATCTATGTTTGCAAGCTAATTATGATTAGACTAAAAGGAAAATAGATATAATATTTTAAAAAATTTATTAAAATATTTTAAATTTTTATTAACTTATTACGTTTAATCAAATTTTTATATTTTTATTTTAAATCAAAATATTATTTATAATTTTATATCACTCAATATTGACATGACATAATAACATGTTGTAATAAATGATGACGTGACATATTAATATAAGTTAATGATAGAATCACATAATATTTTCACTTTTCACGTCAATATTATATTAACGTCATATGAATATTAAATGATAAGTTATATTTAATTAATATTAATTAATTATTATTAATAAGAGTATATTTGATAAAAATAAAAATATAGAGATTTTTTTATACAAGGAAAAATATCTAACTAAATAACAATTTACATCATTCTAGTTGAATTTATTCATAACTTGTCTACAAAGATATAAGGTAAAATTCCTGATGGAGGAAGATCGAAATTGTGAAAACCTATAAAAAGATTATCATGATGAGTGGTCATCTAGTTAGTACACTGATTGATTTTAAGATAGATACGAGTATAATAAAAAAATAAAAATTTATTTAAAATATTTTAAACATTATGTCTTAAAAAAACTTAAAAAAATAATAAATATAGTTACTATCATAAGACAATTAGCATAGCTAAGCCTACATGCTTTTAGCATATTACCTTACGCGAGAGAATCAAATTCAAGTCGTTAGTTAAAGTTCAATAAAGTGATTATGCCATACAAATGTGATTAAAGTTTATTGTATATAAATATAAATAATTTTAGATTTGAGTTTTATTAATTATCTAGTTTTATGTATGTCAGGTAAAAAATGAATAAATTCGATGATTTTTTATATGCTAATTAGAATAATTATTTTAGTTTATGTGGAGAAGACAATAGAGGTTATCTTGTTGGTTCCATCTATCCAACAAATAAAGAAAAAAAATGTAAAATTGGATCCTCCTTGTTTTCATCGAACTGAGGAGAAGGTTTTGGGACAACGACATCTGCAAACTTAGTTGAATCACATGATTAAATTAAAACTATCCACGATTCATGTGACATTGCCAATGACAGACACAAAGAAAGAAATTATGAGTTTCGTTCGGACCACTACAGCTCATTTTCTTGAACCAGACATGCTTCTACATGTCATTCCGGAGTTGTGATCTGTCTTAATATATATCTCGTGGACTCCACCTCACGTGTGCCCAATCACATGAGTTTTTTCACTTCTCTTCTTCTTGTAATAATTTCTTTTACTCTCGTTTGGATGAATGGTAATGTTTTGTTCTTAAAATGGTGATAAAAAAATATATTTTAATAAATTAAATTAAATATATAGATCAAAAACTTATGAATAATAAGAGTTTTAAAATTTGTACTCAATTAGTTTTAAATTAGATATTCATCTTAAAAATTTAATAAAATTTTTTAAAATAAATATTGTCTAAATTTTTTAATCATTTTATGAATTTTTTATAATTTACATCATGTGATAAGTCTATTATCTCTATACGTTAGAGATATTGAAATAATGATAAGGTTATTGGACCACCCTTCACTTACTATAGCTTTAAACCAGTAAAAATTTGAGAAACCTAGGTTATGACTGACTTCATAGAATAAAACTGAAGAAAAAAAAAAAAAAAGAGAACCAACACTACTTGAATTGTAGGGTGGAGGAAAAGGGTACTAGGCATTAGGTAAAGATGATAATTCTCACAGTAAAGGGAGTAGTAACCAAGTGTAAAGGTGAAAATGGCACATGAGGGATGCCAATGGGGGCTGGTTTGCCTTGGAAGCTAGAGCTGGCCCCAATGGGAATATATGAGAGACAGAGAGATTGCGTTGGCTTGAGGCAAAAAAGGTTAGAAAAGGCCCTCCCCCAAGAAAGCTGGAAAAGGGCAGCATTCTTGGTTTGTTTTGTTCAAGAAATCCGTCTCCAGGCTGATTGATGCGTGACTCCATTAAACTACTGGAATCCCTTTGGAATACCCCATCTCCCACCTCATTTCCTCAGTCAACAACCCAAAGCTGAGGCTGGCTGAAGCAGGGTGGCGGTTTGGGTATGTGGGTCCATCTACCACATGGCACCACGTGATTTGTTCATTATTTATTTATTTTTTTACATACAAATTGTCAGCCTATTCAAACACATTTTGCATAGGGTATTCTCCTTTTTAACATTGTGAATCACATGTTAGTATTAGCCGCTGGTGAGATTCTTTAATTACATTATCCAAATTGGAACAAGATTAATCAATTAGCTTAGGTCAATGTGGATTGTTTCATTTTCTTTTTTGCTGTCAAAAAGTAATGTCAAACTTTTCTTCATTTCATCATTATGTTTAATTTTTAAAATTAAAACTGATTAACTAAATATCTTATATTTATTTAAAGATATCGAAAACGACGTCTCGAAAAATTTTTAACAACTTAAAACTTAACATTGAAACAAAAAAAATTTAATCTAATTTTAACACAAAAAAAAATCACTTTTCTCGAGTTTTGTTATTCTGGTATTTATACGTGGCAATTATCCTCTTGAGATGGAGGAGATTGACTAGCAACTTGATGGCTGGTGAATTGTAAATACAAGGGAAAGAAAAGGGGGCATCAGTATGCTACTAAATAAAGGGGGACTGAGGGAGGAGTTTGGAGTTGAAGGAAGTATGAGATTTCTTGACGTAAAAGCAATGAGCAAAAGCTCATTCAATAAGGTCAATGAAAATGGTGTGAGGTGGGATGAGGAAATTTCTTTTGCAGGTTTTCTGTTCCATTGGACCTTTCAACACAGACTTTCTAACAAACTAAAATGGGAAGGAAATCAAATATCTCAATATTAGATTTGTTGAAGTTATGATTAGTGTTTCACCCTAGCTTTAGCCAGGTGGGTGTGAAAAGGCCCATTGGCTTGATAGGATAATTATGGCTCCAAATTAGTTAACTAGGTTTAACTATTCCTTTTTTTTAAAAAGTAAATTCTACCCTACATATGAGATTTCAATTTTTTATGAATTTTTTTAATTAATATCTCACAAAAATTATTTTTCAATTAACATTCTGTGGATAATTTCTGTTTATACAGAATTTAAGTTGGTAATTTTGTTTAGTAAAATTATAAAAATTTATGTAAGTGAAAATAAATAAGTTTAATTTTTTAATTGAGACTATTTTAATAATTTTATGAGATAAAATTAATACTTTAATTTTTTGTCAAAACAAAAGTTATTTATAAGATTCTAATTGAAAAAAAAATGTAAACGGAGTTAAATAAATAGTAAATAAATAAATAAAAAGACATTGGAGGAAACATTAATTTGAGATTAGGGAATGTGTGTGATGTAATGACCTTTTTTTTTTTTTTTTCTTATAAGCCAAACTCTTTTTGCTAGTTGCTTGAAGAAAAGCTTCCTTGTCAATAATGGCAAGAAAAGAAAGCAAAAATCTCCAAAATTCTAAGCAAGTTGTGCATTTGTAACGTAAGGAAAAGAATGACAAAGGGGAAAAGGAAAGGTGATTAGATGACAAAAACACAATCAGAAAACATAATGTTAATATCCCTGGAATCATCAAGGGCTCATTTCAAGACAATAAGTTGTAGTCTCTAAGATCTTAATAAATTAAAAAACCAAAATAATTTATTATTATTTATGATGAAATACTCGAGATTTGGCTTGTTGTAGCTTGGGTAGGTACCTCTCCATTGCCCCTACCATAAAGAAAGGACAACAGGCTTTGTTCCGCACTTGTCTGGGTGTCTACTCCATCAAGAAGTGAAACACGTCCGATAAACTGTTCTAAATTCAGAGAGTTTTAACCATTCAAAAGCATTAATCACCCAAAAGCCAATTTTTACAAGGAAGGCCAACGTTTGACAAGATGGGACCTTCTGTTCGAACTCTGATCAAAGATTTATGAGTCAGGACCTGATGAATCTAATCCTGCCTTGGGTGGCAATAAAACATAGCGACACGATCTTTGTCTGCTCTTAAAGAGAATAATGTTTTCCTAGCTGGATGCTTCCCGAGCCCTGAATTAATGGGATGTGGACGTTTTCATCCCCCAAGTTTTGAGACGCCGAAGCCCCCACTTTGCCATGGAAAAAAGGGCAAGCTACGGAACACTTGACAGTTAAAACTTAGAACGACATGCAGGACTTTTGTTCTTTTAACATGTAGACAAATGTTTTTAAGTTGTTTCCTCAAACAGCAACTGCTAAGCAGTTGCAAACAGCAATTCAAGGTATTGTTGGATTTAAATATAAATTTTGAAAAAACAAAAGTAGAGGTGTCCATATCTAGCTTCCTTTTTTTTAAAGCCAAGCTCAAGCTCAAGCTCAGCCCGATGGAACCATTTAATTATTATTTTATATTAATTTTTTAAAAATTTAATATGAAATATAATATTTATTAATAAAATAAATTAATCGAGCTGGGCCGAGCTTGTGCCTAAAATTATGCTAAGCTCAATCCGGCAATACCTCTAAGCAGATCTAGGCAATGGAAACAATATAGCACAAGGGTACTCTGCTCTACCAGCCTTAGTAACAATTCTTATTTTCTTCTACTGCAAATAAATATGTACAGAAATGTAAACCAGCATTGTTAGCTGAAGATGACCTAGGAAAGTAGAAGACAACAAAAGGGCACATCCTTTCCATCCATCTATATATTCTATTATGAGGCTAATCATGAGCTGTCAGCCATGAAGAAATTTTTCTTAGGAAATTTGGAAGAAACATGGTGAAAAAGAGTTCTGGAACAGTTACACAGTCCCTAGGAATGATTATGATAGGATGATGGAGTGGGATACAGAGGTACACACATGCCAACAACATATTGCTCTAACATATCACACCAAAAAGTTATTATGAACTAACTGCAAAATCCAAATGGTATACATTAAAAACACTGATACCTATTCAGTAGATAAATTACCATACTGCCATGGGTTGAATTCAATTGAAGCAACGTCAACTTCATTGACACTGTCTGAGCTATCTACAGCTGCCCGATGGTCAGTGTATTTACCATTGTAGCAATAGATTTCTAAGTCACCCCAAGGTGTGGCTGTAACTTCATCTGTCAAATCAAACCATCTAGGGGTAAACTGATGGCCCTTGGCCTCTCGTGTCCTCTTTTCGGCTCTCTGCCTCTCCTCCAAACTGGAAGAATGAACAAAAGATGCAAATTAATCTAGACATTGGAAGGAAGAATGCAATATTCTTAAACCATGAGAGGCAACTACTACATTCCGAATATGTAACTCGCTGATCTTTTCCCTTCCTTTTAATTTAATTGCACATGAAAATTAAGAGGTGAGGTTAAATAGAAATACTGAATCAAGGTACAAAGAAAGCACCTTCCTATTGAAGAGCCCCCCCTATTTCCTTTTCTTTTTTTATTTTTCCATTAAACATTTGAGGGAGCAATTGCCATCCCATAAATAGCCAGTCAAGATGGAGAGCTTATCTTACAAAATCCTCAGAACTACAACCATTAAGAAAGTTTTATGCATCTGTTGATCAAGGTATTCTCATCAAAAGTATTCTTTCTAGAGTAGAGTTGCATCACCATATTGGGTCAAGTTTGTATTTTAAATGGTATTTGATAAGAAGAGATTAAATAAGAATAATGTGTGATAGAAAGGCCTAGTTTCTGGCATTTATTCTATAATCCATGCAGGAGGCATGAAGTAATTGTGAGAGATCCCTCAACTCCATTTAGGTGTTCATAGCTTTTTTGACTTTTTGTATGTGTGCAAAAATTTTTTAAGTCTTTGTATGTGTCTGCACGCACGCGCGCGCGTGTGTGTGTGTGTGTGTGTGAGAGAGAGAGAGAGAGAGAGAGAGAGAGAGAGAGGGACCAGCTCTTCTCAGCACCAGCCTTGGATAAATCACCCTTCTCAAGTGCAAATCTATCAGGTCGCAGACGAGAGTCGGATGCTAACAATTTCTTAGGAGCAGTATCAAAGCTGTTTATTTTATGTGCAAAATAAGTGTACTGAAATTTGTCATTTTCAGGAGCATCAGCAACATGCCAAATCTGCAGACCAAAAATAATATGCAAGTCATAAATCTGATTAAGTTCATTAGTCTCGCAACTCACAAGCTTGTTCATGAGCTCACATAGAAGCTAAACTTACCAGATAGAACCTTAAAACAGAAGGATTGCATTTTATATTTCTAACATTTAGATAAACGCATGAAGACTCGAGGCCTTTCACAATATAAAATGACAGCCAGCCAAGCATTTAACATGAAACCAATAAAGAAATATTTCAAGGATATAAGCAACAGATAAGAAGGCTAGCAACCACCATAATATCTACCATTCTGAGGAAAATTAAAACCTGATGACATAATCTCATTATAAAGAATAGGTTAACTAAAGCAGTTGGTTACTAACTAAAATGATAAGGGACAATGTTTAAGAAAGAACCTCTTTCAATTCTGTGCCCTGAAGAGGTTCCCCTTCCATGTCACATGGCTGATAGCTCATTGACTCATTCCACTTCCCTGTCATCAATAGTTTAGGTTCCTCATCTGCATTATAAACATATCCATCCACTTCATAGCGACCAGCTCTGCAATCAAATAAAGCCATAATCAATCACCACTTTGCCACTAGGCACTAGCTGGTTGCAAGTAATGTGGAAGTAAGCATATTAGAAACACAAAGTGAGTCCTGGAAACAAATTTTGGGGAGAAAGGGACTGGTCAAACTACATAAAACATATGTATCTGATTAGTATGAATCGCTCAAATAAATTAGCGTGGGGTGCATTCTCTGCACACAGAAGCCTTCGAGAGAGAGAGAGAGAGAGAGAGAGAACAAGCATGGATGACAAAATAGGGACACAATTTGATGCAAGTTAGACCTCCAAACTGAATTTTGGCCACCACTCATTTTAAGAATTCCAGATGTAGCAATACTATTTCCTTAAATTATATATGACACTGTATATAAATGCCAAAAGATGCAAATGCGTAAATTATTATGCTTAAAAAATAATAATAAAATGAGGTATGAAGAATACCCAAACCAGCCACATGGTTGAAAATACAACACAACTTTGTCCCCAGTAGTCAAATTTGTCATGATCATCTCTCCTGGTGAATCAACCCAAGTTCGTCCAAAAATCAGATTGTTAACCTTCGTGGGAGGAGGAACCAAATCTAAAACCACACCATCTCTTTTAAGAGTAACACGTGTTCTGCTTAAGAATAAACCTAGATGAGAATTACCTTCCAACAGAATATTAAACAATAACTATACCAGAAAAACAAGAAGACATAGAGTGAAAAAGATAGTTCACAGAAAACAAACAAAGTATTACCTTCCAACAGGATACACATCAAGAGAATTCCCCAAAAATTTAGTCTTTAACTTTGATGTCACATTATAAGTAAAATGTTCATTTTCAGCATGCCCAGCACTCATTGGAGGATGATGACTGACCTGAAATGATAATATAACTCAACATGAAAGAAAATAACAGACAAAGTAAGTTGTGAGAACATATTTTTCCTAAGCTCAAGTTGTTAAAACTAAACATACATGAACCCAGAATTGCTTTCAGAAAATGAAAGAGAGTGGACAAGGGAAGGCCTAGAAATTGCAGGCACCAAGTAGCATAGACAGACATATTAAGAATGAAGGAGACCAAGCTTAAGATAATGAAATAACTTAAAAGTCACCTGCTCAGAAATGAATGTAATGCCTCCGTGATTAACCATCTCATATGTTTCCCCAAGAATAGGATTAAAAGGTTTCCATGTACGTTGATAGGCATAGTACACAGATATAGCCCATGATGCTGTACAGGATCATGAATTCCATTAATAAAAAAACAAAAACTAGAACTTGCCTCATTAAATAAAATAAAATAAATGAAGTAGAAGCACACTCACCCGCATAAACCAGCCTGAGATAGGGATCCTCACATTGGTCTGCTTGGTCCAACAAGTAGGAGTATTCCATCAACTGCAACAGGCATAGCACATTTACATATCAAAAATGAAAAATGCTGCATACACAGTAACAAACCTGTGCTAAGTAAAACAAACCTCCGCCATTTTCTGAAGCATAGTCATTGGTTCAAATATGAGGACAGGAAGCGTCACCATAGATGTAACATCTGAACCTATATATTTGTGCATCATCTTCCAGTAGCTCTCTCGTTCCTATTAAATAAAAAAAAAAAAGTGTTATCCTCAAAATATCAGCCTAAAAAAGGAGTAAAAATAAAGTAAATACAGAATGCATCTCTTCATCTCCATAGCCCAAAAGAACAGAAAAAAATTACAAGTACAAGGGCCTAGTTTTTCCATCTTCAAATATTAGTTTTCAAATACAACCTCAATAATAGTCAAAGAAATATTAAAAAAAAACCCCCCAAAAACTAAGAGTGATTCAACCATCTTTAAAACTTCCCACAGAGAGAGACGCAAGAAGAAGAGCATCTGTCCATCAGACCCATAAAACAGAGAACTAAATAACATGGTTATAAAGATGTATACATCCTGCTCCCATCTTCCTCTCTGAGCTTCCTCCTCAGCATCTTCTTTTCCTCCCTCTGGATTTATGACTTCTACCCCTTCATAACCAAGTATCCTGAAAGTCATAGGAAGAAGAAAAACATAAAATTTCTCCTTTATAACAGGCGAATAAGACAACTTTAGGATGGAAACCAAAAATATAAATGTAGTCAAAGCATTCCAATCATTCCCACAATTCACAGTGATAAGTGACAAGAAAATGCAGTGTGCAAGACAACGCTAAAGTTATACACCAGATCAAACCAAAGGTCCGATCAACTTTCTCAAGAAATGCACAAACGAAAACTTTATGATTAATCTATATTATAAAGTTCGCAAATATGAGAGGCTGTAAATTACTAACTAAAACAGTACAATTGTTTCTCCTACAGCCATACACAAATACACACAAATGAGATTCATTCAACGACATTCTTTAAACAGCCACAATTAAGTTCTTGACTAATGAGAACTAAAGTGACATTTCGACAATTTGCCCAAACACCACCCAAGGTGCCTAAGCAATTACCCACTAAAAATTCCATGCACAACCTTTTGGCATTCTATTGGGAAGGCTAACCTAAGAAGGGGGAAAAATAGTAAAAGCATGACCCAAACCAACTGAGTTTTGACACATAGCATGATGATGCCTGGAAAGAAGACGAAAAATGCAATGCAAACCATTTAAAGACAAAATTTCATAATAAGAAACCTATCAAATTAATAGATATTCACAGCAGCAATCATGAAACAATCTAGACAGCCAATAAACAAACCTAGGCATCAAATCCCTTCAAGTTTTTTTTTTAAAGGTGTCAAATCCCTTCAAGTTGACAGTATATAATATTGACACGTAAGAAAAACAGTAGCACTCTTGTTTAGAATGAAATGATTACATAACTGGATTGACTTCAGTAAAAGGAAGTAGAATCAACCTATTTCATTAATACAATTTAGCAGAATTGCAATTGTCTGGAACAAGTAAAAGTGATTTGAATGACTACTGCATTGCATTGCATTTCATCTAAAGATGGAAAAGTATCAAGGAAGAATCTTTAACAACGAAATCAAGTCCAAAAGCAACTTCTTTTAGTTGTGACTGCAAAATAAAGTAAAAACCAAAATTCAAACTGAACCGAATTTAATTTTGGAATTTGAAGCATTTAATGAACTAATGTGATGCTAACTCTAAACAACATCAACATTAATTGCCAAAAAGCCCCGCAATCGTTTTCCTCCTTATCAACCTAAAATTAACAGCTAAGCATTTCCAAATAAAGAACGGCAGCCTCTCGGTTCAAAATGATGTACATTCCAATCAAATGATTAACCAATAAAAATATGTCAAATCAAACCACTTAAAGCAGCAGATCATAAAAGAAAAAAAAAGGAACAAAATTTGAAAAAAAAATCGAAAGAAATGATCGTATAATTCAAACCGTCAGCTAAACGATTTAGCTTCCGGACGTGATGCTGGATTAAACAATCTAATCCTACTTAAAGAAAGAAACAAAGCCAAAATGACGACGTGATTAAGAAAGAAAAACTGCAATGGCAGGGGAAATTTACCCGTTGACAGATCTATGCATGGCGTAACCAAACTGAGATAAACCTGACGTCATCGCCGCGAAAAATCCTTTACTCTCATTCTTCTTTGGACTTCCCATTACCCTTTTATCTTTAAATCTTTCCCTCTTTTGAATTTGTTCAAGAATTCAACTTAAAAAGCTCAATTTGAATTGTCCTTTATCTATTCAGGAATCGAAGCAAGGCGGAGAAAGCAGATAGGAAACTTTTGATTCCCCGAAAGGAAAAATATTTATAAGCGAGGATAAGAGGCGGAATTCGCTGGCGATTGTGCTTCACGTGTCGTGAATGCCCATAAAGCATAACGAAATTGGGCTGGACGTGGCCCATCACGAGCCTCGACACGGCTTCTTTTCCCATCACTGACTTGTATTAGCAGTACCGTTTGAAAACTTTATGCTGAATTTACGTCGTTTTAATATACGAAATAAAATAATTATTCAATGAAAATAAAATAATTATAATTATCACATTATTTAGTTTAGTAAAATGAAATATAATAATATTATTATTAATTAATGCGTTTGGTTTGTGAGAATAATGCCATAGAATATGTAACAATTGAAAATATAAAGACCATTTTACTCTTCAAAATAAACATGTAACAAGTTCATTTTACCATTTATTTTTAAAAATTGGTTTAAATTCTTTTTCTATTTTAGATTTTCTTTTTTAAAAAAAGAGTTCAACTTCAAAAAGATTTGAATGTCAATTTTTTAACATTTTAATTTTAAAAAATTTATTCAAAAATTAATCCTGCAGCACACAATTTAAAATCCTCACTATTAATTAAAAAATTAAATTTTATTTTATTTAATGATTGAGATGTATTTTTATCACAAAGGAAAAAAAAGTGAAAAAAAGAAAAAGATAAAAGCCATCTATAATTTGATTATCTGAGGATAATAATTTTAAAATTTTTTTATTAAAGCTAATCTCATGAAACAGTGATTGCATCACGTGCACTGCACTGAGACAAGTTGTATAATTCTATTAAAAAAATAAAAAATAATAAAAATGATAATCTTCTTCTTCTTCTTCTTCTTCAGACATCCAATTCAAGTGCATTTTAGATCTACATCAAAGAATTTCGATTTTTTTTCAAATATTCCTAGGCTTTAAAACCCTATCCCCAAATTAAATTCGAAAATTGATTGAAATTCTCTCTTCTACTTATCATTTTCAACTCGGAAAGAGTTCTTTCAAAAATTCAATCAAAATTGACTATGAAAGAAACGAAATCGGTTAAATTGAATGCACAGCAACATCAGCAACACGAAAACGGTCACTTTTCTCCGTTCAAATTCGCCAAGTTATTAGATCCGGAAGCTTCTTGGGACAAGGTAAATCCTTATTTTTTTTAATTGGTTTTATCGTTGATTTTGTTGACTTTAATTGAAAGTTACTAATAATTATGGTGAAACACTAACTGTGATTGCAGTTATTTTTACTTTAATTATGCTCTTAATTGAGCTAATTCAGTTCTAGAAGTAGTTTAATTTAACGGGATTTTTTTCCCTTCTAAATGGGGTTTAAGTAAGATGATCATGACTGTTATTGAATTGGGTGAACTTTGAAAGAAAAGAAATTGATGATGGGCTTGGTTGATTTTTGGAGCAGGATCAATTAGGAGATGTATTGCATTGGATTCGACAAGTTGTAGCTCTTTTTTGTGGTTTATTATGGGGTGCAATCCCTGTCGTTGGAGGCATTTGGATCTTCATGTAAGTTTTTAAATTCTGTTGCATGCATTAGTAAATTGCCGTGTTTGGGATTCGTATTGGATTGTTGAATCTGTTCCAAGTTTGGTTAGTTCACTAGTTATTTAGATGCCGTATTCTGATGTGACCTCTAAGGAATGCTGCTGTGATGGTTTATTGCTAATTCTAAAAAAGGAAGGGGGTTTTGGAGTTTACGCTGGTGTAATTAGATGGGACACTTCTTGTTGACATACAGTGATCAAAGTTTGAGAAAGTTGTAGATTGGCTAATGATAGAATTACCTTTAATCCTAAAGGGATTGGCTTGTACATATCTAGGGATTCTAACATTTTCTTTAGCTCTCAGGGTGGCTCAGATAATGCATGATGATTTAAATTTGTGCATAAAAACTAGAGCAGATTGTATTTTAGGAGATAATTTTTGGGTTTCTGGTTATTACTAAATCTAGTGGTGCATTTTGCTACATTGATGGAGCCTCTTCGTACATCTCTGTTTTCTATCTAAAATTTAAGGCTGGACATGTCCATATGCATGTGCATGTGCTACGGAATCTAACATTGGATGGGTAATGGAGTCTTGAGCTTATAACTGTGGGTGTTGCACACCCCAATAGGTTAGCCTTTGGAGGAGAGGGTAATGCTCCTTGACAAAGTGGTATTAAAGCCAACCTAGACCTGACTTCGATGTCATGCCAAGCGCTCTAATGAGTGGAGCGGGCAGGGCGATCTGACTGCCAATGAGTGCATCATGGATTCAGGTGGGAGATAATGTTACAGAATCCGACATTGGATAGGTAAGGGAGGTCTTGGGCTTATAAGTATGGGCGCTGCACACCTTAATAAGTTAGCCTTTTAGGGAGAGGGTAATGAACTCGCGACACATGCCACTACTTCTATTTGATGTAGTTTTCCTAGGCTATATTGACAATTTTAAATATACTATCTACTACTGGTGTTTTAGAATTGATGAGTTAAACAGATAAGATTTCTACTTGCATTTATGGAGCATGAAATGTGTATGTCACCATCCAGTATATTGGTTTCAGCCATTTTAAAACTAGCACATCAGTTTTCTAGTTTTCCTGTATTTAATTAGGGATTTGTGCAGCCAACTTCCTCTAAGCTGAATGTCTTGATGTCCACCTCATGCTTATGAACAATTCATTCAATAAGCAAATATCAGAAGGATTTCCGTTGTCCTGTTATATGTTTCTTATATTTCTGTGCTAAACTTTTAGTAAATCGTTTGGTGTTTATATTGGTTTGCAGTTTTCTGGCAATATCCACTGGGATTATATATGGTTATTACGCTATGATACTAAAGATTGATGAAGAAGAATTTGGCGGTCATGCAGCCCTTCTCCAGGAAGGGCTTTTTGCTTCAATAACTCTGTTTCTGGTACTTACGTAACTTCTTATTATTTCATTCATGTTCAAATGCAGAATTGCAAAATATTCCAAAAGGGAGCTTTTCCCATGTTTATAGCTAACGAAACCCCCTTTTTCTGTTCAGTTGGCATGGATTCTGGTATACAGCTTGGCCCACTTTTGATATGCTTTGTGCCATCAATTTGGCTGCTCTCTGTTTCTAAGTCACATTTCAAGACTTTGATCCTGTTAGATGAGGAACCATTCATTTTTTCTCTGAAAACAATGAGAAACTTTCTTACTTGAGAAATTCCAATAGATATTACTTTTTACATTTCATTGTGCAACATTTTGAGTTTGCAGATCATCAGTCTAGGTTTTAGTCATGGTATTTGCATGTTTGATTTCAGTGTTACCTTCCCATAAACATCCCACAGAATGTAGCAGTATGTGGTACATGCACCCGATGCTAATCAAAACACTGTTTTTCTTGCTTTAAATAATCTATTGCCAGCAAACTTTCTGGTTGATATAATATCAGTGCTAAATTGTGTGGTTTTTGGCAGCTAAATATTATTTTGTTTGAAGTATTATTTTTTCTTGAAAGAGGGGAAGGTCGGGTAGGGGGTTTCTTGGCCTCTCCATGGTTGCCTGTTTGTGAATTCTTCCATAGGCATTACTTGTGGTTCCAAGACATGATGTGTTACTCAATTATTGTGTCAAGGCTGCCCTATTGGGACTGGGGGTGCATGGAATTTATGCAGTTTGTCTTATATACGAATTGTCCTAGATGCATGAAATCAAGTTTTCTGTTTCTTTTTCTCTCTCATTTCCTTTTTATCTCCTTACAAGGCATTGCTATTTTCAATCTTTTATCACCAGTCATTCTTAAAGATGATGGATAACCCATGGATATTATGTCAATATAGTCTACGGAAGTGTGCAGAGTCAATTTGCACTTGAGTTTTTGCAAAATGTGACCCAAAGTAGACGACTAAATCAAGCATGTTTTTCAGTGTTTGGACATGGGATAACCATGGGAACTTTAAAATAGTGACTAGGAAACCCCTCAAGTCAGTGTTGTATGATTTCTTCTTAAAATTCAGTTCAGATATTGGGATATGGGAGACTGACGCCATGAATAGGATTAGAGTGGATATCTTGCGGCTGTGCCACGAATTGCTCCGATTCAATCTTGCTGGGAGGTGCATGATCTAGACCGGGGCTGTCATGCTACTTTGCCAGGCTACAAGATTTTGTCGATTTGTTTCTCAAGTGTGTTGCAACTAGAAAATTTTCATGGAGAAGCTCGATGCTTCCCTACTTCGGAGCCAAAGACATCAATCGCACGAAAGGCTGCTCTTCTGCATGACGATAGCATTGTTCAAAGGCAAAAGATAACTAATTAACTTTTTCAAAGGAAGATACTAAAGTCTGCTTCACATTTAATTTCAAGAGTCCCATCAGTTAATTCTACAGTATAAGAAGTCCTGCAGTCTATTCTGTTGTAACAAAAACTTCTACCGAGATCCTTTTATTTTGTCCCTCAAAAAGAGAGTGAAAATCAAAGAGGAAAGAATCATGCTGCTATTAACAGTTGTGATGACTCGCGTACGGTTTGTAGACGGCTCACATCCACCTCCGATTTCTGCCTCTTCTTGAGACAAGGTATACTCGGCCATATACCCATCTTCTCCCTACTCTCGAAACAGATTGCTGCAAAATGACAATCATCAACAGTGTCAACAAAAAACCTACTAACATGTGCTGGAAAGTAACTGAATAGTTTTCCCGTCATTCCTATTCCTTGTACAGAGTAATTTATTATACATAAATGGTACACAGAGAACAAAATCGGATGATGATTCAAGCCTTTGATAAACACTGAGAAAAACTATGGAACATAGAATTGAATCCACTGAAACTACAAATGTGATGATAGTGGAGCATATTCAATGAAGGCATTACTCAGCAAACATCAAGAGATATGAAATCACCTAGAATGAAATAATAGCTCACACATTTCTCTTCCTAAAGCTTGACTACCTTCTTAGGTCCTCATTTAAATGAGCTAAAGAAAAGGAAAAGAAGCAAACTGATAAGGAAACACTATCCAGGTATGAATTACATTACCTCAGCCTTGGCACGAAATTCTAGAGTGCATTCACAGACATGACAATCTGCTCTATGGGGAGAGTCACTGAATTTATCTGATTTGAGAAATGCAAATACCTACAGGCAATTGCTAAAATCAATTAAGACTGACTGGAAGCCTAATAATGGTTATGTTTGTAGGAGAAGATCCAATGTCTAGGTCTAGAGATAAGTTGAGGAGAGAAGAAGAATATAGCACCGTTGTCGCTCTGAGACATAAAACAAATGCAAGAAGACAATTGTTAGGACTCACCTCCTCCCCACAATTTGGGCATGCCCCCTTCAGTGCTACCAAGTCCTTCCTCCATAGTCTTTGAAGCACCCGAACTGGAAAAAGTAAAATTTAGTACAATTCTTGGGTCAGTAGAACAAAATTCTCCAATAAAATGAGATTTAAGTGCCCAACAACCCAACCCAACTGAAATTATTCAACATTACAAACCAATATGCTAGCTCAAAGCCTCTTATTAAAGATTTTATAATACACTTCATTGTGTGGATAGTTAAAAGCAAAATAAATATCCCTTTGTTAGAGTCTCACCAGCAGCTGATGCAAGCGAATAGCCAATCACTGACCCAATGGCCACAAAGAGAATGCCATTAACAGTGGCAAGATACTCAAAGTTCGATGCTTGACTTCCATAGGAAAAATCCGAACTGAATGGATCTCGATACGCTAGACTAATGGTGTAAATGAGAGGCACAAGACAAAATGTAGAGCCAACTGCAAGAATCAGGATCCATATGCTTGCTAACGCCAACACTTGAGATATATCTTCCTGCCCTACATCCAGAATGCTCAATATTCAACCAGAGAAAGTATAAACAGAGAACGTACCGTTCCTCCCACTGCCAATTTCCAACACAACATAACCATACAATGGATCAAAAAATAAAATTTGCCAACAGATCTCGCATATAGAGAAATTAGTGTATAAGACCTTACTACCACAACAGCTGTAAGCCAAACTAATCAGGGTGTAACATGTCATTAAAATTTGTCATATACATGTCAGTATTAATGGGTTTACTTCTTATTTTTATTCAGTTGAAGACTCAATTATACAAACATGATTACAACTAATTCCTAATAACATGCTGCATCCTGGTCTGTTGAACCTACAGCTGAAGTGGGACATAGATAAAGCACTGAACAGAACATAAAAACCAGACAACAATGATTTGCCAAAAAAAAAAAATGATCCTAAAGAGAATTACCTCTGCATCTGCATAAGTCGAATGTCGCCTGATACTGCAACGAGGGTACTTAACAACGGATTTTGAACCATACCAACGTAGCTTTAACTGTATTAAAAAATTCATTTACTATATATCAGTGAAAATTACATTATAAAAGAAAAATCACTAACTCATAAAAGATTAAAGATTTACATGTAGTTACCTCTACTCTATCAAACATGTCATCAACTATCAAAGGCTCCCCACTGTAATAAGAATCCCGTGCCTGATCATTTCCAAAAAAAAAAAAAAGACTTTTAATTAATTCGATTAAAATTTTGGTTAATTTATAAAATAAAAATTAGGGAAAGTAATAAAGTTTCTTACTTGGCGATAGAGGGCTTCTAAGGTTTCTTGACTAGCGGTTTCGATAGGGCCAACGAATATGCAAGACGGAGCTTCATCCTTGGCGGTGGGTAACCCCTGGCTCTTGGCAGAGAAACCCGAGACCCGAACCGAGAACGGAGGCTTTGTCCGGGAAGTCGTGGATGAGGGTAGCTTTCCGGTGGATCCAATCACATGAGGTCTAATGGAGTGGCACGTGCCG
This sequence comes from Theobroma umbraticum, assembly GCF_002168275.2. Classification (NCBI taxonomy): domain Eukaryota; kingdom Viridiplantae; phylum Streptophyta; class Magnoliopsida; order Malvales; family Malvaceae; genus Theobroma; species Theobroma umbraticum. The sequence goes on from NW_018397257.1 coordinate 9,992,715, forward strand.
GCCATGAACCATAGAAGAAAAGACAAATGGCTGCACTGCTACCACTGCCGTGGCGAAGCGAACATTTGGCGTGGAGGAAATGATTTTGTGGCCAGAAAAAGGGAAAATCGAATGATTTGATTTTGGAGCATTGGGGGTTTGGGGGATTTGGCTTAAATAGGTTGATGAGGATTGTGACGAGAATGCCCCGGCTTTGAGGTTGTGATTCGTTTTTGGGCGCGTAAATATCTGGTTGGTGGGTTCTGGGCCTTCCGCCTGATTTTTCCTCTTTGCTGATTGGTTCCTCTGCCAAAGTAAAAGACAAAACAAGAATAACTGACAGGAAAAGACACGTGCGTCAGCCGGGAGTCGAACCCGGATCTATTGCTTGGAAGGCAATTATCCTAACCGTTGGACTACTAACGCTGGCTTGACAATGGTGCTCCATTTCGGTCTATCGAAGGTTCTTTTATCCGTCCTTTTTTTTATTACAAAGAACCATTGAAGGTCTTGAAAGTGATAGTGGCAATTAATTGAAACAAGGATGAATTTTCCTTCTGTCACTTTCACCTGATTGTGCCTTAGTGATAAGATTACCATAAACGTGTAAATCCAAAATTGCTGTTACTTGTTAAGCAAATACACAATCATGCATCAATGGAAGAGAACCTACCGAAAAGTCACTACTCATTGCAAAAGACAACCACAGAAACACTTTCAAGAACGTATTCTAAATTGATATAGTATTTACAACTACAACAAAACAAAAACCTCTTTGTTTCTTCCTCTAGTTCTTTTGCTAATACTTGTCCCTAACTTGACATTCATGGAACCCCGCCCCCCTCTTTATCATATTCATGTGCCAGGTTTCCCAAGTTTGCTTGAAAAAAAGGGGTCCCATTCATGGACCCCTAGTTTCCCAAATGTGAAATACTTCCAAGACTCTTGTTCATCAAATTCGGAATTCACTGGTTGCCCATCTCTCATTTGGTTCCTCACCGTCTCAACTCTGTCAAGAACTCCTTTAATTGTGAGATCAAATGCATCTTCGATAGTCCCCAATCTTGATGAGGGGTCTGCATATATCACCTTTGGAATCAACCTTATAACCTCCTCCCTCATAGCTACTCTTTTCTCTCTCGGGATTCGTTGCAGTATTCTTTCAATGTTGGCGTTCCCAGATTTCACATCATTTGCCGGTATCAGCACGGAGTATTTGGTATAATCCTTGGGGAAATGCCATATATATTGAACATAAGCTGAACCTGGATGGAAGAAAACTGGAATGCAACCAGCCAAAATTGAATCAAATATTGACCTCCTGGTGTAGGAATCCCCTGGAGGCTGTAAACAGAACACAGAACTTTGAAACAACTTCATCAAATAAACTGGCTTGTGGCACTTCTGGCTTTTATCACATTCAAGGAACCTGCATTTCCTTCTTGAAGCTAGGCACTGATCAATAATTTCATTGCGGATAGACTCATGGAGATTAGGCCTTCGTGCACCCGCGAAAGAGAACAAGAATCGCCTTTTCTGTCTTCTCATTCTGTTCTGCCATTGAAACACGTCATCATCTCTTGAAGGATGAAAATATGTCGGATATGGTATCGCGAAGTCATTGTTGTTCCATGGACTTGACTCAATTACCAACATTGTCATATTCTTTGATTCAGGAAAATTCAGAAGCTCATTGCCCCAATCAGACTCGTTTTTGGGATCTCTCCTGAAATCCCAATTAATTCTTCCTGCTACCAGGAAATGGTCTCGACCCCACATTTTTTTCCATTCAGGTCTTGCAGCGAGCCACTTGACAAGATTAACTGCATCATAGTCTCTCATAAACCCATCAGGATCCCAAAGGTAGCGACCAACATCAAGGCCAGCATAGTATGGAACATAGATTGCTGAAGCGACAGATGGATCTTTAGTTAAGCACTTGTACTGCTTCATTCTGTTGTGGAAAATGACTTCTAATAAGAATTGGTTTGTAGCAAACCAGCCTGTTCTTGAGTAAAGCTTTTCATTACTTGGAAGAGTGGCACCTAGGCCAAGGTTCGATGCGCACTCACACATATCTGTCCAGAAACTAAGTGACCGGCAGTTGTCTAGTAAGTCTTCATTGAATTTCCTGGGGAGATCATGAATATATATGTATCGCCCGGAACAGGAAGAAGAATCAGATTTAGCTCTTAGCACATTTTGTCTTCTTGGTATTTCCACAGCAACGTTTTCTATTCTTTTCTCCACGACTGGAGAGGAATCAGCAGGTTTATTCCCATTTCTTCCCCTGGAAGGCTTGGCCCTTTCCCTTTTGCTCTTGACAATGGGAAATGAGTCAACAGGTTGATCTTCATTCTCTTCTCTTTGTAGTTCGGAAACACTCTCAGTTCCCTTTTGTTTGGCCACTTCTTCCGTTCCTTTTTCTTCCATTGAAGATGGATCAAAAGGTTTATTATCCTCATCCCTGGTATTAACTGCTTCAATACTTAATTGATCATCTCCATTTTCTTTGCCAGAAAATATATCCACAGATTCAGTTTCATTCTCTTCAGCCATTGTTTGGTTGTCAGCTTCCAAATCTTTGTCCAAAGCCAATACCTGATCAACATTTTCAGCCCCATCAACGGAAAAACTCATTGGCTTTGGCTCTTTTTCTGGTTCATTACTGGCCTCTTCCACATTATCTCCACCACTGACATCTGTAACATCAGTAGAATCTCCTGTTTCTTGTCTAGCAACATCATGAAAAGACTCAGATGACTCTACAAAATCCGTATGGTTGTTGCCTAAGAAACTATCTCCGTTCTTGCCAAACGTTATAGACGAAGAATACAAGTAAAACAATGTAAACCATAAAAGAAAAGAGATCAAAACAAGGTACCAGGATTGGTGTCGGCAGCGGCACTTTCCACTCATTGGTTTCTCCATCAACGCTTCACTGCTCATTCTATGATTCAAGCAGAAGCGTCTTTATACATATAGAATATACAAAGCTAGGAGATTGTGTTAAGAAAACAGAGGGAAAACATAGACAGAAGGAAAGAAGGCTAATAGGGTAAAAGAATCTGGAAAGTCATACAAGGTTTGCTTGAAAAGCAATGGAGGAATTTTTTACCAGGGAATGAGAGAGAATAGCTGTTTGAACCATTCAAGATTTTGGTGCATTGAATTACATGTTATTAAAGGAAAACTTCTATATATACATACCATTTTCCGGGTATAGAGAAAATCAGTTAGCTTTATTGCCAGTGGGGCTTAATTAAATGAGATCAACCCCATGAAAAGAAAACTGAGGGCTGATATGCTACCGTTCGATCATTAATCAGAAGGTCATTGATCAAGTCTGAGAGCAAATAGTCCAGTGATCAAAGCTTGTATTTATTGACTAATAAGCCTTCCTGTAATCGCTAGCCATTAATGTACTTGCTGACTGATGAGAGATTACCTTAATGGTAATCCCTAGCCAAATCTTTAATTGCTCATGCTTAAATGGCTTGTGCTTCTTTCTGTTAAAATGAAGAATTCCAACAGACAACCTCGGGTTAGCTAGCCCAGTGAGGAAGAAACATATTGAGGCTAGTGGCCTGCCTGGCTGCCTTTAGGCTTATAACCATAAGGACCTTGGTGTTGGTATTGATTGGACCAACTTCCTGGAAAGGAACCATTGAATCAGTGTACACTCAATCCAATCCTGGTGGCCCCAAATTTGAAGTCAAATGCATATTCTATAAATTTATTTGGGTAAGTGTTCCACTACATACTTGGATGATCTCTATACTATTTGAATACAGTTTCCATCATTTCCATTGACAAGAGTTCTATTTTCTGAACAAACATTGCATTTGATCATAAATTCTCAATACAATCACCAAATTTATATAGCTTTTGCTTTTAAATTTTAGTATATTTACTAAATTACATTTATTTAAAACAATTGTGTATATTAAGGTTAAGGGAAACAAAGGATTTGAAAGGTGACAACAACTATTCCATGCTTAAATAATTCTTAAACCATATTCACTTTAAAGCAATACTTTAGTTTGCATGGATTTTTTTGATGAAAATGAAAGTAAACTAACTCCATCTGCCAACAACTCTAGACAAACATCAAACTTGCTAGATTTGGGGTAAAGGGCCCCCCAATTTTGCAAAAGAGAATGCTTAGCCGTCAATCCTTTGGGCTTATCTACTCCTTCCATCAGGTTCAAGTGCTTGTCAATTACATAAACAATTCTTCAGACTCTTCACCAAGCCATCAGTCAAGCAAGCCCATCAGTATTTCTCGTGGAAAATAGTGAAGTGCCGTTTCCTTCTTGTGAAGTCAACTTTCTCCAAAAGTTACGTATTAGTACAATCATACAGTTTTTTTTTTCTTCTAGAATTTATGTTTTTTTTTGGAGTAAAATTTGTCGAGGAAGGAGACAGGTTAAAATATTAGGGATAACAAGTGAATTTATCACACGATATAAATTATAAAAAAATTAATCAACAAGAATAAAATATTTTATAATATTATATTAATTTTTAAAAATAAATTTAAAATTTAAAATTAATTGATAATAAAATAAATTTTTTATATTTAAATTTTTATAATGTTTAATTTAATTGATGTGACATTTTTATTTTTATTTTTTAGTATCTGAGAGCCTCCGACACCAAACCCCTGTTTATTAGCGTTTGTTTGTTATTGCCATTAGGTTGGGGTGTTTCTGCCTTGAATCTGTTTGTTAACTTTATTGAATTAAGACCCCGAAGCACAATGTCCCGACAAGTGTCGAACTTGGGATCATCTCCAAAGATTTTTGTGCTTAGAAACAGAACAGAACCCAATCACTTATTAATTCAATTTTCTTTGGACAGTTTCAAAGTTATGCTCTCTTCATCTGTCCACTTTCCCTTTGCTTTCTCTTGTGGAAATCAACATCGTACAGAAAAATGCAAGCACATATTCCATTCCTATACTAGAGTATATTAATTATTTATTTCTTTTTTTTAAATTTGTTTCCATCGTTTAATTAACTTTGAAAATCTGAGCACTTAATGTAAAATTTAATTGCCAGAAATATACCTTAATTAACTCACATTGGATCTCATTAAATTAATTCAAGACCAATCATCTTACCAAAATTATCATAGCCTCATTAATTTGATCTTACACGTTGTAATCAATCATAAACTATATTATATGCAATGATTTTGAAATTAAAAAATAAAATAAAATCATAAGATTACAAAATCAAATCTTAGATCTTCTAATCTGTGCAGCAGAATCTGTCTTATGTCTACAATAATGCATTCTCCATTACTTGCACTTTACACGTGTACGTGTTTAAAATAATGTTTTTTATTTTGTTTGTAAATGATTTTTATGTATTTACATGTTGCATATATTCCTATTTTTTTCAAAAAATAGAAAAAAATATGTTCATGCATCATTAAATAACTTTAGCACATTATACTACAAAATGTTTCTGGTTTAATGAATTCTATATCTATATTTAAAAAAATTACAAAAGGAATTCTATATTTGTTAATTATTAATTAAAAATCGAATAATTTTATTTTTGAAAATGGCACGACTCTTTGTATTAAAAATGTAAATGAATCGGATTAGATTAGTTGACATCTTTTCTGTTCAATATTCAACTTGGCTCATCTATTTAAGTTAATGTAATTTAAATTTATTATTAAAATATAAATGTATTTTTTAATTACAATTTTTAATATTTTCAAATATATTATAAAATTAAATAATTTTCTTAGATATAATAACAATCTGATTAAATTGAATTTAAAAAAATTATATTTAAAACTCGTCTAGACTTAAATTAGACTTGATGCCTGAGTCACCAACCTATGAAAAGGTGTATTTTGGATCATTTTATTTTAATTATGTTCAAATAAAAAAAAGGAAAAAAATCATTTGAAAAATTAAAAATCTAAACCTAATTATACAGCTTCAAATAAGGGTGTATAAATAGTTGGGTCAATATTAACATTTTAAAAATTAAAAAAATTAAATTTACTTTTTTAAAAAATTAAACATACTTAACAAAAATCAAACTATTTTGATCAGCTCGATTGGTTTTGAAATATTGAATTCGAGCAAATTTTAACAACATTTTTAGCAAATTTTAATATAATAAATATAAATGTAAATTTCAACTTTTTTTAGCAAATTCAGTAATAATTTTAATAAATTTATATTTAAAAAATATAACATATTAATATATATTATATTTAAAATTTTTATTAAATCAAGTAAAACTTTGTAATCGATTTAGTTAAAAAATTTACTCATTGAAAATCAAATCAATCTGATCAAAATAATCAAAATTTGAAAACCGAACTTATTGATAATTGATATAACTAAATCAAATTAATCGAAACCTAACTTCAAAACCTCCAATTACATTAAAAATAGGACAGCAAAAACAAAACAAAACAAAAGCAGACCCCATCCCATAAAAACAAGAAGCAGCAGCGGCAGCAAACGCGAAGCTTTGTCTACACACGGAGATAGGAAGAGAAGAGAGAGAATCCGTGTAATATCAGGAAACCAAGCAAGGCTTACAAAAAAAAAAAGAAAAAAGGAGATTGACATTCCAGAATCGTAGAACAACATTAATTTATTTCCATAGAGGGAACCCCTGTATGTTTTTTTTCTTGTCTTTGGTTCATTCCTTAACTAAAAACCAAACACAAGTACCCGGAAAGTGTGAAAAGGGAAATCCCCATATGTTTTCTCCTCTTTGGCTCTGATTTTTTTCTGAAGTGAAGAAAAGGGTGGTTTTTTTTTTTGGTAGATGGGGATGGATTCTGGGATTCAAATCAAGGTGACGAAACCCAGGAAAGGAGACAATGTAGTGCATCCGGTGGGACCAGGTCATGCCACATCATCATCGCAGCCATCCACGTCATCACCGCTACCTGATGGACAGCGGAGGCAGCATCAGCAGAGCCAGATGCACGGGCAAGGGCAGCAGGTACAAGGGTTGATTGAAAAGCCATTCAAAAAGTGGGTGCCTTGGATGGTTCCAGGCTTTGTTTTGGCTAATATTGTCGTTTTTGTAATTACCATGTTCATTAATGATTGCCCCAAGAACTCGGTTTCTTGTGTGGCAGAATTCTTGGGAAGGTTTTCTTTTCAGCCTTTCAAAGAGAATCCTCTTCTTGGTCCTTCTTCTTCTACGTAAGCCTCTCTCTCTCTCTCTCTCAATGCATATATTTGTCTATGTTATTTTAGGATATCTTTTAGAAAGATATAAGGTTTTATAGTTTTTGGGGATTTTTTTTGTTTGATAGAAATTTTGATTGGTAAAGTTTGCTGCAATATTTACTTCTGTTTTGTTGTTTCTTATTTTGGGGGGTTGGGATTGTTTAAAAATTTTTCATCTTTTATGATGTTTCTGCATTGCTTATTTGTTGGTTCATGTTTGGTAACGTAGCAAATGATATTGGAGATGAAATCATGGTCTTGAGGTGGAATATGTAAACTTAACTCACAGAAAATCAGTTGCATGGAAAATTTTGACATTAGTTGGTGCTGGAATGATCATTAATTTTGCTTGTAGAGAATGATCTTGGCAAATTTAAAGTGATAACAAAACAATTTGGACAGCCTAATCTGGCTGGCAATTCCACAAACTGGGCAGAGTGCATTTATGGAGATTAATATATAAAATGTAAGGTCAGTCATGATTCATAGACCACTTTTGGGAAGAAATGATACCTGGGTGCTACCAGTTGTTACAAGTTCTACTTTAGGTGTCTTCTTGGAAGATTATATAATAACCAAGATTTCTTTGGATGCTTTTTCTTTAATTATCCCAAAGTTGTTGAGTATCTACTTGTAGGCTGCTTTTCAGAAAATTGTTTTTCGAAGTCATCCTTGAGTTTGGTTTATATACGGTTTTAGCTTGCCTTTCAAAAAAATATATCTATATATATATATATATATATACACACGGTTTTGGCTATGAAAATGTATTTCAGTATTTGTATATCATTGTTACAGTTGCAAATTACTGGTTCATTGCTGACCTGTCCTGTTATGTTTTTGTTTCTTCAGATTAGAGAAAATGGGTGCTTTAGAAGTGTCTAAAGTTGTCCATGGACATCAGGCATGGCGCCTGCTTGCTTGTATATGGTTGCATGCTGGGGTTTTCCACATACTTGCCAATATGTTGAGTCTTATATTCATTGGAATTCGGCTTGAGCAGGAATTTGGGTTTGGTATACATCTTATTCCTAGCTTAAACTTTGTTACCACTGATGACATGAACCTGTATAGAATTTACTGCTTAAGAAGGAATACATCATGTAATTGTTGTGATTTACAAAATTGAGATGTGTATGGCAGATTTCAATGACTAATTGCTCTTCCAGTTCCCGTGCTGAATTGTTAATTCATTTTCCTTAGATCCTCATATGTCAGAATATTGTCAGTTATTATTTATTTCTGTAAAATTATAGAGTGATCGTATGGGGCCTTATAAAATATCAAGTGCTCTACAGAGCTGTAAATATAAAATTCAACATCATGATCATTATTGCAGTTAAATTCTGCGGGATCACAGTGCACAATTTTAGAAATGAAGGACTTGCTTGAAGAAACCTTGTCGACAAACACTCGCTAGAAAGAGTCTGCACAGCTGCCTAGTGGTTGAAGGAACTTTCTGCATCTGTTGATAAAGGTCACATCCTAGGCTAGTGGTTAAATATGTGTTTCATATGAGTTCGGACTTTGAAATGCTTACCAAAATAGTAGATAGAGGCTATAGATAGCAGTTAGGGTGGTTAAATTGAGGCCGAGTAGCTCAAAACATGTCTGAGATGAAGTGTGCACTTAAGACTTTCTGATCTTCAGTCGGAATATGTTACTTCGTTAACATAGTGTCAATTATTGCTTTGCTTTCTGGGATAGCTTTGACCTGCAGAATTTTACTGCTCCAACAAACTAGAAACTTTCTAAATTCACTTCTCGTCTCTTGACATCAGCATTTTTCTAGGATAATGGGTCAAAAAGGATGGCAAAGAACCTCTGAACTTGTTTTTGGAACTGCTTCAATTTTACCTACTGAAAAGTTATTTTACTAGTTTAAAATATTTAATCCTAATTTCTCTTTGGTCTCTTTCTGCAGTGAGAATTGGCTTGCTTTATCTAATTGCTGGTTTTGGTGGGAGTTTGCTGTCATCTCTTTTTCTTCAGACTGGTATATCAGTTGGTGCCTCTGGTGCACTTTTTGGTTTACTTGGAAGCATGCTTTCAGAACTCATCACAAACTGGACAATATATGTAAATAAGGCATGTAAATTTTACTGATATTTCATTCTTTAGAGTTTGTTACATCTGTGAGCAAATTATCTTACAATATCAGTTTTCTATGTGCAGTTAGCAGCATTGTTGACTCTCATTTTGATTATCGTAATAAATCTAGCAGTGGGAATCCTTCCACACGTGGATAACTTTGCTCATATTGGGGGATTTCTTTCTGGGTTTCTCCTTGGATTTGTATTTCTAATTCGCCCCCAGTTTGGATATGTTAGTCAGAAAGATGTTCCTCCAGGATACATTGTCCCTTCTCGTAAACCTAAACACAAGCCATACCAGTATGTCCTGTGGGTTATCTCTCTGATACTATTGATTGTTGGGTAAGTGCCTGTAATCCTTTTGTATTTGGATTCAAGAAACTTTGTATGTGAGATATAAAAGCATACATATTCATGTTCGAAATAGGCTATTACCTCATAAATGTACATGAGTGATGTTTAAACGGATTATTCTTTCAAGTTGATTTCCGTGACCATTCATTCAGTCTCTTCAGTTATTACACCCACAACACCGTGTTTCTACGTATGAACAAATGGGAGAACAATATACTTTTGCTGATGCACAATGGTTGAGGGAAGACATTGTTAATCATCATTCTTATCTTGCTTTAATGTGAACTTGATATAAATAGACATGTTATCTTAACACCAGTTTCGTAATTATTTCTAGATACATTGTTGGCCTAGTTCTGCTCCTTCGGGGGGTTAATATGAATGATCACTGCTCTTGGTGTCATTATATGAGTTGTGTTCCAACCTCATTGTGGAGCTGCAAATCACAACAAGTGTATTGTGAGGTGAGTGGAGCTGCAAATTACAACTAGTCTTTTTATGTTAATCTAAGTATGTTCACGATGATTCTGCATATGGCTGGAAAATTTTGACAACTAATATCTTCTATTGCTCTACATTCATAATTTATATACTGTGTTCACTTGTTGAAACGTACATGTTATTCCTTTATTCACCAATTTTATTGCAGTCAAGCCAGCTTGGGAATCAACTGAACTTAACATGTATAAGCAATGGGAAAAGCAACATCTATGCATTACCAGATGAAAATTCTTCTCAGGTTCAGCAGCTATGTTCTAAGCTCTGCAGTTGACCCTCAAGCATGTACAGGATACGATTTATTTTTAAAATTATATAAGATTCGATGCAGTTGTTAATTTTGAACATGTTACATGTTCATTTTCAATTTATTAGATGAGAATATTTCTCCAATGACAAGTGCTCTTTACTTCTTAGAGAACTCATTATCGATACCTTATGTTTCATAGGTCTCAGGTAAATCTAAGTATGTTTATAAAACTGAAATAGTAGTCAATAGAATCAAGGTTCTGGCCTTTCAGATATCTCAATTGTATTAGACAGTCATGGGATGGTATTAGTTTTCAGACAAGATGAAAAGGAAAAACATTTCTTTTCATTAGAGTTTCTTTGTCTCAAATTGCTTGTCAGATTGCCCTTAGCTAAGAATTTTTCGGACAATGTTTGTTCATATTATTCCTGTGCTAAACCCTAAACCCTAAACTACATAAAGGTTTAGTATCCATACATGAAAGTTGGTGTGTGATTGGAACACAAAATCTAGGGAGCTAAGCAATGAAATAGTTAAATTATTTGCCAAAACTTGCCGTTCCTTTGGGAATCCAAAGGCTTAAGCCTTAGGAATTATAACTTTTTGATATTTTTATTTACCTTTATATATCTTTTTTTCTGTTCTTTCCCCTCTTAGTTCTTACTATTTTCTTCTCCTCATTAATTTTGTCCTGCTCTTGCTTTTTCCTTCTCTTCTTCTTTTTCCTTTTTCTTGTTTTTGTTTTTGCTGAATCTCTTCTTTTTATTTCGAATGAATTCGTACATTTAAACATGACAATGGTAAGAGTTTTGTTTTGTCGGTCTGATTGATATAAGAACCAAATGGGCTGACTATTTATTAAATGCTATCATCAACCCAACTTTGGCCCCAATGAGTCATAGTTTTAAACCTCTTTTGATACAAGTTTCAGGATACAAATCTGGGATTTGTAATAAATATTTAGCTTTCTTTGGGCCATTCATCTGGTATAATATTTGTTGGACTGGGACTGATATTTACCTTAAAGTTAATGCTAGTCTTGAGGCCCAAAGGCCCATGATTTTACATCCTCCATTAACAATAATCTATTTACAAAAAAGGGTTTTCACGCAGATGTGTATATTAGAAAATGAGGAATTTGGAGAAAATATTTTGTTTTTTTAATATAAAAATGCTGTAGTATCAATTAGCATAGAAAATTTAATGGTTAAGCTTTGTTTGTACTCTTTCATTGTTTCAAAAAAAAATTGGTTGCATTTACTCCCATTGGCTAGGGTAGAATTAATATATAGCATTGGTTAGGATATGGTGGTGAAGCTTTTGATGAAGGATTTCTCAACAAGAAAATAGATGTGAAAGGGCATTGAATAGCCTCATCTTTCATTACCATAAATCAAAAGCAGTTGAGCAGAATAAATTGCTCTCTCACTATATATATATATATCCAATATTCAATTTCAAAACTATTTCAAGTTTTTTTTTTTTTGGTTATGAGCTTACTTAATTAGCCTACAAAATATTACTATCATTAATTGGACAAGATTGTTAGATAGATAACTCTAGAACTTGGTTTTATGGTTTTTAACCTGATTTTTGTGCATTTCTCAACCAATAAAAAGCCACAAGTAGAGAAATATTAAATAGCAAAGAGAAGTAAATGCAAGAGATAAATGAGAAAGAGAATTACAATCACACGTAACTCTTTCAGCAAACTTTGAATTTGCATATGAAAAACCAACCCTTGGCCAGCAGAGTTTGAATATGAAATCTTCTATTTTCACTTGATGCTCCCTTTGGTGTCCCTTTCATCATTTGGTGTCATGTATTTTCTAAATTTTTCACATCAAGATTTAGGGTTTAGAATTATAGTTTAGGGATTAAAGATTAGAATCTTTTAGTAATAACACAAAATTGAAAATGTGAAGTTAAATTATGAAAAATAAATAAATAAATAAAACATCAAATGAGAAGAGAGAATCTCTGCTTGTTTTTAGGCAAAGTATATAATACATTCTAGACTTCTTAATAAAATTAATTTCCATTTATAACCCCAATGTTGGGATGAGAATCCAATGCTTAGAAGTTCCATATAGATATGAATATTTTTCCAATAATGACAAGTAGGGAAAATTTTTATTCTAATGGTTAGGTTTATAACCGTATTTGCCTTTTATAACTTAACCTTTGGATTAAAACTTTTTTCCTTTCTTGCTTATTTGCATCCCCTCTATATACCTAACGAACCTAAACAAGAAGAGAATGCTAGGCAAATGAGTAGGAAGAAGTACTAGTGGCCACAATGCACCACATTTTCCAATATCATTGTCTCGTGGCTTTCTTTCCTTTAAGACACGTAATCTTCGATTTATCCATACAATATTGAAATTATGCATAGAACATGGTACCCGCTACTACAACTACTACTACTAGTACTACCCATGCTCCCAAAGCCGAAAAGGACATGTACAAACCAGTGTCCTCATACCAAGCTGTTAGATCAATCAAGGTACAAAATTATGTCTTTTACTCAAAAAGAAAAGTAGACAATCAGGAATTAAGAATTTTACATGAAAAATGATTAAAAAATAATCATATAAAATTATAAATCGGATCAATAATTTGTCATCACTTTCGATTCGTTCTTGAATGTAGAGTTATTTGTTTTCACTTGGAAGCTAGGTTGGGATATGGCAAACAAAAGGAATATGTGGCCATGATTTACTCCAAACTTCTCCAAATGAATAGGGTCTTACAAAGTCATGGTGGTTTTGAGTATTATTTGTTATCTTCCCTTATTATTATTATGGCCGTCAAAGGCTTCAATTAATTTTACAACCTCCCTTATTACCTAGCTATCATCTCTCTGTGTCTCTCTCTCTTGCATTCCTTGCTTTTTCCTTTCCTTCTATATTTCTTTTGCTTTTGGGGACAAGGAGATCTTTGGCCCTTTTGAATATTAGGAGAGGTAGTTAAGTTGGTTGTTAGGGTAGTTGGTCGTTTACACAATACGAGAAAAAAAAAATCTAGTGCCATAAATTATTGCAAGAAGAATCACAAACCTTTGGCCTTTGCAAAGAAAAAGGAGAATTAAGGGTACAGGGGAACAAAGAAAAGATCAAAGATATGATGCCATTTTTTGCTTGCTTGAGAAAATTTTCAAGCTTTGTTAATTTATTCCCCATGGAGATTGCGTAAAGCTGAAAACCATCCCCTTAAGGCATGCAGAGTTTCATCAAAATAGAAAGCATGATTTTGGGGGCCAAAAAGAAAAATAAAATGGTCCCTACATCCAACCAACGGTTTGACAAAGACCAGGCAGGGCTCTTGATGATCGCATGCATGCCAGCTTTGGTACAGTTATTGCCCAAGGATCATTATTGGCCTTTAATTATAGCCATTGGTATGTTTGGTTCTAGTTCTTCAAGCAATCTAGTTTTTGTAAGAAAATTTATGACATAATTCCCTTGTTCTGGGCACGAAATCAGATTAAGAACAGGATTAGATAGAGTGCTTAACAGATTAGGTTGCCTCATGATCCATTTGGCTTCAAATGTCAAAACTCAAACCCGTTTTTGTCATCTCAATCAATGAACTAGATATTCCTTGCAATGATCTTATTTGGAACATTCGCCTGGCTTGGTGACCATGAATATATGAAGAAGGGGTTTGGACTAAAGGTAAGGTGTGAATAATTTCCACAAAGAAGATGACACAGCTTGCAGCTATTGCATGTGTGGCTGCAGTGACTAGTCATGAAGGATATAACCAAAAGATTTTTAACAGGAAAGGGAGCTCAGATCCTGTCCCTTCAATCAATTTTATGGCCCTTGTGAATAGAAGGACATCATTTATCATTGCCCGATTTGACCTATTCCCATTGTTTCCTTGATCCCCAAATCTTGTCCATGCAATTTTATTTCAGAACTGAAGCAAAAGGAAAATGTCCATTACCCATTTCTCAGAATCTTACTTTGAAACTAAACAAGTTTGAACATGTTGCTTAATGATAAAGACATGCAATGAAAGTCATGACTCATGAGGGGTTCCAACATTGGGAGAGGTGGGAATCTATCTTATTCTTTTGTGAATAAAAAAGTTAATAAACAAAGATTGAAAATGGGGCAAATTATCATTTCCATGATAGGTTACAGAATCCTCCATTTTATTAAGCTAACATCAGTTATCCACTTAGCTGACAAGCCTGTCCCCCCTCTCCGGAGTCAAACTGGCTTTAAAAAGCCTTATGTCCCTGTCCATTTTATTCCAAAAGCGCAAAACTTTGCTCCAGAAAATCAGTCTCTCAGGTTGGCTTTTGCAACCCAACTCCTCAACATTTGCATAATGCGGTCTTCTGCCTCATCAATGCACCAGCAAGCCACCCTGAATTTCTACTCTTGTTAGCTAGCCTAGCCGGGTACACATGATCTTCAAACTCTCCAATTTTCTTATTCAAAATTGGTGCAAGTATTCAAATGGTCAAATTTATTACCATAGAAATTAAGACATTAACGAGTATTCTAAAAATACGGGTTAAAATAGTGCTATTCTTACTTTAACTGCAATAATTAAAAATAATTTAATAATTTCTTACATATATCATTACAAATATATCAAAAATATTCTGTCCAGAAGTATCCGTTTCAAGAATCTCAGACTTACAGGTAAACTTTGAGTCCTTGAGACACCCAAATGCTGGTACCTACCCAAGAGGGTTTTTCAAGGGGAGGGGGAATATCTTGAAAATTGAGGGAAGGGTCACATCTGGTGGGTCATAGTCATCAAAATTTGACAAAAATCAGATGAAGCATCAAGGGTTTATTTTGACAGGGGAAGATCACATGGGAGTAAAGGAGAATAGACAAGGATTGGTGCATGGGGGCAAATTTTGCTTGTCCCCTTTGCTGCCAAATCCCCTTAAGCCCACATGCTAACGGTTATGTTATCCTTCGTCTCGCCCACATGCACTCATTTCTCTCACCTCTCATCAGCTGGTAGACAAGCCAAGCATATTGTGCCATAACCCAAATAGCTTTTATGGCCTTTTCCTTTCTAATTCCTTCTCTTTCTCATATGTAACATAGCATGTGAATGTGATTTATGTTATCCCTCTCAAACCGCCCTTTTCAATCTATCTTCTAAGGAAACCCCAAATGCATTCCATGTGATCGTACATTAACTCCATTGGCTAAGATGAACATGAATCTTGATTCTAATCCAAACCAAACCGTATCCACACATATGAAAACATACCCGTATAGATATACTTATAGATAAACTTCTGTCCGCATATGTATTAAAGTACAGAAGCACAAAAGAATGTAAGCTGATAGTTGCTATATGCTTTCGAATTAGTCCAGTTGAATGTATATAGTTTTATTCCAAAGGGAAATTTTGATTGAGCTGTCGACATCTATCTTTAATGCAGGAACTTGAGTAAGGAACAATGCACCAAAACAAAAGGGATATCGAGAGGGACGTGGCATTGTTTAATCTATATATCCTTCCATGCATGCAGCTAACGCAAGAGATATTCCAATTGGGCAAATGGCAAAAGCCACTAACCCAAGACCAAGGGCACCCACATGACCAAAAAGACCATGCATTTTACCTCATATCTGAGAGAAATTAAGCTGATCACTGGTGGTTGAGGAATGAGAGAGACTCCCATAATTAAAGAAAAATTCAAAGGTCAGCTAAAGTAGCATGTTCCAAAATAATCCCACCTAAATATTCAATCATGTTAGTTAAACAGTTTGGACCCCATATATGACCCCCCTAAACTTCATTATTTTCCCCACTCAAACAAAGTGGCAAGTGACCCTTTGCATCAACGTTATATCCTTCTCTACTTTATCAGTTAACGTCTACGGTTGAGACATATATTTCAAAATATTTAGGTAGAAATGCTGGAATTCAACACGTATTTACACTTGGAAAAACAAATAAAATAAACAAACAGGCTTGAAATTGAAGGTTTGCATGCATGCAACCCTATGGTCGTGTAAGATTAGGAACAGCCTAATTTGCTTAGGCCCGGTTGAAAATTGATTGGCATATGCCCAAGTATTATCGGATTCCTTGGTTTTACAGCCAAAAACAAATATTAAATACAGAATTTTAGGTGACCTAAAAGATTTAGAAAATATATACCAATTTTGAACAACGTTTTATGGCTAATAATTGTTGCATTTTTAATTTGATTAATTAATTAATTAATTTTTTTTTTTCTGAATTCAAGTCAAATCCTTGATTTGCAGACCATATAACATATTTATATTTACAAAACAAAGCTTTTAGGGCATCTAAAATTGGATATTTGGAAGTTGGTCCATGGAGTTTTTGCTATCCATCCAATGCACGAAAACATATAATTACAAAAACTAAACAACAAAAACAAAGTAATTAATAAGTTAATCGTATCTTAGATTGGAGATGAGAACAAGGGGAAATGGGTTTCGAATCATATCATGTAAAATGCTTTAGATCGGTAATTGCCAAATAGAAAGATTTCAAAGAACATAGGGCGGATATGTAGCCACACCAAACACTTTTTATATTCATTTTGACTTAAGACAAATGAATTAGTTCTTTACCAAAACAAATGTTGTCGACATAATTATAAGTTCACATTTAAATAAGATTTAGAACAAACAAAGAATGGCACTTCAAACCCAAACTTTATATCTCAACCAAATTGAATTTAGAAGTAACTGTTAATTTTTTTTTAATTTGTGTGAGAGGAGTCTCACTGGAGATAAAGAGGATTTGAAACTTGTGGTAGTAGCAATGATTTTGATGAAATTATTTGATTCTTTTTTTATATATAAATTTACCATTACAAGTAGAAATTTTAGTTATAATCAAATCATTTTTATATACAACACATATTACATTTATGAAATAAATCAATCAATAAATTAATTAAATTAATAAATCAATATAAAATTCGACAAATGGAAGTCAATAAAGAATCTAAGTGCAATTGCTTTCCTTTATTTCCTTTTTTATCTTTTTGTGTACAATTTTCACTTTTGGAGGAAACAAATGAAT
This sequence comes from Theobroma umbraticum, assembly GCF_002168275.2. Classification (NCBI taxonomy): domain Eukaryota; kingdom Viridiplantae; phylum Streptophyta; class Magnoliopsida; order Malvales; family Malvaceae; genus Theobroma; species Theobroma umbraticum. The sequence goes on from NW_018397257.1 coordinate 10,010,161, forward strand.
CAAGAAAAAATGATTATCAATCACATGGGGCGGGGGAACGTTGCGAGTGTGAGCACGCTCTAAATCAGACGCAATCATGATCCCAAAGGTCAGGCCGGGTCCCCTGCTGCTGGTCGCATCAAATCCCTCCATATTTTCGTACATTACGTGGATACCTCCCACTGGTCCACGTAACGACCAAAATTTTAAAGAAAGATTTCTTTATTTTTTTTATGCTTTGTGGCATGCACATGCGGGAGTAAGCAGAGAATTGGAATTAGGAAGATTCATGGACTGATGGCGACAAATGAAAGGCTCACCATCCTCGAACGGTGCGTTTCACGCATCCCTCGCTTTCCATACAATTTTGGCCCACAGCCTACCCTTGCACTTCTTTTCTTCTACTAGTATAGTTTTCTTTGTTGAATTTGTTTGTTCAAAGCCTAATTTTACTCTATTTTTCTTTTTTTTTCTCTTTATAATTGTCAAAAGAATATCACAATCCTTTCCTTTTTTTGGGTTCATTGCCAACTTATGATTAGGACCCTAATAGTGGATACGATTTGACTTTTGGTCAAAAACAATGTGTTTTGATTTTGTTTTAAATTCACACGTCTCGTCTTTTATTTATAACAAATATTACTATATGAATTGTACAATTTTATTGATTTTATTGTTTAATTTATCATTACAAATTGATTAATAGAAGTTTTGGATGAGAATTTTTATTGTTATTTTATTATTTAACTAGTAATAAGTTTTCTATCAAAGTCGTGAAAAATACTTAACCTTCCTAATTAAATAGGAAGGCCTATGTTAACAAATTATGTTTAGTAGATTGAGTAAGGTAATTAATATCTTCCCTGAGTGTTAATTAGTAGACAAATTAAAGCATGTTTGAATAATACTTGTACATTCAACAAAACAAGGTTAGAATTAGGTCATATTTTGACTTTCTTTGTCACATTGATCAATAAGCATACCATCTTTGAAAGACATAGGTATCTTTATTTATCTTTTAAGATTAGGAATCTTTAAACAATGACTAATTGAACTAGTTCATACGTCAATCTAAAACTTAAACGTTAATATTTTAATTTTCTCGAAACATGAAAAGAAAGTTAAATTGTCAACTTATAGATAAGTAGAAACTCTTCTTTATCCGATTTTAATTTTGAATGAAACCATAGTCAACACTTTCACCTGGATATTTTAAAAAATAAATTAATTAATTTTTGTTTCGATTAGTCTGATGAATTCAAATTACGCCTAACTTAATCTTTCCGTCGAAATACAATTCGGAAAACATTCTTTGAAAAAGTAATAATTAAAGTTATTTCATGCGTTTGAAACCTAATAAAGTGCATGAATTGACACAACTGTTAGCCAAACATGCATGTTTTAGTCGAAAGAAACAATTAAAAGGATAATCAAAAACGACATGGCGTGGAGAGTAGAAATCAAGTGCGGGCGCGGGTGGCTCGAGATTGCGTGTATGTGCCCCACTTACAGTTAAAGTCCGGCGGTTTACATGGCCCGATGATTACGGGATTAAGTGGGTCCCAATCCCCACGTTGGATGCTTTGGTCCCTCAGTGTCTTGTAGTTTAGCTTGTAAGATTTGAGCTTCCGGTTTTTTTTTGGGGGAAATCTTAGTGGGTTTTAGCCTTGATCCATCTCATACACCATACAAATCTTTCGTGGGTCCCCCATCTTGTCCTTAAATCACATCCGTTGATCACGCCTCGCCTTTTCATAAACTAAAACCAATTCCACTCGTCCCTTATTTGCTTTACCTTTTCTCCGTTGCACCCTTTTCTAATACCTATTTATACCCTTTTTCATGCGAATTAACTCCAAAAACTCAGTCTATAGAAAATAAATCTCGATTTCAGTGTAAATAATAAAGAAAATAGAAAAATGGGATGAAATTAAATCTATTTATATTTTTCCTTTCCCAAGAATTGCCATTGCCCATTGGGAATAATGGAATTTCAATTATGGCGTCACATACCCTCAGTCAGCTGATTAAAAAAAAAAAGGAAAAGAAAATGTGGGAAGCGTTATTTGGTTTTATGCTGGTTGCTTTTTCCTGTTTCCAGGTGAATTATTTCTCTGCGTGCGGTGGAGTGTGACAAATCATGTGGCTCCATCCACCCCCACACAATTCAGAGCCGAGGCATGTGTATGCGGAACAACTAAGAAATGGAGTAATATTTTGCTTTATATTGTAAAGGTAAATAAGATTTACCATTTCCAGATTTCAACTCAATGTCTTAAAGAGAGGAATTCCTATTGAATGGGAAAGGGTTGTCCTACTACTACTACGACTACTAATCTAAGGTAGGGCCAAGGCCAACAGTCCTAAACTTATCCGTATAAGCTTTATGTAATTGGAGGGTAAGTGTAGATTGTAGTTAATTTATTTTTTTTACATAGATTTAGAAAAATAGTTTGGTTTCACACAAAAGCAACATTAATGATGATTTGTTTGAATTTTTCAGAATAATGGGGCTCTATCCCTCCTTAGACCCTCCTCTTTAAGTACCCCCTTGCTCCCTTTC
>NW_018397257.1:10012802-10057068 GCF_002168275.2 Theobroma umbraticum
GAATGAAACTATTAACCCTCCATAAATTAAAAAACCAAAGTTCGCGGCAGTAAAAATGAAGTTTCCCGCCACAATCCATTTCCCATTTTCATCGTCATTGGCGCCAAACTTTTCTTCGTTAGGGTGATGTTTCTTTTTGACCAATTGGGTTTTGGGCTGGGGTTGTTGTTACTCATTTAGGTTAAGGGGAAAGAAAAGTGGAGATTTTCATCGATTTTTCTCTCTCTTTTTTGTTCTGACTTTTGGATTGCTGGGTTTGTTTCTTTTGTGTGAAGGGCTTTTTCTTATCTTTTTGTTGTCCTAGTGTTAAGAGAGGAAGGGAAAGAACAAGTGTAGGGGAAGGACTGAGGCGGCTGCACACAAAAAGGAAATGTAGCCCGCAGCCTAATATAAATTTAGTGTCACTAGCTGTAGTACGATGATATATATATATATATATATATATTTGGGAAGTGTATTGTTGTAACTTTATATATAATTGAATTGGAATTTTATATTTGGTTTGTTTCTCTTATGCTTTACTGCAATGTATTATCATTTATCATCTCTTTTTATTAAGTTTTTTGTCGAGTTTTTTTGATTCACTGATCGGATTATAATATAAGAAAAAAAATGTTTCTATGTATATCGTTTAAATTTAAATTCGGGTACGGTGAATTAAATATTTAATTCAAAATTTTGAAATTATAATTCTAAACAACTTTTATGTACTAAGTTTATGACAATTGGAAAAAACAATTTAGTGATAAGTTTACATATATTCCAATACTCAAACTTGGTTGGAAAAAGAGAGACTTTCAATTACGCTTTGATGTTTTGCATACTTTCTTTGAATGCATCTAAAATATAATTGAGAGTTCAATGTTAAGAGCTAGTCATCCTCATGTTTACTGAAAGTGGAACATAGTAGTAAGAGCTAGTGACTTAAAAAGTATTGAGTTTCCATGACTTAAATAGACTGATACAATAGAAAAAGGAAAAACCCAATGCTTACAAATGGCCGGATTGTTGGTTTCTTGCAGGTGAAAGTATAGATGGGAAACACACAAACAAACAAAAAAAAAAATTCCTACTTCTGAATGGTCTGAGGATGCTACAGAAGAGATGTCCTGGAGCAGGATACCATAGGTTTTTTCACAAAACCATGTACTTGGGAATGGGAATGAAAAGATTATTTTGGATAGATATGCATAGGGGTACTGTTAGAAAGCACTGATGTTCCTCTGCTCAACCCCTGCCACTTTAGTGGGGAAATTTCCTGAAAGTTTCTAAAAGCAAGTGCATCAAAGCACCATGTGACTTCATTTTGCATCAACATCTAAAACTTTGTGTTTTTTTTCTTTGGGGGGGCCTTTGCCCTCTCTTGTTTGAAATTTTTCATATACTCTCAGCTTGCACACACCGAAAATTTCAAAGAACCAAAACAAGTCATTTTCTTGTCATTCCATTCCACGACATTTTAATTAACTTACCAGCAAACATTGCTCAATTTGAAGATGGGGTTAAGTAGATTTCTACGATTTTTCTCTCTGTTGTATAATCCAGTATCACTCGTTTTATCGGAATCTAAAAATACCCGTTAAAAAGAAAACAAAATTTTCGGCCAGCTGGGACTTTGTGGCATTTGGTGAACCGTTTCACGCACATAAAACCAACTCAACGTTCAATCTAACAACAGTGGAGGAGTTGGAATACTAGGATTTTTTTTTTGGACTTACTCAAACGAAAGCCAAAAAAGAAAAATCCTTTCGTTCTTTCAAGCAAGGAAAGTTACAAGAAACATTAAATTTATTTCTTTTGGATAACAAAATCTTTCCCCTTCATTTCCGTGAGTCCACATTTCGGGAGGTCACATCAGAGAGAAGGTCCAACGCATTTGCCTAATTTGCTCGAACCGAACTTGTTGCACATGGGGTGTGGGCCTTTGGGGTAGGGTTCTGTTGGTTAAATGCTCTGTGGTCTGTACACATGTGGGTTGGAAGAAGTTGTTCTTTCTCTCTTGTGCTGCCACTTTCATCTCTTTTTGTTGGTTTTAGGGGCAGAAAGATCTTTGGATTCCTATTACCTCACAAAGGGCTAAAAAGGAGGGACGCAGAACAAGGGCTTTGGATTCCTTAGGCTTGGTTTGGCCATGGCTAGTGGGCTCCCTTTAGTTAAAATTCCTTTCACATTTGGGAGAGAGATTAATGATAACTCTTCCTTTCAATGATTTTTGTTATGATATGGTAACATGGGCATTGAATTAAGATTAAAGCCTAATGATAGAGTATCTAATTTAAATAATGTGTGTGCGTGTGCGTGTGTATACATAATTCTGCATATAAAGCCTGATTTAAATCTTCTTACAATTGTTTGAGATTAAAGCTACGCAGCAAACTTTAGATTTTGATTTATTCTTTCAGTTTAATGGAGGGCTATACTAACCTTCTTAATCATAGGTTATCATAAGTTGGAATCGAGTAGATATTGAATCGACCATTTTCACAATAAAGTACCAAGAAGAGGAACAGAGCAACCACAAACTGACTTATTGGGCCACACTCATTTTTAGCCCATGTAGAAAAATTGGACACCCTGACTCTCCAGCCCCGCTAATTGTAAGCAAACGTTAGGCCACGAATGAAATATAGACCCCCATTAACCCAGAAAGCTTTTGCATGGTCTCAACATAACCAATGTAAGTCCTTGTTGTCCACAAGATATCTCAGAGCCCATTTGTTTTTTTAAATGCAGTTGGATCAGCCTAAATTTGATTACCGAGAAATTGTAGAAGAAACAAAACGTAAGCACATTCAGTCACACTATGTTTTTTCATTCAAAACTTGTTAAAAGTACCTTCTGCATCTCTTTCGCTTCTGCTGTTTCCACTGCTTCAGTAAATGCTCCACTAACTCCGCCAATGTTGCCATCCTCCCTTCATTGAAATTCCACAGTGCCGGGGCTGTGTAACTACCACTCGTTTTGTGCTCATTCATCTGTGCAAAAGCTCTGGTCACGGAAGTGTATACTTCATCACCAAACTCAGTCTTGAGGGTAGTCAATTTTTCATCTTCCTCGTCAAGAATTTCCTGTACAATCACATTTAACATGAAGAGTTTGGTCAATTGAGCAAGAACTGGAACGAGACAGATAATGGACTGAACATTGAAAGGCAAGAGCCAAGGTTCTGAAACAACAAAGTCAGTGGTCCCTTGGATGAACTGACAATCTCTATGTAGTCAAACCTTGAAGAACTTTGAGAACAAGATGAGCAGATAAAGATAGGCAAGCAACATTGCTTATAGAGGAATTTTGAGACAATTAGAAAGCATGTGTGCACAAACAGAAAAGATTTGGCTAATATAAGACAAATACCTTAGTGTTTCCTTCCTTGTCTGTGATTATCTTAAAAGGATGCCAGCTAGGATCCCAAAGATACTCCTGCCACAGTAAACATTGCTTTGCTGTTTTCTTATTCTCTCGGCACCAATGAAAAGCAGGGGTGGAAACATCTTTCAAACTCTGTGAAACAAGGAAATTAGTCTCTCCAAATCTTATTGACATTTCCATATGGATAGACATTATTCAGAGTACAAGCATGATTGAAAACTAAAAAAAAAACAAATTTTATGTGCTCCATATGAAAATGGGGAAAAATGGAAACTAGAAGCTTCATAAAACTTTCCAAAATTCATGGACATCATGACATATATCTTTAAGAAGCAACTTCTAAAGCTCTTGTCTTCCTCTTAATAATAGAAGGCAAGTTGATGCAAGTTGTCCATGTTGTCCAATTGCATTTGCATCCACCATTAATTGAGTAATGGATAGTAATACACACACACACACACACACACACACACATAAATATATACATATATATATTAGTGCTAACAAGTGGACTGTCTTACTGTAAACTAATGCAGCCACTGCAAGCACTCATGGTTACTTCAGTAAATGAATTAACAGATATATCTTTTTGTTGCTTCTTGTTATCTTCTTATAATCAATCAAGATGAACTAAGCCAGCACTCAACTGACCCAATCCTTATACATACAAAAACGATCAGACATGATAAATAAAAAATTGTTCTAAAGAAAAGATAGAGAAAAGGAGAAGATAAAAGATACTTGCATTGATTATCTCCTTTCGGGCACCCTCTAATTCATCATTGGTTTTGCGTTCCTTGACAATAAGAGCTTGATTAAGTTCCTCCAGGTCATCCAGTTCTTCTTCCTTGTCCTTTAGTTCTTCTTCAATTGCGTTCATCTTTGTCTTCATTTCCGTCTCTCCATCCCCTTCCATGTGCTGCATTACTTGCAAAGCCCCTTTCATGCGCTGTATCTCCAGCTCCAGTGCTTGTTTAGCATCAAGTTGCTTTTCTAGCTCAATGACTTCTCTATGGAGTTTCTCTGTTTCTCTCTGACATAGGAAGTAACTTAAAGATAAAAAAAGCGTCTAGAATATATACATAGTTAACCACTGCTCAATGATGATTGGAAATATACCTTCTGCTCTTCAGCCAGTCTTAACATATTTTCATCTGCCTTCTTTTGCTCCAAAGTTGCCCTCTCATTCTGCAAAAGGAAAAAAGGCAGGATTAAAACAATTTAAAAATATTCTGATCAGCGGACACAGAAAGCAATGGATAAAGCTAGCACTCTAAAGAAGTCCGGTATTTAAGTGAAAAGTACGGTCAACATAAAGGATACCGGAAATAAAGGAAAATGATAGGTTTGCTAAATAATTTTTTTTTGTTTACCCTACATGAACTATACATGTAAATCAGCTTACCTTGAACAAATCATAATCTAGCTAATACTGCCAATAGGAATTTGGTAAAAAAAAAAGTGAAAACACAAAGGCAGGATTGCATACCATCATCTTTTCATGCTTAAGTTTTCTTGTCTCAGCCCCATTTTGAGCCTTGCGATGAAACAACTCCTTCTCTCGCTGCTCTAATTTTCTTTTCTTATCATAAAGATGCTGTGTAGTCCTCTCATGCTCTAAAGAAATCTTCTTCAAATAGTCATGAGCATTCTGCTGCATGTTTTTAGTCTCTACACATTAAATACAACAAGCCATTAGCAACTAGAATAGCTAATTGAATTTAAATCCATTTTAAAAACTAAGATTGTAGGATACCTTCATTATAAGCTTTGATCATCTCATCCTTCTGCTCCATCAATGTACTAATGGATTGACTCACCTCATTACACTTGTTCTCCATTTCCTTAAGGTGCATATTCTTGGTCTCCAGGGTGTTGGCTAAGGTTGTCAACAACTTTGAGTCCTTCCTTTGATCTTCAGCTTCTTTTTCCGAAACAGTCTTCAGGTCTCCATTCCTGTGAAGATAGTCACCAATCAGTCCTCTTGAATGGTAATCATCTTCACGAGCAACCCATCCATACAATTTGTCTCTCCGCCTCCTAGACCGATAGAAATCCTTCTTTCCACAATGATCCGCTTCAAAGCTCCTCTCGAACATGATGGCATTATTAAAGCCATCCCACTCTTTGTTGAACTCCACTATGGCAAATCCCGAATGACCATGTCGATTCCATAGAGGATGAACCCTCACTGGATTAAATCCTTTTTCTGTCAACTCCTCCCTCAGTTTCCTTCCACTTTCCCCTACATGCTTTCCACCTTGCACTGTAGTTGGAATATTGGCAATGATGCCCATCCATGGATGAACAAACATCTGACATCAGGGAATAACAGAGACACGTCTTTAAGCTTGTAAACAACAGTGAAAGTAGTTATCATGCATGAAGGATTACGACAAAGCCAAATAACCTAGGAAAAACCTTACAATCAAAATTCAAACATCACACATGTTTAATGAAGTGTAGAAAGAAACAGAGAATAACAATCCGATAATTCCTTAAAAGCCTTTTAACAGATTTCAAAAGACTCAAGAAAACTCCCCTGTTTGGTTGGGAAGAAAAATTGAAGTGAAAAAGAATGAGAATAAAACAAAAACATGCATTTAATACATACACAGCACGAAAAAGCGTTGAAACGATTTTTGATTTTTCAAAAAGAAACAAAATCACAAAAGTTCGATCATTGCATTGATATTTTCCTTCCAAAGTTCCAATTTTGCTTCACTTTCTCATTAAAACCAAACAGAATTTACTTTTCTATATAATACATGCACCATCGCAACATCATCAGTTAAAAAAAAAGTGAAACCGAAAGCGCAGCAAAAAGATCAATGGCATTACCTGCGTCTGACGAGCTAGGGTTCTTCGAGAGAAAAATTAATGGATATTTCAAGGAAAGAAAAAAAAAAAAAACCGCTGCTTTAGCTAATACTTGAAGCAAGAAAGTGTAAAAAAGGCGCGTTGTTTTTCTACAATAAGTTTGTAGCTATCACGTCGTTCCATTTTCCTCTTTATTTTTTTAAAAATAAAGAATTGATAAAAAAAAGAAGACGTCTTTGCGAGTGTATAAAGAAATTATACTCACGATTTGGGGCTTAGACTTGGGTTGATGATGATGAATGATGACATGAAGGAGCGAGTGAACGTTGTGGATAATGCGGAGACGCGATTGATTAGGGGAAATGAAGCGGTAGGCTCCATAGGAGTACGTGGAAGATGGCGAATGGAGACTCTTTAAGCTGACAATTGGCATGACCAGAGGATTTTAGTTACTTTATTTGTTTTCCACAAATCTACTTCAAAATGAAAATTTAAATTAGTGCCAAGTATTTACTAAGGTGTGACACGCCTAAACCTCCCTTGTAAATAAATATGAATAAATAAACTTATTGGGTTAATTAAGGAGTTAGCATTTGAAATTACTTTTACATTTTGAATAATAATTAACATTATTATATACCATATGTGATGGTATAAATGGCATTAAAAATTAAATTGAGATGAGTTTTGAATTTACTAATTTACTTAAAATGATGGATCAAAATTCATAATTTAATATATGTATTCACTTTAATTTGGTTAAAAATTTGTCAAAGTTAATTTCATTTGAATCCATATATTACTTTTGGGCTATAAATGTAGGTCGATTGGGCACAAGAAAAGGCCTATTGACCTTTGGGCTTGACTAGTGAAATCCAACACACATACTTTAGGAAAATATGAGCCCAAGAGTTTTTAATGAAGAGTGTCAACGAATTTAGCCAATGAAATTTGTTCTAGGATGTGAGATTGCCTCTCCACCCAATTAATGTAGAAAGACAAGTACATTGTAATACTAACATATGAACAAATATTATGGTTGCAAAATTTGGCGTCCATGAAAGTAAGGATTGGATCCAATCATCCTCCCTCGAGTTATCCAAGAACCGAAAGCTTTTAGCCACTACATGGTTCAATGCACGAGACCAAAATTTAAGAAAAGGGAAAAGGCTGATCGGGGCGAGACGGCACTCGGCTCACCAGGGATGTTTAACCAAAATGGGAAATGCAGGATTACGACTCGCAATTAACATGCATGAAGAGGGATCGATGTGAAACCGAAACCTTGCATAGCCAAGAATGTGGTCCATCCTCTCGGGTCCTTGAAGATCAAATGGCCGTAATTGTTAACTGGTTAGGCTAGTCAGAAGATTCGTCGACCGCCTTCAAATAGCATATGCCCTTTTTTTCAGAACCACTGCTGTCCACCATTTATATTAGGAACACGCTTGCAAATATTACTCAATCGCCAATTCATGCAAAAATTGATCCAATTTATATTAATTTTAATATTTTATAAATTTAAGGGAATGAGTGTAAATATTGTAAAATTTTTTGTGTTCAATAACTATTAAGTACATTTATCTCTTAAATAGAAAATTTTAAATCAACGAAATTTTACCAATCCAAATTCATTTCAATTAAAATTTGAATCAAAATTCAAATCGATCTATGTTAAAATTTGAATAAAATGTTTAATTATAATTAATCAAATTGAATTATTATGATATATTTATCTATCAAGATTGATTCCTTCCCATGCCAAAGTAATGAACCTTAATTTGTTTACAGCTATTGCTCGGTTGTCCTATAAATGTGACACCACGTTTTCATAACTGGTAATGGCACGACCTTTTCACTACTGGTAACCTTTAGATACCCATCTCTTTCGAAGTTCTCTCTCCAACTGTGCTGGGAGCCCGGATTCAATGTCTGGAGTGTGGGTATTTGACAAGAACGGGGTGGCTCGCTTGATAACCAATCCAACCAAAGAATCCTTCGAGCAAAAAGACCCGAGATATCCTGGCACATCCACCGCACCAGGGGCTCGACCCCGGGTCCTGGTCTACCTTCCGACCAACCAAGTCATCCGCTCCTACGCCGAACTCGAGCAGTGTCTGGCTGAGCTTGGCTGGACTCGCTACAACAACATCAGCCAGCCCGACTTTCTCCAATTCCACAAATCTGAAGCCTCAGCTCATCTCATTTCTCTCCCGAGAAATTTCGCCAACCTCAGGCCCATGCATATGTACGACATTGTCGTCAAGAACCGCTCTTTCTTTGAAGTACGTGACCCTCAGTGACATTACGTTGCGCTTGATTCACGAAATCGGACACACCATACAGAAACATACCATGTTGGTTAATTTTCAACCGGTCTCTAGCCTTAACGAAGTGGGTTGTCTAGTGAAAGGGTGCACGTTAGAGATTCCTGGTTACATTTTAGTAGTAAAAAAAGAAATAGAGGATGTTGTTTCTTTGGAGACTGTTTTAGTTTGCTAAATCCTGTGCCATGTGCCTCAAGTATATATATCTCTAATTAATAGGTTTGATTCCAATGAGACGAGATATATCTATCTTTCTTTTCGGTTAGAACTTTGAATAAAAAGTTTTTCATGTTGAATGGTTTTAACGAATTGATGGTTCTAGTTTTGCGTTATTTACTTTGTTCGTTCGAACTTTCTTTTCATCTGATTCGTTTTGCTTTTTTATTTTCACCTGGCTTTTGTTTTTCCTTTTTTGGATCAAAGCTCAATTTTTTCTCTGTGTGCTTATATTGTTTTTGTTTGATATTGCATGCATGTGGATGTAATGAGTACTGCCGAGATCATGTCCATAGCTTTAATCACTGATTCAATCACAGTAACTCCATTCATCTGATCAATGGTCTAATCATACCACTGGTCGAAGACAATGATCAATCATATAACTAGTATAAATCTCAACAAACTTTTGTTCTAAAGTTACTTTTTCTGCAAATTGGATGACAATCACAGTTTATTCATTCATGTTATTTTTGTTGATCAAGCTTGGCCTAGAAATTAGAATGGTTCCTTACTAAGGAGTTTTTGGTCTCGATTCCCCTTGTGAAAAAGAAAATGTAAAAATGAGAGAAACTGAAATCAGATCTTCTTGTCTAGAATCAGGGAAAGAAAGAAAGGCTCCCAATCGATTATAGACCGCTAGAATACAGAAGAGTCTAAAAGCTGAGCTTCTTTCCGGCAGAGGAGCCTGTCATGTTGTGCAGACAGGGATCTTCTTCTACCAAAACAGGTCTCGTGCTTGTACTATGTACCACCACCCAGAGAACAGATAATCATTGCGGCTCTACACATGTAGAGCATGATAGGTTCCAGGGAGAGGGTGAGGTTGGTCATGATCTTTTCCTACACTACCTAACTTGGACACGTTCACGAGTCGGTTAAGAGAAAATCTTCATGTCCAGTAAGTGGTGAATTCAAAATTTTACCAACTGGAATTAAAGGGTAATTATAAGAATTATTATATTATATATATATTAAATTTTATAGATATAATGATAAAAAAAATTAAAAATTACGAAATGACGGTGGTCATCACCTTGCTTCACCTAGTGTGTTCAATTTCATAAAACACGTTATCATAATATGAGTATTGTGTTCTTGGAATATAAGTTCATGTTTTGTTTCACCTGCGTCTCATGGTGAATTCGATTCTTAAAGATTAAAATTAATAAATAATAAATATTTAAATATAATTTTTTTTAATTTCATAAAAAATTTTTGATAGATAACACATAGATCTTATCTGTATTAAATACTTACTTTTATTATGTGAAGGTAAGAATGAGGAGGGAATTCTAAGAGCCAGCTATGAAAAAATATTTATGTCTAATCATAATTGATTGCGAATTCAGAATATTACATGAAAAGTAATTAAATGTAATTATAAAAATAATCATATTATGTATATATATAATTTTATGCATATAATAATTTAAAAATTTTAAAATTGAGATTTTGGTTCTACCTGTGTGTCCAACTTCATAAAACATGTTGTCATGACATGAGTATTGTATTCTTGGAATACATGTTCTTGTCAAGTTTCATCCACAACTCATGGTGAATTTATTCCCAACTTTAAAAGAGGTGAGTTTGGAAATCAAAATAAAAAGATGATGAAAAATTAAATATTTAAATATTATTTTATTTATTTCATGAAAAAATTTTGATAGAGAGTGTAAATTTCTTGTCCTTGCTAAATCTGCCTCCATTCCTATGAAGACGAGAATGGGGATTGGGAGGGAACTCCTCATTGAGGTGAGGGTGGTGGTGGGTGCAAGTTCAGTAACATAGTCAAGATGTTACACTTGAGGTAAAAATAATATATATAAAATAATCATATTAAAAATTCAATACTTATAAAAGTAAAAATATATTACAAAAATTTAAAACTTAGAGTGCGTTGCCCTATTAGACCCCTTCTCACCACCACAGGACAAGGTTGAGGAATACTCACCCGAAACCAGTCCCATTGACATCACTCTAAAGGAATTGCAAATTGTTAAAAGGCCAAAAGAATAGTTCATTTTCTACTCATAATTAAAAGAAATTTAATTGTTAGGAGAAAAAAAAACACTAATTATACATAATTGTAACTTATTAAAAAAAATGTATTTAAGAATACTATATATAATTTTAAAAGTCTTAATTACAAAAAAAATCTTTGAACTTAATTAAATTTATAATATCAGCACTCATTTTTTTATCCTATTTAATTAGTTTTTGTATAATTATTTAACTCTAATTAAATCCTTACTTAAATATGGATGAAAAACGATAATTTAGATTAATTAAATCCTGTCATGAGTGTTTTTTTTTGGTCACATGATGTTAAACACATAAAAAAATTACTTTGATAGTATTTTGATATGATAATTTAAAAATAATTTTTTTATCATTATTTTGTTATCACGTGATACATTTTTATCTTAGCAAAAGAAGTTAACAACGTCAATAAAATTCAATTCAACTGATGGTAATAAAAAAATGGAGATTATGATGATAACTTTAATTAAATTTAGAGTTTTTGTTTTGTTTTTGCACTTGAACCGTTTTGAAAAGATGGGTTTCATCCATTAATATTTCGTTGGATAATTTCCATAGACCGTAGTGGATCCAAAGCAATAGTTTAGGCATTTCTAAGAGCTATGATACCTGGCAAAAGCGAAATGGGAAAACATTGAAACCCTTATGACCAGTTCAACAAATAATCATCTTCGGCAACGTTCATTTCCAGAGAAAATGTAAACTATTGCTTTGGCTAGGGTGTCATACGATCAGAATTGGGTCAGAGACCTGAAAAGGGCGTCAAGCTAAAATCCTCCCGTATGGATTTGCAGGACGTCAACAGGTAAACGTTGCTGCTGCTGCTGCTGGTACGGTCAGGAGGGAGGAAAGAGGAGAAAAACAATGAACGGTTCACAGCAACATTTGATTTGACATAACAAAAGGCCCATGGAGTTTTCGGAGCTCTTGCTTGCTGCTTTAACGTCGTACAGATAATATTAACATTTACAAATTAGAGGAAATCTTCTTTGTTTCTTTCTCGATTGATTCGTCTCTCTCTGTCAACCTTGACCTACGATGCTAAGCCGATAGGGTTGCAGCCAACAGCCCCCAATCTTCTCCCTGTTCTTATGCTTTTATATTTCTGTTTGTTACTCTTTGTCCTTTACTCACCGCCCTTCATCTATTATTACATGGAAGTCTCACGTGACTGGCACGTGATTTTTAGATGATGGAGCATGTAAATTTTGTCACCGATTAGTTTGAACAAGAACAACTACAGGGACGGTGTTCCTGACTGGATTCAATTAAACAGGATTTTGATCAGGGAATTTGATGAACAAGGTTGGGTCTAGTTTATATTTTTCCATATTCATCTCAATTGATTGGATAATGACCCTTGATATAAAATGTTTGTGGAACTAAACTCAGAACTGGGCTCAGGAGCCCATTTCAACAATTCCCCTTCTCAAGGGCCATGCATGATCTATGAACTGTTGAACATGCTAGTTTCCATTCTATTCTATCAAGTGATTGAATAGAATTTGGAACCAAGAGATTTCTATAGCCCATATCAAGCAACAAAAGTCTCAACTATATCATTCAAGTTAGCCATTTTCTATTATTATTTTTTATTTTTATCAATTCTAGAAGGGAGGAAAGTTCTTTGAAGGATATGTCAGCAATTGTTCTCCAACAATTGATTGAGCTCCCACTTTGGGTGAAATGAATTATTAGCTGCCGCCTCTTGTAATTAGTAATATTGATGTGTCTACCTGCCTGGTAATTACTGAATGCACAAGTTACTATTATACTCTTTAATTATTGTCATACTCTTTTTCTCATACAAGTTAAAATTATTTGTGTCAAGGGATTATTCTACGTGTCAAGTTTCACCATCGATTAGTAAAGTGCAAAATACATAAAGTTTCTAATGGATTTGACAAAATTAAGGATTATGGGTCTTTCATGATGTTTGTGTTATTGTCAAGAGCACCAACACATTTTTCATGGTAATTCTAAATAAAAAGGACGGTGGGGATTGCTTGTTTACGAGGGAAGACCCAATAATTATATTTTGCTTTAAAATAGGCTTCCCATCTTTCCACACCGGACAACTCGATGATTCTTGCTTGAGGAGTTGTTTTCCATTTTTCTAGTCACTTTTCAAATTTTATGTCGTGTTTCGTGAAATGGTAGATAACACAGAAATAAGTGTGAATCACAAGCTGCCGTTTGAAAAACAAAAGAATTATTGATATTTTTTCAACAAATAATATTTATATTTTATTCATTATTATAAAATATAATCTCATAAATATTTATTTAAATTTTTTTTAAAATTTTAAAAATTAATTTATTAACAAAATAATAATATGTGATTCATTAATAGTGTATATAATTTATAAATTAACATACATAAAAAAATTTCAAAATCAAACATTCCAATTCTTTAAATAAATACTTAAATATTTATAGATTAAGCTATTTGGTAAGAAAGATAAAAAAAATTTTAACTCTGTTATAAAATTTAATTAATCATAATACTTAAAAAAAACTTTTAACCTATTTAAGTTTTTATATTTTATTTTGAATCAAATAAATTTTTATAATTAACGATGAATTAATTACCACTAATCAAAATATTATTTGTAATTTTTTATGTCTCATAACGTTAATATAGAGTATAAAAATATCATGTGGTTATGTCATTATATCATATGAATAAGCCATGTCATTATGCATATCATATGAATACCATAGAAAATAAAAAAATAAGTGATATTTTAGTTATCATAAATAATAAAGCATTAATTATAAAAAATTAATTAAGTTAAAATAAAAATATAATAAAATGTAAATAATTATTTAAATATTGTAAAAATATTATACCATTTATTAAGTAAATTAAGTCACTGCTTCCATCTATCAAACAAAATAATGTACACACGTTTAATGCACCAAATGCATTAAATCATCGGCAGTCCTTTTGATTTTTATATGGGAGTCCATAATTGGATGTTACGGACCTATGTCAGCTGCTATCACGTGAGGATAGACGAAAAAGTCAGATTTTGGTGAAATAAATGGATTCAGTTTTTTTTTATTTTTTTCTTTTCACAAACTGAAAGAAAGTACAAAAGGTAAATTGGGGAATTTTTCTTGTAATCTAAATGATTCTTGAAGTAGAATTAGTCTCCATATCTCTAAAAGAGAGAAGGAAAATAGATAAATGCATTAATTTATATAATAAATTGACAAATTTCAAACATAGTTTCTTATATGTCAAGTGGGCATCGTAATCAAATATGGGCAGCCACGGTGGTCCAATGCAATTTGCCAAAATAGTCATAAAATTGTAACTAATGGGCAAGGACCAACCATCCATTAGGCAATGACTGCAACAACACATGCATTTCTCGAAGACGATTACGCATGTTTATGTTCAGCGACGTTCGTTGCCGGATTTGACCTCTTAAAATTTACGTCTTTTTTCCGGAACCAGTAGAAAATTATCAAACAAGTAATCAACTTTTCTCTTTCTACCTAATACGAATATTATATACCTAATAATGGTGATTGTAAATTTTGCTTCAAATATCAATTAATTTTTGCTTAATCTATATGGTTTAAGTAATTCATGTTCCCGTATCTTAATCATATGGTATATATAAAGAATATTAAAGTTATATGAAAAAATACGAACATGACATCATTAATTAATCTTAAACATGCACTTGAAAACATTTTAATAAACATATATTACAACATGACATGATTAATGTATTTATTAAATATATTTAAGTTAAATTTTATACAACACAACACAATATGTTAACATGATTAAAATGTATACGATATAATTTGTTTATATTATTAACACAATTAATATAATTAAAATATAATTTTATTATTCAAATTTATAATAAACATGATAAATATCATAATATTTATTAAATATAATAAAATCTAATATTAATAAATCTTAATAATCATAAAAATATTAATATTCAGATAGATCAATAAAATGGTCTTATATGTATACTAAACATATATATATATTTGACATGTAATATACAACTAAATAAATTAATAAATGGATCACGAATTATACAACCACACAATAACATGATTAAATAATTATGTATTAAAATGAGTTAAGTGAATTAAATAAGATTAAGACACGAAATATGATTACTTTAAATCCAAATCCACTTAACTTCGTGTTATGTTCGTATCGTATTATTGTGTTGTATATAAAATTAATAAGACTAGTTATTAGTTAATAAATCATGAAAATTGATAAGTGTTATATATTAAATATAAGTTTGTTTCTATATGTTTCACGTATTTAAACAAATATAAACAAATCACACCATCATTTAAGTCCATTTTTTTTCTTGTATCAACATTTAAAATAATTCCAATTTTTGGCAATAACAAAAAATAGAAATAGAATATAAAAATCTAATCCATTTCCTATGCAAATTGTCCCTACAAAGTCCAACTTCGAAAAAAATACTATAAAATTCCAATGGAACCTCTTCAACAAACCAAGCTTCAATGGGACCTTTCCGTCCCGTCCTGTCCGATTCTTACAGTACTTAGCATCTCCCCTCCTCTGCCATCTCCCTCGTGATCTCTCCCCTTTTTTTAATTGAATCTCTGGCAAAACGACAACTTCCTTAACAACAAACTAAACCTAAACCAATGTTTAAAAACATTAATATTATGTAGAAGAGAATTAAAGAAACGAAGGAAGAAATGTTTTTTATATTAGCCAATCCGAGTTCGTTGATCTCCTCATCACCTCCCGCCCCTCCCATTTGACCCAAAAACAATCAACCTTGTTCTTTGCTTTTTTCGGAACTCTGCATTTCGTGTAGTTATGAAGTGTTTTCATTTTACCAACGGGGAGAGGCGAGGCGGGGGAGAGGACGGCGGCGGAGTTTCCAGGGCGTCGTCGAAGGTGACGTGGACGAGGTCGTTAAGCGTGGCGTCAAGCTGCGTCGACACGCGCCGTTCCGAGTTCGACTCCGAGTCGACTAGGGACTTCACCTCGGACTACTCGGCCGGGAGTTTTTGCGAGTTCCTGACTCAGCGTCGAGCTAACGATCTGCGGGTGTTCTCATTCGCGGAGCTGAAATCAGCTACCCGCGGGTTCAGTAGAGCTCTTTTGATTGGCGAAGGAGGGTTCGGGTGCGTTTACAGAGGCGTCGTTAAGGTTCCTGATGCAGCTAACGACGGTCGTGATTTGAAGTTGGATGTCGCCATCAAACAGCTCAATCGTCACGGTTTCCAGGCATAGTCCCTTTTCCCCATTTTGCCCCTCCTTGTTTTTGTATTTTACTTTTTTTTACCTATCTGTTTGAATTTTTTTATGGATTAGCTTAATCTCGTTTTAAACTATCCTGTAGTAGTGCAAATTAAGGAATGTCCAATCATTAAAATTTTGTCACGTTAGAAACTTCTGTTATTAATCTATGCATATTGACATATCTTGATTTAAATTCTTTTTCCTTTTAATGTTGAATGGATTAGACATGGCTCTAGTTTTGATTATCAGCTTATGGGATTTGGATGATTTTGCTTTCTAGTATTCAGGGGCATAAGGAATGGATCAATGAAGTGAACTTTTTGGGTGTAGTTAAGCACCCGAATCTTGTAAGGTTGGTCGGATATTGCGCTGAGGATGATGAGAGAGGGATTCAAAGACTTCTGGTCTACGAGCTTATGCGAAACAAAAGCTTGGAGGATCATCTGTTGGCTCGAATGCCATTGTCCTTGCCATTGCCTTGGGTGACAAGATTGAAAATTGCTCAAGACGCTGCCCGTGGATTGGCTTACCTGCACGAAGAAATGGATTTTCAGGTATACTGTTTTAAAGTCTAAAAGAAAATCATTTTTCATGCACATGTTATTTATATTAGTTCTGGTGATACCTGTTTTTACCCAAAATTTTGCTTTACTATTCCCATCGATTGCTTCAGTCTCTATTTGTTTTTTACTGTAAACTGTGTGAACTGTGTGCTTGTCTTCGTGATTTTCATGTGCTTTGTGATTCGTGCAGCTAATATTTCGAGATTTTAAAGCATCAAATATTCTACTAGATGAGGACTTTAATGCGAAGCTCTCAGACTTTGGGCTGGCAAGGCAAGGACCTGCTGAAGGACTAGGCCATGTTTCAACAACAGTAAGTTAATCACCTTTGTTTAAGCTAACATAAATCATAATGCTCTTTTGAGTGTCATGATATAGATTTAATGGCTTATACCTTGGAATGTTGATATGTCTTTAAGTTGGATGCATGGATTCTAACCGTTGCTAACAGATTAGTATTTTTTTTTCCATTAACTGTTTTAAAAATGTTTACAAGGTTGTGGGCACAATAGGTTATGCTGCCCCTGAGTACGTACAAACTGGCAGGCTAACTGCTAAGAGTGATGTTTGGAGCTTTGGGGTGGTTCTATACGAGCTCATCACTGGAAGGCGAGCACTAGAGAGAAATCTCCCTCGAAGTGAGCAGAAGCTCCTTGAATGGGTGAGACCTTATGTGTCTGATTCAAAGAAATTCCACCTTATTGTAGATCCTCGTCTTGAAGGACATTATTGCATCAAATCAGCTCAGAAACTAGCATCCCTAGCAAACAAATGTTTAATGAAAAACCCAAAATCCCGCCCTAAAATGAGCGAGGTGGTTGAGATGCTAGGCAACATTATAAGTGAGACTTCATCTCGGGATGAAGGTGTCTCTCAATCAGTGAGTGAAAATGAAGATGTCAAGGAAGAAAGTGAAGTAGAGACTGAGGCCGAGTCTACCAAGCAAGGGCACAATTACCTAAAGAAGGTTTTTGATATCAGAGAAGTAATTAGCTTAAGAAACAGATCAGTTGGAAAGTTAGACTGGAGAAATTGGACACCCGGGCTGGTGAGGACTTGGTGATGAGCTTTCAGCTCGTGACACCCTCTCACACTGCTCGATGAATGCATTTACTTAATCAAATACATAGCATGAATATATTCATACAATTTATTTCTTGAAAATTTGGAGGATATTTCCTTTTCTCTCCATTTCATTTTTGTTCAAAAGTAGTTGTAAATATAGTTTGCAAGGAAAGCTGCATCTGTGGTTCATGCAAGCAATTCTTTTCATAAGTTCATTATGTTCTTTCTCTAACCCGTGATATGTATGTTTTTTTCCTGCGGCCTATTGATGTCCATTTATTGTAATTGGTTACCAACTCCATTGTAGTTTCCTCTTTAAGGACTCTTGAGGTTGTTGATTTACTTGGATGGGAATGCCCTGCCTTCTGCATCATTGGGTACCTGGATTCACCCTTAGATAAAAGGAAGTGGAGGGGAAAAGTGGGTTGTTTCTTTGTGGGGAGAAGTATTCAAACTTTTGCCTTTTGACATCAGAGAGAATTTTGAAATGGTCCACCAAGATACTCTTGTAAATCTTGTTAAAGTTACTTTAGTCTATACAAGCAACAGATCATGCTTCGTCAGGTGGAAATCTTCATGGGACCGCTAGATGTCTTAGAAGCTGAACTTGTACATGAATTTTCACCTACATTTGCTTGAATTTGATAGGTCTATAAAGTCCAACAAAGTACCTAAAAGGACCAAGTCCAACTTACAAGCCGATTGGAATGGCAGTCCTATCTGTTGCGTCACACATTCCAACCACTCCACTCTTGACTGGGTATCAGAACCTGCGGCTAGCAGGGCTTAGTTGGCGAGAAGAGGGTTACCCCTTTGGGTATCAGATAGAACAGATAGATCACGAAACAATTGATTAATTCAGGACTTATGATTTGAATATTACAGATAGACAAACATCCGGAGACTGAAAGCAGATTCTTTCCTAATTGTATCTGCTCCATACTACACTATCTTGTGTTGGCCTTCTCTGCTTTGATGCTGCGTCCAGTAGGTGGGATACTTGGGAGTAAGCCATCAACTTAGCGGGGCTGACAAATATGATGGACTTTATATTGAAAGGAAATGAATCCCAAAAAAGTCTGAACTTTAAGCCTAAAGCTCAAAAGCCTCATGGACTGGTAAGAATAATACAAAATCACTTTTCTCTCCTTTATTTCTTCCTTTTTGTCTAAAAAATTCATCACCCATCTTTTCATGGACTGCTTTTGAGGCTTGGAGTAACATATCTCAACTCCTTTATCACCAAAGGAATCAGAGACCAACAGGATCTAGTAACTACCTACTCAAATTCTATCTCTTTTATCATTCACAAAAGCCACAATGAACACAGCAATTAACCAGTGCTTGTAAAGGGAGATTTGACAGATGCATCAGGAAAAAAAATAAAATAATATGATTATAAACTTCACCATACCTGGCTGGAAGCAAAGACCTACTTGTGGTCATACAAAACCAGTTACACCCTTTTTTCCAATTTGTCTCTCAAGTGTTAACAAACACTATAGTGATCTCAAACGAAATACAGCATTGCATACATTCCCCTTGTTATGGTTTGAACTTGCAATTGTGTCAAGAGTAGATTGATTTTTAGACATCAGCTAAAACAAGAACTGTACAGTCACAGAGCATAAAAAGTATATGCCTGAGTTCTGGATATTGTCACCAACTACCTGAATATACTTCGGAGGACAGCTACTTTTGTTGTGTGCCTTGATTTCATTCTCAGGCATAAAGAGGGGAAGCAGATGGCCTAGGGTACGCCACGGTACTCTTTCCACCAATAGCATCACTTGCACTTCGCCTACGTAGCCGGGGTGTCCTGCTGGTATCGATCTGATTACTTCCAGATTCATTGGAATTTTGGAGCTGCTCCAATGCTGTTACAACCTCATTCATGCTTGGTCTGAACTTGGCATCAATGGAGAGGCATCGCAAAGCAAGGGTAGCAGCCTTATGGGCTCCTTCCATTAAATACTGGCCTTCAAGGCGGTTATCTAGGACACGGAATAGTTTACGTTTGTTGGCCAGGTAAGGTTTGGCCCATTCCACCAGATTATGTTCTCCAGATGGTCGATTCTTATCAACTGCTCTGCGGCCAGATAACATCTCTAGCAGCACAACTCCAAAACTATAGACATCACTCCTGGCAGTCAGATGACCTACAGTTGGAGAAAAAGTGGAATGGTCACAAGATTGGAAATTTACACCCACCAGGCACCCAGATATATAAGAAATGAGAAATGAAAAAAGAACAGAAGCTCCACAAAATGTCCTGATTCCAATGGTATACCAAATTGACAAAAAGTCAGTCAGGCAAACCAAATTGCACACTTCACGATTATGTTAATAAGTACCTGTGGCTAGATACTCTGGAGCCGCATATCCATAGGTCCCCATAACCCTGGTAGAAACATGGCTCTTATCACCTGTAGGCCCATCTTTGGCCAACCCAAAATCAGAAAGCTTTGCATTGTAGTTCTGCAATTACATCAAAGCAAGATGGTTCTCAGAGGAGTCGATGAAAAACAGTTTTTCAGAAATTATCAATGAAACCATATTAGGAAAGTGCCAAAAATATCAGCTTAATAAATAAGTCGCATACTGAATCAAGCAAGACGTTGGAAGTCTTGAAGTCACGATATATCACTTTTGTTTCAGCACTGTGAAGAAAGGCAAGCCCCTTTGCAGCGCCAAGAGCAACCTTCAAGCGAAGGCTCCAGGAAAGAGGCTGGAAATACGAACCTCCTGGTGCAGACAATTTAAATGTCATAGTTAGAAAAAAAAAAAGGTATTTAAACACAATTTCGTTCAATGGCACCAAGAGATAGGCAGAAAGAACTTACTCCTGAACAAATGATTCTCCAAGCTGCCACGAGGCATGAATTCATACACCAACAGACGATGTTCATCCTCCAAGCAATATCCAATCAATTTCACAAGATGGGGATGATAAAGCTGTCCCAGATAATTCACCTCTGCCTATAAGATGGGAAAAAGAACAAGGGTGAATCTGTGCACTGTGGTCCTGAAACATCATTTTAAAAGTTTTAACCATAAGAAATGCTAATATGACGAAAATACATCAATAAGCTTCCCAGATAGACATATTATGCAAGCAAGTCAAATCCTAGAATAGTCTGAGCAAATTTGAAAATATTTGCTATCTGCATGACTCCATCTTAAGCATAAAGTTCCTCTGCCAAATAAATGTGATGAACAAATGCAAAACCAATTGGATGTTCCGCATGTAAGAAGAATGATCGGATGCTCCAAATGTTCGAAGAATACTGAGTTAACATGGACTCACCAACCACTCCTTGTGACCTTGGAACCCATCTTGGTTAAGCCTTTTCACTGCAATAACTATGCCAGTTCCAGGCTTGGCAGCAGTAAGAGAATTTTCATCAATCCACCCCTTAAACACTGAGCCAAAACCACCTTCCCCTAGCACACTATCTGGACGAAAATTCCTGGTGGCCATTTTGAGATCAGCAAAACTGAAACTTTTCAAATTGGGAGACAGCAAGATCTCACCCTCACTCCGAGGTGTCAGAGGCACGGAAACTGATGAGACTTTGCTGCTTGTACTGCTCATATCTTTCCCATCACCACTAACATACTTAGAACTCAGCCCTGTATGCATGAAGATGAAATGCATCCATTAATTAATTTTCATGCTCCATTTTACAAATAGAGTCCCCAGCATGCTGCCAAACTCAACTTTCTAATATTTCAATTCAAACAAGACCAAAATTGTGTAGCCAGGAAAGATTTTCACTATTTTCCTCTGTTCACAAATAACAAATTTCAGTTAGCCCATTCAAAACTAGAGAATATAGCTCCAAAGCGCATTAAGTATATCATAACATCAATCCATAATGGCGAGACTCACAGGATCCCAAAGCACGCCGGACAAAGACATAATATCTGTTTGGTTGTGAAGAAGACTAACAGAGAAGCAAGCATGAGATGGAATGACGTGAAAGTTTAGAAGATTCATTGTTCAGTTTCAAAGGTGATAAAATAAATCAAAGCCAACATGCCCAATGATTAGGAAAGACAATATGAGCTTATTAATTTGTTTATTGTGGAAATAGTGCCAAACAGAGGGGGAATAAGTTCAGCTTTCATTCTCATTCTATGCAACTAATTCACCAGAAAGAATTCCAAAAGAAAGTATGGAAACATTGATACGTTGATCTCACTCAAAATTATAGGATATTTGTCAAACCACTAATGAAGATACTGTTCTCAACAAACTATAATGAATATAAGAAGATTGTCCAACAAAATTAACTAATTCCACCCAAAATTTCTAAATTGCAGCTTCAAAGTCCAAACCAGCAACCACCCCACAGACAATCCTAGAAAGGAACCCCAAATGAAGAAACAACCATAAAGGAAAGGAAATCACCAAGCATTTAATTAAAGCAATCTTAACTACCAAAGCAAACTAAAAACAAAATCAGCCAAAGATGAGTATGAGGCTCATAAAAGGAAATAAAAAAGCTGTTTTAGTAAAATTCAACTACCTGTGTTACTGGGGCTCTCAGCTTTAATTCTGGCACTCAAGCATATCCCCATCAATTCAAATCCTGGAAATCAGACCAACGTCTTCAACGCTTCTGTAGATCACCAAACACAATGAAGCTTTTGTTTATAAGAAACCTGAACTGAACAATGAAAAGAAGCAGATCTACGTTTTAAAAATCAAGCCTTTTTCTTTTATCAAAAAACAAAGGCACAAAGCTTCCTAAAACGATCACTTTTTATTACAACCTCAAATTGTCCTAATTCAAACCCAAAAAAAAAAAAAAAGGAAAAAAAGAATGCAATTTAAAGAAATGAAAGAAGATAAAAGAAAACTAGAAAAGGATACCCAACAAGCTAAAACAACTCAAAAAGGAAAAAAACAATAAAAAGCCCACCTTTTTCTCTGTAAACCAACCTAACAAAGAATCAAAGTGAACCAAGCAAAAGCAAGTGAAGGATTCGAGAGAGAAGAGAGAGAGTTGACCAATTTGTAGCTAAAGCTTTTTGTTTTTTTGGTTAGCAATAGTGGCAACTAGTCAGTGAATAGTGACGGTTCATGGTTGGAAGGCTGAGCGAGTTTTAGAGCAAGGTGGGAAGAATTGCATTAATGGCTGGCTGGCCCGCCATTCAAGCCCAGCGTTTTATACTTGTCTCGCTCAGTACTCGTACATGTCAAGTCAGAGAAGATAAGCCTTGCACAGCATTGCCATCTTTTGTCAGCCGTTGGATTCTTTTATGATGTTGGCTTAGCTTCTCTCCAGCAGCTTTCACAGCTGGCTTCTTCTATCCTTGTTGTACCTTTCATTGTAGGATAGTGTCGAGTACATAAATAAACAACTGAAAATATGATTTCTTTTTTTCTGAAGAAAAAGGAAAAGTCATTTTTTAATGGATAAAAGATTAACAATAGTACTTGGAGGACCAAAATGGACCAAATGCCCTGCATTTCAAGTTAAATCATTCGGCTTTAAATCTTTAGGCCGCCCTTCAGCCCCTGATCCCGACGGATGGAGCAAGTTATTTTTTCCATGCCCCACACCCACCATGGAGGAAGGTGCTCTTTTGTATTCCATGGCAAAAGGATGATTCCTGGAAGCTCCAGAGCCAAGCCATATTCTGATCAGTCCTCTCCCATCATTTCTTTTCTTTATTTAACTATTGCAATGATGATTCTTGAGGCAGTGATTTAACAGCTTCACTTTCCTGGAAAGTTACCAGAGCTTTTGGACACTTTGAAATGTGACAAAACTGAAAGATTTTGTTCTTGCCCCATTGTTTCAATGTTTCATAAGTTGGAAAACAGCCAACGATGTTAAGACAAACTTACGATCATTGGTTTTGTGAATCTTGCAGATAATGGTACTAGAATAAACAAGTCAGCGATGAAATACTTTTGAAAGGACGTTTCTGGTTGGATTCCAAACCTTATACTAATTATGGGACTTTGTGGTATCATTGTTGTTCTTTCCTTGAAACCCAAATCATTTCAAAATCGTCCTCTCTTTCTTTGGATTGGTTTTAATTAGATGAGTACACGTTCTTTACCTCTAATGGAGAGTAATTGGATTCTATACTCTTAAACAAATTTACTAGGAAAAATTTATCCCAAAAAAAAAGGGGAAAAGTTTTGATAGATCAAAAGTTAGTATTATTCTCGTGTCAAAATCCATTCGTATATTTTATACATAGGAAAAGTTCTATTTCAATTTTTTCTGGACCTTCTGTATTTATTTTCAAAAGAGCTAAATTGTTAATTTTATTTATTAAAATTATCAAAATACTCCCAATGCATGTCTAACATTGAATTTCTAGTTCATTTAGTTGAACAAGTCATTTTCTTTGAAAATTTCATACTATGAGCGGTTTTTTCTATTTTTCTTTTCCTTATTTTGATTTTTTTGGTTCAAAGAAATAATATGAGGCTGATATTAATTTTTCATGTGTTTCTCTTTTACATGATTTGTAAATCTCGAAACCAAACACACCCGTGACACGTACCTAACCAACACTTCTGCTTTCTTTCAGTCTTTCCCGATTTGCTCATCTGACGTATAATATTCTGCATTGCTTGCGTTTACACCCGACTCGAAGCAAATCGCAACCGTCTGATTGAAAGACCTTTTCGTCACTAAAATCATTTGAGCCCCTTTTTGATGCGAACCCAGCAAACCTTAGCTGTGATTAATCGGACTATTTTTGACCTGTCGACCCTACGTGCGACCCTTTCAAGCCATGCTCGGCATGTGATGGCCCCCCAAGGTTATCTAGGCTCGGCTTGGAAGGGGCCTTAGCTGCCTAGCCGCTAGCCGAGTTGGTTGCTGGAATTAATTAAAGCTAATATTTTTTGGGACTTTATTTATTTAAATTTTTTTGAATTGACTTCAAGATAAGATCTAGGTGGAATTTGATTAATTTGAGTTCATTACATCTTAATCTTACTAACTTAAGTAACTCGAAATTCAAAAAAAAAACCTAAAGAGTTAAAATTTTAATGCTTATTCTAAAATAAGTAATATTGAATTGAAATATTTAATGTGTAATATAATTTTTATGAGAATCTTAACCAATTACACAAAAAATCAATTTAAAATTTTATTTTTCAAAAACAAAAACCTATTTTTAAGGGTATGTTTTAGATTATAAATTTATATTTAATATGCTATTAGTGTATAAGATTTATACATATTCATTCATTACAGAATGTTACTTTATAAATATGTAATAGTACAAATTTAAAATAAATTGAAATTATAAATATTTATTTTTAAAAATTAATAAATTTTAAATTTATTAATTAACAAAATGACATTATTTGATTAAATGATGATATATAAATACTCATTCATAACGATATACATATGCAAATTTTATATGTATTTAGTTCCGAGTTTAACTAATTCAATTCTTATTACTTTATTAATTTATATGTATTTAATTAAATAATTATTTATATATTTAATTAAATAATAATATATAAATACTCAATCATAACGATGTATGTATACAAAATTTAAAAGTATTTAGTTCCAAGTTTAACTAATTCTCTTCTTATTACTTCATCAAAATTGTTATTATTCCCTAAGTTATAGGAGAACAAGATGTTAAGAAATGACTCATCTTGTACATTCTTGCATGGAAATGACAAAATACTTGATGGGACTAAGTGTAAATTAAGTTTTGTTGTTGCATAAAATAATTTGGGAAGTGAAGCCAACAGTCAAATGGTTGACAATTTTGTCGGCTATCTAACGGGACTGACGCCATTAAATTCTCGTGTTCCGTACGTCTAGACGACGCATTGGTGACGATGCAACAGTTGTCTTTTTTGTCTTATATTTTTCGGACAAGGTTTAATAATCATATCCGTTGAAAAAAGGGGAAAACGCGGAATGCCTTTTGGGCATCGGCTAAGGCGCTAAAGAAAATAAAAAAGGTTAATCAACTAATTACTAATCTTAACATTACTTGCCTCATTATCTTACTTTTAAGCAAGTTTTGTGCACTTTTCCACGGATAATGCTTTTCAAATCAAAGGTTTAATGGGCATGGGACATTAAATGTAAATTCCATTTATGTGCTTTATGTTCACTCTAGTTTTAGATGATGTCATGTAAATTGCAATTTGTTAAAGAAATAACGCTTTAATTAACGAGCTGATTATGGTTATAAATTTATGTTTTTAACTTCAAAAATATACTTATTAAGTGAAAAAAAAAATTTATAAGTTTAAAATTTATTTTATTTTTAATATAAAATTTATGATATTTTATCTCGTTCAATTATGCAACACTTCATTATATTGATTATTTCAATTTTAAAAGACTTTAGTCTAGACTTTTCTAAATCTTAATATTTTTCAAAAATTCCTGTCATTGAAAAATTGAGATAATTTATAACACCACTTATTATGAATTCATATTTTTAATTTTCAAAACATGTTTATTAACTAAAAAAAATAAAAAATCATGCTGTTTTGAATTTTTGATTTTGAGTAAGAAAAAGGAATATTTATAGATAAAGAAAAATAACCTGCGGAGAGGGATGCGGGGGCTGGCTCTACCTATATCAAAATCAGAAGAATTTATACATGTATAGCACTTGACAATGGGCACTACTTGTAGGCTTGCATGAGGAGAATCTTTTATTGACTGCACGGAGTGGAAGTACTTTGTCTGTTTTAGCTTTAAGTTTGTCAAAACAGTACAGCCTTTAAGGCAACCAAACGAGGCACCAAATACATTATTAGAAGGGTGATATCAAGTATTTCTTTGATTTCAATTGTTTGCTAAAGTTTCACCATTTCTATGGTTTATGAAGTCAAAAGTATGGCCCCCATAAAAAAGCATGAGATGACTAATGAGAGCACCACAAGGAAGTTTCAAGATAAAGTCAGACAAAGAATAGAAAAGAGGCAATGGTACTATAAACAGAGAAAGCAATCCACTTTATACTTGAAAGCCACGAGAATGGGTCAAGGCTGACACATAGGTCTCCTAGATGGTTCGTCCAGTCAACCAAATGTGCTAGTAGAAGACTTCAAATCCAGGTACGATGAGATAGCCCAAGTATGAAGTGGAATCTGCTGGCAAAAGCCATGGCTAGGATTTTACCTTGAATCCCCGTTCGGTTTTACAGAGGGAGGCACACACTCTGTTGGTTTCAATTTTGGAAGTATTTTGAGCTTTTTAACTCAGTTATAATAATAGCCCACTTCCATGATGGGTTTTTAAGCCCACTTCCATGATGGGTTTTTAAGCCCATTCCATAATTGGGCAAATGCAAGATCAGAATACTACCAATAAGTCACATTACTAGTTTATTCTTATTTCTAAACTTGGTTTGATGATAAAAACATGAACCGGTAAACCAAATCCCAAGACAACCAGGTCGAGCCCAAATGAAAAATTTGGAAGTCCAAAATGAGGATCTATGCCTCAAACCCACAATAACAAAGTTAAATTTGGCTTACACTCGGAAAATTCTGACATCAGGTTCCTAGGAGAGACCACAATTGCAAAATTAAGTTACCCAGAAGGCTGTTTCTGTTTAAGCTTTTGATTCCTGGCTGTGAACTTCAGTTCTTTTTCACGGTGGCAGCCTTGATGATATCAATGAACTCAGGCTGATGGAGGAAAAGTTAAAAAAGTGGAAGTTAGGCATAGTGGTAGAAGCCAAGCTGAAGACAAATAATCAAATAAATGAATCAACAGTGGCATAAAAAAGGCAGAAAATCACTAACCTTTAAAGAAGCTCCACCAACCAAAAAGCCATCCACATCTGGTTGTGCAGCCAATTCCTTGCAGTTTGCTCCATTTACAGAACCTAAATTTTATTTGCAATGGATACACAATCAGATTCAAAAGGGTTTAGGGGCTTGGTTTAGCAAAACCTTAACCCAAGAATCAAAACTAAAAGTTTATGGAGAGGTCAAGCAAAGTTGTAGATTAACTCTTTAGAATGGCATTCTAAAATAGAGGAATGCAATATGAATAGTTGAATACCATGTAGTTCAGTTAGGTTGGATGCATCTAGACATTTGGAGCAGCCACTAACAGCCACAGGTTTACCACATGTACATGCTAAGAAAGATTATGCTAAATTTTCTTAAAAGCATTAGGATAAGATCTGTAGTAAGGCTGATCGGGAAAGATACCTCCGTATATGATTCTAGTTGAAGCAGCAACTCCAGCACCAACATTGTCATGAAGCCATTTCCTCAATTCACAATGAACCTGGAACATTCGATCACACATTTGTTTTAAGCAAAACAAAATAGGATATGATTCTCTAGGCACAAGTTAAAAAGCTGTGGCTTAGACACAACGACACTAGCTTAGATGCATGATTTTGAAATATCCATAAAACCCAAACTTACTTCCTGAGCCTGAGCAGGGGTTGCAACCTTCCCTGTACCAATGGCCCAAACAGGTTCATAAGCCAAAACAACATTCTCCCAATTTGTTACTTTATCTGCAAAAGAGCAATAACAGTTGAAAAAGATATATCAAAAGAAGAAAATGCAAAACTCTAACCCAACATGGTCATGGTCCAAATAAATTTCTCTAGAGACCACAAGTAAACAATCATAAATTTTAACCAGTGTAACTATCAATTACCAGCAATTGCTTTGGTTTGTGCAGCAACAACAGTCATGGTAGAGCCTGATTCTCGCTGTTCAAGAGTCTCTCCAATGCACGCAATCACTTTCAAGCCTTGAGAAAGTGCATATGCTACTTTGTCTCCAACAAACTGCAGATACAAGTATTCGAAACACACAAAAGGACATTAAGTGATACTACTACTAATAAGAACTATTTGAGTCATTCAGAAAAAAAACAAAAACAAGCCCTAAAATTAGTTAAGTAGATAATGAGATAACAGGAACCTAATTGTACTATTTACCTCATTGGACTCGTTCAAGAGAGCCCTTCTTTCGGAGTGACCAATGACAACCCATGGAATATTCAGATTAACAAGCATCTCAGCACTGTTTAAAAAGGAAAACAGAAAGTTAACCCTCAATACGCAGACAATATCAGATTCTAGAAAGCCCGATTCTAACATAAAAGATCTACACCAAAATGTGAAAAAAAATGCAGATGATAATAGATAAAAGGCCTACCTAACTTCTCCAGTAAAAGCACCACCTTTGCGAACCCAACAGTTCTGAGCAGCAACATGGAAATCGGAACGCAACAGACTTTTCACAAGGGTAAGAAACACAAATGGAGGGCTCACAACAACCTCTGCCACAACATAAATTTGAACTTGGTAAATCTTCAAAGTGAACTAAACGAAGTAAAAATTATGGAAATTTTTTTAACCTGCAAAAGAAACTTACCCACAACATCCTCAGAAGGAACTTCAGCTTCATTCAACTTGGTAACAATCTTCTTAACCTCTTCAGTTGTCCCATTCTGCAAAAAAAAAAAAAATCAAACCTCAAAATCATTATTTTTAAAGTAAATAATTAGTTATTTATTAACATGCATGATCAAAATAAATTTACTAAAATCATGTATTATATCAGCTAGAATTAAAACCATCAGATCTCAAAACTTAGAGCAATTTAAATAACCGATCAGCTAAATTGGTGTACAAAAATAAACTGAGATCAAACAACGTTTTCAAGATCGAATCAATCTCTAGAAAATCACTGCATGTAGACCAGAGCATGAGATCATGAACATAGATCAATGGATTTTGACCAGAAAAAAAAAGAGAACTTTAATTTTAGAAAGAAAAGAAGAAAATCAAAGAGAGATGAAGAGAGGAAGCAAACATACGCATTTCCAGTTGCCGCCGACGAAGAACTTGCGAGCCATGAAATCTTGTGTTTGAGTTTCCCTTTTTGGGTGATGAAAACGAGATGAAGCAGAGAAACGAGAAAAGCGAAGCTAATAAGAGCTCACTGAGATGAGACTGGACTGACTAACGGTGCGCTGTCGCCCACTTTTTTTATAGTGCGAATACGTGGGCGGAGCGCAAGTTATTCTGTAATTACTATAATGCCCTTTCACTTCTAAACATTTTCTGAACAATGATTTTACAGCTCGGCATTGTTGGTTATTTCGTCCCCCTTCTTTATTTTCGTCGCCATTGACGTCCCCGTTGGTTTTTTCCCATTTTAATCAGCATAAAAGAAATTGAATTTAATCAAAGAGTATTACCCTCTCTAATGAAATTGAATAGTGAAATTGAAAGTTCAATTTACATAGCCCTGCATCTGCTATATGCAAAGTAACGGACTAGATGATCAAACGTCAATCTAGAGGATCTTTTTGACAAAAATGAAGGGGACATGAAACAGTTAATATGCAGAGTGATCAAGCTTACACAGAAATGAAGTAACTACTCCACACTGCTTGGATATCTCAGATCTCCTCCTTCAAAAATGGTAGCTTTTGGATAGCATTTAGGAGATAGGACAAACCTCATTTCACTTGTGGTCTCCTCTATTTCCTTCATAGTACAAGTCTCTGATATCCTCCTTCACACAATGAAAGCTTTGGGCTATTAGTTAAAGCCCCCAGACATCCATGTTTTATTGAATGTCTCCACACTTTCGATTTCCTTCCAAATAGCATCACGTTCAGAAGATGGTGCTTGGAATCTTCAACTATGTAACGTGTTTGGCTTTAGAGATTAGATTATATATAGAGACTGTGGGTTTCAAACCTGACTCAATCATCTCTTTCAATAAAGCCTCAGCCTCTTGCCACTTCCCATCCTTGCAAAGAAGTCCAATAGTAGAGCTGTAGCTAGCAACATTAGGAACCAGCCCCTTCTCACACATTTCTTGAAGCAGCCTCAGGGCTCTATAGGAGCTACCGTCTTTGCAATACCCGTGAATCATTGTGTTGTATATGACATCATTGGGCTTCAACTGCATTTCGTCCATTGATTTAAATAGTTTCCCTGCTTCCTTCATACTGCCCTTTGTGCACAACCCATGAATCAAGACACCAAAGGTATAAACATCTGGAACCAGACCAGCCTTCTGCATAAACAAATATAACTCAAATGCTCTCTCTGTGTTTTCTGATCTAATGAATGCATCAATTACGATTGTATATGTTACTTTAGAAGGGCTTATGCCTCTCTCCTCCATTTCCTTTACCAAACCAGCAACTGCTGCTGAGTCTCTTGCTCTAGAAAAACCAGAAATGAGAATGTTATAAGTCACCAAAGATGGAGATTGGCCCTTCGTCTTCAATTGATTAAATAAATACATAGCCTTCTCGAACTTTCCAACGTTGCAAAAACCATCTATTAGCGAGTTATATGTAATCAAATTTGGACTTATACCAGCCCTCGTCATTCGATCCACCAACTTCTCAGCATCCCAAACTTTTGTCTCTCTACACAATCCTCCAATCAAAATATTGTATGTAACAACATTACATGCTACTCCTCTTTCACGCATTTCACCAAACATCTCGAAAGCTTTATTTACTTTTCCCTCACTGCAATACTCATTCATCACACAATTGTAAGTATATAAATTAGGAATCACCCCATTGAGCTGCATCTTCTCATATAGCAAAAAGCCATCTTTTTTAAGTCCTTTTTTAAAGAATCCATTGATTAAAACTGTGTATGTATATTCATTGGGAACCAACCCAAGCTCCTCCATTCTGCAAAACAACATTTTTGCCTTGTCAAAGTCACCATTTTTACAACACCCATCAATCAAAGTAGTGTATATAACAACATTTGGAGACAAACCCAATTCTTCTACCTGACCTATAAGCTCAAAACTTTTGCTTAAATCACCTGCCTCGCAACATCCTTTGATCATTATCCCAAAACTATAAACGTCCAACTTAACCCTCCCCTTGGACTTGGTAAAAAGCATCCAAGCTTTATCAAAAGAATCAAATTTTATAAGAAAACTCATTATATTATTCAATGTATTGGGTCCAACCACAAGGTTTCTGTCTACCATTTGATTGAAATAATATATGGCTTGATCAGGTAACTGAGATTGAACATGGGCATTGATTATTGATTCATAGAGAAGGGTTTGATTCATTGAGTTGGGATACAAGTCGGGTTGAGTTAAATGTTGGAACAGAGACAAGGAAGTGAAGAAAGGAGACAAGATTCTACCAGAGATAATCTGGAGGATAATGGACTGAGAATGTAGGAGCATGTTGGAAGAAAGGAGAATGTCTAGAGAAAACGCTATGGATTCAGGGGTGTGTTGAAGACCTTGGACAATTGAAGAGTTAAAGAGCGAGAGAGCTTTGAGAGGTGGGTTCTTCACCATTTTCAGAATGAGAATTAGAGTTTGAGGGGGTTGGAGCATGGTTCAGTTGTTGGTTTGTTTGCCTCCTAATTTTGACTTCCGCTAGGCTTTTATACCTGCTGCCCTTTACCAGGAAATAGGATTTAGGGCCGTATTAGCCTACGTTTCTTGATTAGGACTTTGAGCTTATTCATCCAAAGGCCGAAGATTCAGTTATAATCCAAAGGCCCGTAACTCCAGAGGCCCACGAACTTTTTTCAGCTTTGGCCCTGCCTTGCCTTCGTTAACAGATCCTTCTCGCTGACGCCAATTTGTCGGGTGAAAATCAAATATCATCAAACTTTCGAAAACTTCACCTAACTTGGATCGCCGCAGCTTTTGATTTCACAGTCATGAAATCAATTTCCAGAGTCAGATTTCGAAGAGAGCTATTGGAGATGCACATTTTGCTTGTAATGAGAAATGCACTACTTAAACAAGACGCATTAATCCATGAGATACCAAATGAATAAAATGCTCAGCATTCCATTTTCTAAATTGAAACAAAACCATCTGTTCTGAGTTTCAAAAGAACAAAGCTATTTCCAAAGGAACGCCTAGCTACAGGTTACATATGAACAAAGGGAAGGGAACAAAATATACATCATTGTATAACAATCCAATAACCTATAACTAGGAAGGTCCTAACTCTTGTTGAGCCTTACTGCTGTGTGAAACTAATCCAATCAAAGATAATAGACCTGAGTGATTAGAGCTAAATGGAGATGAAAAAAAAAAAAACCTATTTCCGGTCAGTATGAAATCCTGCGTGTAATGATGTCTTGATCAGATGTAGAATGTGTTCAAAACATTGGTTTGCTGCAATTGCTGGTTGTTAGGAATGTAAATGCAGCAGCCCAATCTTGTCTAGTAGATTCAGGCACTTGCTCATCCCCAATGAAGGGAGTCCACAAGTCCACAGATGTATTTGTCAACAACCAATCAACTTTCTCGGGCACATTAGTGAAATCAAAGTTCAAAGGCTTTGTTTTTTTCTCAGACTTCCTCTGTTTGTTATCTGCAGAGATACCCATAGACTGCAAAACACAATTCAAGCATTGACCAAAAGACAAGGAGTAAGAAGTAAAGAATTGAATAAATATTCAGCATCTTCAACCAACAAGGCTCTTGTTTCTGACTTACAACCTCTTCAGTGCCAGAAGTCTCCATTCCTTTCTTCCTTTTATTTGGGGTGATTCCAGTTTCGATAAAGTAAAGCACTTCTTTCTTCGATCGGAATTTACGCCCTGTGGATGGATCAACATAATACTGCACAAGAAATGCTATCAGCCACGTTTACATTACCACTGCATTGCCACTTCTCCCCTTAAATGCAGACAACAGATAGGTCTGAATTAAATTCTAATACATCCTACATGAACAAGAAATGTATTACAGATGCAACAAAATAAACTGATCACAATTCAAATGCACCATAAATGAAATGAATATTTATCATTTCTATATCATTTTATAACTCTCTAAAGCAATTTTGAAAAATACTTAGTCCCCCAACAATGCAACATTCTCCCAGGTCAAATCCATTAACCAACTTCTAACGTTACGTTCATTCATCAGATTTCATAATTCATCTTGTTTTGGTGATGGGACAAAGACAAAAGCTCTTGTATGGGTGTTCATGCAACACCAACTTTTAGCCTCTCAATCTGCAGGGCTAACACTTATGTCATTAAATTGAATTCCAATAAATTTGTTTTTAAAAGAACATGCTTACACACCCCATCGCCACCTTAAGAGTTCAAAAGATGTATAACTATAAGATTGCAAATCTGATACAAAGCATATTGATATAGGCTGCGAATAGATTACAACTAATCTAACTTTTAGTTTGCCTAGGCTTGAGAACAAAATCAAAGGAACAAGAAGTTCGAGTTTGTTTTCATCAAAGTCGT
Organism: Theobroma umbraticum; assembly: GCF_002168275.2. Taxonomy (NCBI): domain Eukaryota; kingdom Viridiplantae; phylum Streptophyta; class Magnoliopsida; order Malvales; family Malvaceae; genus Theobroma; species Theobroma umbraticum. The sequence goes on from NW_018397257.1 coordinate 10,046,720, forward strand.
TGAACACAAGAATTTACTCTGCATATCAATTCGATGGCTAGGATGAGTGATACAATGCTGTCTAATGACAAACAACACTAGCAACTCTTCAAGCAATAAAATAAGGATTTAATCTTCCAAATGAAGGAGAAAAATATCAAATGATCTTCGAAGATCAAAGAGAAAATTTAATAAAATCTCTAAAATGCTTATATTAAACTTAACAGAAAAAAAAAGTAAAAAACAAAAAAGATTATGTTAGAGCTGAGATTAACCTTATCAACCGTTCCAGCTGTGGCACCGGAGGTCCGAACCCTATCTTCGACCAACCATCCAGCAGGCAACCAAGTCTCAGGCGGCACCACGCGACGCTTCCCCTTGGCTGCCGCCGAGGACGACGAGCGTACCTCCGGTTGGGCGCCATATGGACTCGAACCATTGGGAGGGTTTGTCGGCTTAGATGATCGGTTTTGGCCTTTGGCGTCGATGAAGACTCCGGATTTGAGAAGCGGATCGGGCGTTAAATCGGCTGTAGAGGATTTAACCGGGTTTGACATTGAGAATTGGAAAGAGCTGGAAACACTCTTTGAAGTTTTGGAGAGAACGGGAAAATGGTAAAGTTAAGCGCAAAATAAACGTTACGGATGCTGAGATAACGCCGTGAGTCTATTACCGTTAATCACCGCAAAACATGATGACGTGTTGAGATAACGCCGTGAGCCTATTACGGAACGGCTAAACATAGTGATGTTTGCGACGGGATAGGGACATAAATGGATTATTGTTATACGTGTATATATGGATACTCAGTTCGATAACATAGAGTTTTATTATCGATTTTGAATACCAAGTTATTGATAGAATTGACCAAATTGAATTCGTTAAACATGATGACATGTGTACTAGGGATAGAAATGTAAATGGATTGTTAGTGTACATGTATTTATAGATATTTAACCTAATAACGTAAAGTTTAGATATTTTATATTCAATTATCAAATACAATCGAATAATACTTTTAATATCGTTAAATCAAGTTTGACATTAAGAATTGGAAAGAACTAAAAATATTATTTGAAGTCTTGAAGAGAATTGGAGAATTATATAGTAAAGTACAAAATGAAACGCCACGTAATGCATATTAATATAATATTACTAGTGACGTGTTTGTGATTATCCAATTTGATAAGATAAAGTTTGAGTAATTTATATTTAGTTATGAGGTGAATTTGGATAATACTTTTAATACTTGATTCCGATTTGAGTAAGCTTATGATAATATCTTAAACCTAAACTTGGTTATATATATATATAATATTTCAAATATTCATAATTTGTACCTTCAGCACAACTTTTTTTATTTTAACCAACTTTTTTTAAATTAATTATATAAAAATTTTATATAATTTTTAGTAATTAAATTTTTTGAGTTATTTGATATTTAATGAATTTGGATAATTAATAGATAATGTTATATTATTAGGATTCGATTTTAGATAATGTTTTATAATTTTATTTGAGTTTTAGGATTGAATACTTTCTCACTTAAACCAATTCGAATGGGGTATCTTAAAGAAATACTCATTTATACCCCTAACAATGAATCACTGATAAGAAAAATTATTGTTACTGTTAATAACACCTCATCAATAACGATTTCCATGTGAATCCTTAAAAAATATATATATTAGTGTATAAACAAATTTATAATTTTTCAATTATTTTAATCATTACTATTTTTATGTATATAATAAAATATATTGTGATTAAATTTTTTTTAAAAATATTTTTCAGTTTAAATTCCCAAATTCTAAACCTTCAAAATAACATATTATCAATTAAGTTAATTTTGGACAAATATTTTTAAAAAAATTTAAATTATTTTTAAAAAAATTTCCTAGATTAACTAATTTTACTTTTATCTATTTCTTTATTAGATACCAAATGTTACAATTTTTTTTTCCTTAAAATCACTTTCTTCTCAATCACGCTTAATAAAATGTTGTAAAACTAATAAAGAATGTATAATAATAAAAATTAGTTTCTTTTCATATTCAACTGAAAGGATAACATGCCAAATTATGAAAAAAAATTTGAAATATTCAATTAAATACATAGATACATTGTTATTAGTATGGTAAAAAACGATAACTTACAATATTAATAAAAAATGAAATAAATCAACATATTGTATCGTATTATGCATATTATGCATATTAGTCTGTTATAAAAACAAGTTAATTTTAGATAAAATATTTTTAATTTTTTTTAATTATTTGAGAAATTTTAACAATGTTTTTATCATGTTTAATTAATATTATATATATTTTTATTTTAAATTAAATAATCAAATTTGACTAACTGACCTTAATCAAATTAACTCTTGTTATTTCATGATCATATAATAGATGATACTGATACGAAACCTAAAAATAACATAAGATCATATTATTATATTATCGTTTTTCATGATATGTTAACATGTTACATCAGTGACGTATAGTATAAAATGATAAATAATATTTAACTAATAAAATTTATTTTACTTTAAAATAAAAAAATTTAATAAATATAATAAAAAATAAATATTTATTCATATTTTTTAATTATTTTGTCATAATTTATGATAACACGTGCATGTTGATAGGACCGCGTATTTGCTCTTCTTAGTTCTAGTGCTAGGTGCTAAGTTGAGGGCACTTTAACAATAAAGATGTTTACAACCTTATATAGGCTTGATTAAAGGTATAATTATATAAGACATGAATTGTACTTAAATTCAATAAATAATACTCAATATCTACTTAAATACATGAACCATATATCAATTAGAGAGTAATACAGAAGTAATTGAAAAGTCAATTCGATTAAAATTCAAATTTCAAGTAACTATAAAATTTATTGCATTCTATTGCTCTAAAGAAGCTCAAGTAACTAAAGATTAATTCCACTTTAAACAATCGATGAGTTTTAATACATTCTTAGATAGAACATATATATATGAAAACCTTGCAAATAAAAAATTACAACTGTATGTAATATGTCTATTATCTACTTTAAAAGTTTTAATATATAATTAACTCTAAGCAACCAAAAATTCCAAGTCAATTGAACAATCACAACTCAAATCAAGTGGTAAGGATGAAATTTGTCAGTTGAAAATATATCTGTCAATTAAATTTTGAAGTCTATAATGGAAACTAAAAGATTAATAGGTATCTTATTAAAATATATTTATATAAAAATAATTATTAAAAACATATTTGATAACTATGTAATTTCACTTTAGAATATTTTTCACCATCAATGTCTAAAATAATGTAATCCTAATTTTGATACCCCAAATCCCCACCCTACCTAAACTTGTTTATAAAGCAATAAACCATATTTAATCCACTGTGGAAAGTTTGGTAACCTGAAGAAATAATATAAAACGATCATCAATCAACAAGGACACGTGCCACTGTTTCAGTGGTCTGATAGTCTCTTATAAGTCAAATTACGTACATTTCATGTTGATCACATTGAACGCGTTCAGGGCACTGTCATAAAAAATGCAAAAATCGAAAGAAATCCACTCATCCGATCAAGAATATAGTCTGGCGCCCACCGACCTATTTTCGCTTATATCATAAATCACGCAACACAAAATCCCACCCTGTCTCTTTATCCTTAACACTGCACGGTCCACACCTCACAAAGTGTACGACAAAAGCAAAGCTTTCTGTTTCACTTAACTAGCTCACTGGCTCTTTGTAAGAGCAAAGAAAATGGCAACCCTCTCTGCAACTAAGCTCTTCTTCTTATTCACTTTCCACCTTACCATTTTCTCCTCCACTACCACCGCTGCCTACACCATCGGCGTCAACTACGGAACTGTCGCAGACAACCTCCCGCCTCCGCCGCAAGTAGCAAACTTCCTCAAAACCAAAACAAACATCGACCGCGTCAAGATATTCGACGCGAATCCCGACATCCTCAAAGCCTTTGCCAACACTGGTATTTCTGTTACTGTAACGGTCGGAAACGGGGACATCCCTTCCCTCGCTAAACTCCCCGGGGCCCAATCCTGGATCGCCAATAACATCTTGCCACATCACCCGCAAACGATCATCAGATACATCGCCGTTGGGAACGAAATCCTCGCCACGTCTGATAAATCCCTCATCGCTCACCTTTTACCCGCCATGAAAGCTCTCAGATCGGCTCTCGACATGGCTAATGCTTCAAGCATCAAAGTCTCGACTCCGCATTCACTGGGGATCTTGTCCACGTCAGAGCCGCCGAGTACGGGGAAGTTCCGCAAAGGATACGACAAGCTCATTTTCGCGCCGATTTTGGAGTTCCACAATCAAACAAAATCGCCTTTCATGGTAAATCCATACCCTTACTTCGGCTTCAAGCCTCAAACGTTAAACTACGCTTTGTTTAAACCCAATGCTGGCGTTTTTGACGCGGCTACCGGGATAAACTACACCAACATGTTTGATGCGCAACTGGACGCGGTTTATTCAGCAATGAAACGGGTCGGGTATGGGGATGTGGAAATCGTGGTGGCTGAAACCGGGTGGCCTTCGGTGGGTGATCCGGGTCAACCCGGTGTGAGTTTGGAGAATGCTTTGTCGTTTAATGGAAACCTCATGAAGCATGTGAACTCTGGTAAAGGGACTCCTTTGATGCCGAACAAGACTTTCGAGACTTACATTTTCTCTTTGTTCAACGAGAACCTGAAGGAGTCTGTTTCGGAGCGGAATTTCGGGTTGCTCAAACCCGATCTCAACCCGGTTTACAATGTGGGCGATCTCCGTAATGAACAGGTAATTATTCTATCATTAAAGGCTAGTTCTGTAAGTTAGGACTTTTCTTTCATTTTTGCTTGATGGGACCAAACTCCTAAACGTCCTGATCACGGTTATCAAATGGGCGGGTTCTTAATTATCCAGTACAACTCTGCTAAGTGTTCGATTTTTGTGAGTTTGATGTTTGGTTCAAACTCCTTACGTACCACGTGGCCAGTAAACTGGTTTGATCTCCAATAAAATACAGTAAAGTGTTGGAATTTTATGTTTCTGGTTTCTGACCGATGCCAGCTCTCTGTAATTGCGTAGCCGACTTTGATTGTCGACAAGCCGTACGTGGCTTTAGCTGTCCTGTGACCGAACTACCCTCCCCCTAATATCATATTTCATCCTTTTTTATACTTTTATTGTTTACTTTCAAGGGTATTTCGGTTACAAAATGCCGGTGATTGAAAAGAAAATCTCCCGCTCTCTCGTTCTCCTTGCGTAACACGGACTAAGCTACAATTATTTTTTGAATGCCGTAAAGTTCTGAACAACCAATCAGGACCATCTAATATCTTTCGGTGATGCAGGGCCTGGGTCCAGCATCGGCCCCACCGACGGCCAGAGCACCATCAGCTGGTTCAGGGAAATGGTGCGTGCCTAAATCAGACGCCAGCATTGCGGCGCTCCAGGCGAACATCGATTACGTGTGTAGTACCGGATTGGATTGTAGGCCAATCCAAGCAGGTGGGGCCTGCTTTAACCCCAACAATGTGCGGTCACATGCATCCTACGCAATGAATGCTTACTATCAAGCCAATGGTCGTCATGACTTCAACTGCGATTTCGATCATACAGGTGTCATCACCTCCACCGATCCAAGTAAGATCCCGTTCTACCTCCAGGGATAGGAAATGTCATTTAGCAAAACACTAACTTGGAAACTAGGAAAACTGTTCTGGCAACTAACCTTTATGGATGGTACTGGCAGGTCATGAGGCATGTAATTATTCAATTGGTCAAGGGGCAGGGTTAAAGTTGGAAAAGTCGGTGGCTGCAGATGCGACGAGCTTTTGCAGCGTTTGGCAGATGATTTATTTAGCTTCTGGTCTGATTTTTGTGCACCTCTCGTTGGTACTGATTTAGAGTTGATTAAATGGCTAACTTTTTATGTGACGGGCCTAGGTAGCTTTTATTCGAAAATCAATATATTTTTTTGGCCAAGGTTGTACTTCTACCTTTTGAGTGAACCAAGGGGCTTGGGGCTGTCTGCCTTTTGTTCCACTGGTTCTTTAGTGGCTTCAATCCCGGACCAAATCTTAAAATAGTGTTAAACTTTGGTCGGTGTAAAGAGGTTGATGTATGGCGTATTTTATTAATTATAATGGAGTTTACACTTCAGACTCCCATTATGTTGTAGCTAAAGTGGTTCGTCTCATCTTTTGTTTATGCCACTTTCTAGACGATTCTATTTGAAAGAATTTCAATTTGGAATGAAGTAGTTATCAATCGGCTTGTATATTGACATACGCCTTTCATAAAATATATATATATATATATATATCTTGATAGACATTTATGTTCACGCAATGCATCATTTGAAATTCAATTTTCATGGCAAAGTCAAAAATGAAAGGTGGAAGTTCAAAAATTAAGAAAATTATGGCATTACTAGGGATAAATATGAAGTGTAATACTTAAAAAAAAATTTTGAATTATTTAAGAAGATTTAAATAATTTTTATAATTTAAATTTAAATTAAATAAAAATTTATGATTAATAATTAATTAATTATCGTTTGTCAAAATACTACTTATCATCTTATATTTATTTACGTAATATTGATTTAGTATGTTAATTTATTATAATTGATAATATGACATACTGATGTAATCACGTGCTAATCTGACAGGTCATTAAGCCCATCTCAACATTATATCAGCATAAAAACAATTGATATCATTTTATTTGATTGAAAATATAATTAAATTTAATAAAAAATAAAAATTTATTTAAAATTTTTAAATGATTTAAAGATTTTTTAAAAATATTATGCCTAAATAATAATAATACTCAATTGTCACTAAAAGGCAGCCGGAGGTGATTAATGTAAATTAATGTAAATAGGTAATCATTTAAAGGTGCTAATTTCAGGGTTTCTACACAAAATTTGACGGCTGACTAATGTAATAGGCAGAATTTTGAGCCCCTCTCGTCACAAAACTTACAGTTTAATCGAAGCCAAGAAAATAATTATTGGCTTGCAAATTAGAGAAAAAAATTTTGCATGCATCCTTACTAGTAAGGATATGTGGTTGGGTTGGGTTCAGCTGAATTAATTGGGTCGATGTTTGATATTTTTATTGTGCATGGCTTAAGCCGACTCGCAAAGGTTCTAAACTAGGGCATGACGATGCAACACGAAACAATGGTTGAATTGAAAGTAGCAATCTACGTGAAGATCTTCTATTAGAGTTTTTGTATATTGCGAATTACAATCCGCTTTACCTCAATTTGAATTAAATTGAAAAACGAAATCCATATTACAAATTGATTGTTGCTACCTAACGTAAAGAATCTTGAAAAAAACTCAAGCGGTGCCTGTATTTTGAGGAGTTGATCCTGAGCCATGAACAGAACCACGACAAAGGGGGCAATGCGAATGGTCTAGCAGCCACCGATCTATGCACCGTTGATGGTACATATGTTTACATTTGGATAAAACCATACAACGATCCCTGTCAATGAACTCTTCCAAGCATATCGCACACTCGTCAGCCGTGCAGTTAGCTTCGGTTTCTTGATTAATATTCTCGTACGTAACAAGAGTCCCGGCCAGGACTCGCTTTGGAGTCTGCTGCTGCTGCTGCCGCGGTTGTTGGCCTTGCATGGCCGCTTGAGAGAGATATCTTGGCCGCCCCATCTCAATATCTTGGGGTAGATGTAGCCCGAAGATTTGTACGCAGCAAATCCTTAAGAAATAAACTATAAAGAGCATTATTGGAAGCGCGCCGATCATATATAGAATTGGAACAATATTTAGGAAAGCCGCTTCCCCATTATCTCCAGGGTTTGAAGAAGTAGGTGGCATTGACATGGTTTTGCTGAGGAAAATCTAGCAGAGTGCTGCTGAAAGAGAAGAGTTCATTCAAGTGTGCTAAGAAAACTTACAGAAAGTTCCCCTTCAGTCGTTTGAGCTGTGCTAGTTGTTCTCGGTTTTTATATGAATCAATCACCGCCCGTGGCCGAAAACCAAATCCATCATGACTTAGGATTTACATTATTTTTTTAAAAATAATCTAAACACAGGTTTATTTACACTGGGCTATCTAGGTGGTTCAACACCTGGCCCAATCAGTTTATAATTCGTAGGGGATGATTTGTCTTGGGCTGATGACCCGCTTGATATTCAAAAGAGGAAAATTTTCATAATGAAATAAAACACATATAGTATTATTTATTTATAACTTCATTAAAATAAAAAGGATGATGAAGAACATTCTTTTAACTTGGAATCATTCCATTTTGATTGTGTGGAAAGGCGTATTTATAGAAAAAATTGTCTAGAAACATATAAATCAAATGATTATATTTGTTAAATTCCAATATTTCTCTTGTTGTGTATAGATTGTACATTAATCGTAGACATAATGAACTTTTGGCATAAGTTTTCAGCGAGTCCCTAAGCAATGCCTCCTGAATAAAAATCTTCAGCCCAAAATATGCCCCCTCTCTCTGCTGCACCAATAAAATTTTGCCAGCGTAATTAAAGAAAAATGAACGTTTTACGTTTAACAGTAAACTCCCCTTTCTTAACAAAAATCCTAAGAACAAGTTTCGCTTTGTGAAAAATGAAAACAGATCAGCAGCACACGGTAACCCAAAAAACTTGTACACTGCTATACAAAATATAACCTGCACAAATCTCTAAAACAACCAACTAACGAACAAACACAACCAGAGACTGAGCTTCTCCCATCAAACCAGAAAAGCCAGCATCAGTCATCACAGCGAAACAGAAGGATAAAACCATCCAAAAAAGAACCTCAACACCTAATAACTGCTGCAGCAATGCCGACTTCCGCAATATTAAGGCAAGTCAAAATAGCAGAGATCAACATAGCAATCACAAGTGCGCTAACTTCCACCAAGATTTGAAGCAACCAAACTCTAAAAACATATCATCAACCAAACCAAGAGAGGACAGAAAAGTCTGATATTGAGTTGGGAGAATTTTTCCAACAGAATTTTAACGTCAACGTTAATTATGCAACGGGGCAGAGAGAGGGGCACAAACTTGGGGCAGAAGATGTCCATTCATGCCTACAACCTGAGTGGGTGGTTCCACGCAGGCCATGGGAAGAACCCTACAATGATTTGTAGGTAACAATGGTCCCCGCCAAGGTTGGCATTGAAGCCGGCTGCCTCTCCGGTGGCTTCCCGGTTCCAATATCTTCGGGAGGACGACGACGTGGACGATCCCTGAAAGCAGAATGGTAGCCTAGCAGCCACCAAAGTGCAAGTATAGTAATTGAGGGCAAAAGTTGACGGCGATGACATGATTAAAGAGAGATTTCGAGAGACGAATTCTGATTCAAGTCAGGTCAATGCTAAGGGCTGTTATAGGGATTTAGTCCTAAGCCAAGTTGATGAATTAGGCTTACAAATATTAAGATAAACACACAGTACTGACACATACATATTACATATATAAAGGTTTATATGTGATTATAAAAAAATTCTAAATTCCTGAGTAATCATAAACATGTTCTTGGAACTTTCTTATACAATCTACACTAAATAGGAATCCAAACCTTTTCAAAATCTTTCGCCCAGCCACAGCTTGCCTCGCTAATAAAATTAACTTCAAACTAGGCTTAATTTCACATAACAAGAGATTAATCTCCTGCCATGTATTTTATCATTACTTATCCTTTCATTAATTAACTGCCGTTGGCTGATGACTTGACCCTGAGCCTCGTAGAGAACCATGGCAGAGGGGGCAATGTCCATCCCTTGCCAGCCATAGGTCAATACAAATTTTATGGTACATATGTCTACAATTGTGAAGAACCCTGCACTGATCCCCCTGTTCGAACTTTTCCAGGCAGATAGCACAATCGTCACAAGTTTCCCCCATTTCATGATTCTCGTACGTGAGGACGGTCCCCAAAATTTGCTGCCGTGGCATTGGCACCGGCTGAGGCAAGGGACGCTGTCTTGGGATGGCCTGCTGTGGATTTCTTGGCTGCCTTCCTGGGATATTTTGTGGTCGTTTCGGAAAACAGAGGTCAATGACGGCAGCTCAGCAGAAAATGAAACAACTGCAAAGTAGCCTAGCGGACTCAGGTCAATACTTGCCATGATTGAAAAACCTTAATATGGATTCGATATGATGAAAATGGTATAATAGCAGTGACGGCGCAACCAAGAAAGGTAAGAGAATGTCTAGAAAATTCTCATTGAATAATTTTCTCTCCCACCTTAGGGTATGAAATCATTTGTTTATATATGTATAGCATTTACAGAAGAAGACAAAAAAGGGAAAAAAAACATATTTAATCTTAAAGCTAATTTGAAAAACGG
>NW_018397257.1:10057168-10057247 GCF_002168275.2 Theobroma umbraticum
TAATTTGGGATCTAATAGCTGAAAAAGATTCATTCAAACCATTGAGAAACCTGAAGACCATATCCTTCTGATATTGGTC
>NW_018397257.1:10057257-10057416 GCF_002168275.2 Theobroma umbraticum
TTAAAACAGTTTGGATTACAACTTCCACAGTCACAATGGGGCAGTGGCCTGTAGCTTCTCAACTCTTCCCAAATACCCTTCAATTCAACAAAATATGTGTCTACTGTCCTAGTTCCTTGAATGATATTGCCTAGAGTGTATTGGAGATTACACACTCTA
>NW_018397257.1:10058021-10058282 GCF_002168275.2 Theobroma umbraticum
GTCTGTGCAAGGCTTGATTCAACAGAGTCAGACATTGTTCAAAAAAAAAATAAAATTCAAGCTGATGATGAAATGAAGGGAAAGGTCTTTGAAATATTTCTATGAAATACTTACTGGAAGCAGCAGGATAGCAAATACCAGTTGTCTCCTATGATAGGCTAAATATGGAGACTCACTGTGTCCACAAATCCACCTTGCTCTGATACCATGATGAAAATGGTATAATAGCAGTGACGGCGCAACCAAGAAAGGTAAGAGAAT
>NW_018397257.1:10058617-10066129 GCF_002168275.2 Theobroma umbraticum
ATATATATGGATTCGATATGCATTCGTCTTCTATTCATCTGTTTCATATATATATATATTGCAGCTTCTGAAATATAACTTTTATTTAAATTGAATCACTAAAAGGATTCATCAGAAACCAACTCAAATGTAAATTGTAACTAATGTGGCGCATTAATTAGGGTTGGAACAGGACTCTTATCAAAATTAAATCTTTAACTTGCGTTAGTTAATAGATATTGAGATCTATGTGACAAGCATGTCAATTGGTAAATTATTAATATATAATCATTGTCAAATTATTAGTTAACATTTAATATTTCTATTAGGCACTTCTTGCCATCAAAGAGAGAAGACGTATATATATAGTTTGAATTTAAGTTTCTTTTACTTTAAGTTGGAATATAATGTGTACCAAATTGGATTGAAAAATAATGATCACGAGCCAATAGTTAAACTAGATCATCCCCTAACCTAACCTCACATTTGCTTCTTAATGCCGCTCAGTATATTACTACATATAAGTTTACGAGTCAAAATTGTTACTTTCAACATTTTTGTATACTCCAATAACAGATGCAAACCTGATTCTCTATCTCTTGGCATGGCAAGCATGGTTTAGCTATGTACTGATCTTTCATTGATATTGCAAACAATTTGGTCATTGCAAACAATTTGGTCATTAATTTCCTTCATAACTAATTAACAAAGATTGTCCATATATTGTATTATCTAAATCAAAGTTAAATTTAAGTTTTCGGGATGATTCCATTGGAAGAAAAAGAAAAGCAAGGAAAATATATTGACATGCCCGTTAAAAGGTTATTGTAGTTGTTAATCACTTAGCCATTTTGTGTACTACGAACAGGACCACGACAAAGAGGGCAGCGTTCATTCCTCCGCAGCCACTGATCAATACAGTGTTTATGATACATATGGTTGCATCTGGTGAAAATCCCATTCTTTTCTCCATCTTGCAAATTCTCTAAGCATACATATAGAACAGTTTCTGCAACTTGGACTGGTAATTCCTGTTGAATTTTATCATATTAAACAGTTTGGAATACTTTCTATGACTACCTGATGCCATCGCTGCTGCTGCTGCTTTTGTTCGCTTCTTGTCCCAGTTTCAATATCATCAATATTTGTGGTTGATTTTGATTTTGCTTACATGACACTTACAAGATGAAGGTGATAATCATCAATACGGGGGTCAAGTGTAGGAAGAGGGATGAAGGAAGGTTCCGGTGATTCTTTTGATGGTAGAGGTGGTGGTGGTGAAACACTCTTTCACATCTTTCCCCACATAAAATGCAATCTAAACTACAAAGTCACTTAGTTGTGATTTGCTAGTATACCATCTTAACTGCAAGTCACTGTGTTATGAAATATTTTAATTTGGTTAGTTGTGATTTTAGAATCAGTTTTTAATATAAAATTAATTGTTTTTACTTAATTTTAGTTATTAAATGATAAAAATACTTTTAAAATTATTTCAAACAAATTAAATGCTTTCCATTTTAATTTCTCTCTTGTCATTGTCCGCTGTGCTTCCTATTTTTTTGTTTTTTGCTATTCAGCTCTTTGTAATTTTATCATAATCATTATCTCTCTATCCATCTTTTGTCATCTGGCCATATGATCTACTGCATAACATAGAAGGTAACAACATATTCTTGAATTGATTAGTTTACATTCACAAAAGCCCTCTCTCTATTTATCTCTCGTCATATTATCGTTGATTTACAAATTACAAAGTATGGCATTGTTAGGTTTATTGGTGTTTAGTTTTTTAGTGATTCAAGTCTCGGAGAACATGCTTTGGTGTGTAATAAAATAATTTATGCCTTAACGTGTAGCATTGGTAGGAAGAAGAAAGTTTTGACATGCAATATCTAGTGTTAACATCGGGCGTGTAAAGCTTTGATTTTGGCATGTAACATTTGTGATTTATGTCTTGACATCTAATATTAATAGGAAGAAAGAAGTTTTGACATGTAATATCTAATACTAACCTTTAGCGTGTAAAGCATTGATCTTGGTATGCAACATCTGTTGTTGAAACTTTGATTTTGGCATATAACATTTATTGTTGAAGTTTTGGTGTGTAATATTTACTGTTGAAGCTTGTAGCGTTGTTTTATTTTTTTTTTCTGTTATTAAACATGTGTGTAAGTTGCTTCTTTATATTTCATCACAATATAAACTTTTAAAGTTAAAATGTGTAACAACTTCTTTTTTAACTGTAACAATAATTTTTTGAACATAACATGTGATAACAACATTTTTAAATATAACATATAACTTGTTTTCTATCTTTATATTTCAGTAGGATATAAACTCTTAAAGTTAAATATTTTGAAGATGGAGAAAAAGTTTAAAATCAATAAAGAATTTGACATGAAATTAAAGATGTATTGAAAAATTATTTAAGTCAATTTTACTATTGGGATAAAATGGATTGGGATACAAAAATATTATCCAAAATTCCCCAATTTGGATAATTAGCATTTGGATTATTTTGTTTATTTCATTTATTGTAATCATAAGAAAAAAATGATGTGTAATAATTCTTTTTTCGTCATGATATGTAGCAATATTTTTTCAACACATGAATATGAAGAGGTATGGTTTGAGTTAATTTTGTTTAGAAATATTTTTTTTAACTAAAAACAATTAAAATTAAAACAAAATAATTTTCAAAAACGTCTTATTTTTGAAAGTTAAAAAAAATTGTCCCACTCATTTTCCAATGTCATACCATGGCTGTTCGGGGAAAAATTGCCCATTTGGGCTTTGGGCGGATGAACAAATGTCCCTATCGAACCAGATGAGTCCAAATTCACCATTATAAACCGGGCCAGTGCAAAACCGAATTGTCAAATTACGGGCCATTAAAGGCTTGGAACGACGCCCTTCTGATCTGCAGATTCCTAGGGTTTCTCTCTTACTATAAAGAACAGAAAGTTAAGCCCTTTCGTGTTTCCATAAACCCTACTCATCTCCTTTCAAAAGAACAAAAAGAGAAAACCTAAAAAAGAAGTTGGATTGGAAAAGGAAGGATCCAGTATGGACAAGAACATGTTAGCCGGGCTCGAGGGTCTCCCTGAAGAAGATAAGATCCGAATGTCCGCCATGATTGACCACCTCCAGTTTCGTGACAGGTGATTTTACTCTCTTTTCCGTAATTTCGCTTATTGCCTGATTCCTGAATCCAAACTGATGCAACTGAGATTTCTGAATTAATTAAGAATTTTAGATTTAGGAAATGTGTTCAGCTTATTAGGGGTTTATAATTTTTGGGGTTTTTTTTTTTATAAATTTTTGTTTATGGGTTTGCTTCTCAGATTTTAGATAATGCAGGTTACCCATTTCACATCTGGGTCTTGTTGCTATGTATTTGATGAGAAGCGAAAGAGATGTTCTCCTTAAAACCAGTGCAGCCTTTTTATGTTGCCTCTGGACGTTTTGGGAACTACATTTCTATAATTTAGAGCCCCTTTTAGATGCTTTCGCTAGTATTGTGCCAGCATTTTATTGTATTTGCATTTATTGGATTGAGTATGGTGGTTGACACACTTCTTCACTTGGATTGTAGCTACCCCTTAATTGTTCTTTTGTGTTAACTTGCTCTTTTAGTTAGTCGTTGCTGATCTTTTAGATTCCCAAATCAAAATTAGCATTTTCCTTGCATAAAGATGAAATTTATTGATTTTATCAGTTTCTTTTTCTGAAAGTGCTTATGATACCACAATGGATTCATTTGTTTCTGCACTTTATGGTAATGCAAACCTGGGGTTGGGTCACAGAGTGATGGTTTAAAGAATTATGGGCTTTTTTAACACACAGGAAAATGCCCGTTTTACATCATCAACGGGCATGAAGGCAATTGTAGCATCCAGGTTTCGTCTGGATATTTTTAGCAAAACAATTTACATAGAGTAATATATCCTCTCAGGAACAGAGGTACAACAGAGAGTGCAGAAAGCAAAGAGGGGGGAGGGGTTCAAATAACCTCCATATTATATTGATCTAGTTATTTTATTTAGTTAGTGCTTTTGATTTGGAAGGCTTTGTAAATTTCTTTTCATACCGCTTAAATGATCCATTCCCTTTAGTCAACCAGAAGAAGCCTTTTGCTAGTTAATCAGTGCTTTTGATCATACCTGTTACCTTACTGGTAAGGAGGTGTCTATTGTTCTAATTATTTCTTTTAATTTGACGTCCAGTCTGAGAATGTACAATTCACTTGTTGAGAGATGCTTCAATGACTGTGTGGACAACTTTACCCGCAAGACTCTGCAGAAACAAGAGGAGACCTGTGTCATGCGATGTGCTGAGAAGTTCTTGAAGCACTCAATGCGTGTAGGCCTAAGGTTTGCAGAGCTTAACTCGCAGGCTGCAACACAAGATTAAAGCTAATAAACAACCATGAACGGAGCTCGAAACATTTCTGCCTTTAATTTAGAATTTTCCTTTTGCATAAATAGGCTTCTCCTTCCCCAGATCAAAGGCAAGATATTGCTGGGGGTTGACAATTGTTGTTCATGAAAGAATTTATTATTGTTGATTTCTTCTTAAGAAATTGAATATGATTGAATAGGTATTTGTTGTGAAAGATGGTTCATTCACCTTGATACTTAAATGAGTTAAAAGTGAAATAACTTTATTTCTCTTATAACTTTTATCTCAAGACTTGGCTCCCATGCGGATGTGTATTGCCATATCGTAGGATGGCTTAGCTTGAGAGGTTTCATCCCAATCTTTTAATAAACAGCTGCCCCCGACTTTCTTAAACTCACCAGTGATCTCCCAGCATTATTTATTACTGGGGAAAAAGCTCCAATCACCTCATTATCCAAATAATTAGGCACTGTAGACATTGTATAATCTTCATTCTTTTGAAGAAGTTATGTTGAATTCTAATTTATGTTCAAACTCTAAATCTCTTACTGCTTAACTGCCTCAAAACTCTCCCCGGTGGCTCTACAAAAAGGAAAGAGTAATTGAATATAAGTAAAAGGTGCAAGGATAGGCACATCTCGTAGCAACGACAAGCAATCGCCCATAATTGAACAAGTCAGCTTTATTCACAGGGAAGCTAAACACACGACAAAAATTAACTCACAAATTGTTTTTCATCCTTTTTGTCTTTTGTCCTCCTCTTTTTTTTTTGGTTTCAAAGGATAACCACAACATTTTCGCAACCATACACAAAATAACAAATAACTTGAACAATCTTCCCCTCCAAAACATTAACAACTTCTGGCACAAACTTCATATCCACTCCTCTGGATCCCTACAAAATTGACAATTGCAGAATGTAAGAAACTGAGGAATCCCTTTCAAAAGTGACACATATCTCACTTTAAAGAAAAATTGAAATGCAACTCATTGCAGTAGTATGAATCAAGTACAATAACAATGATGAGAACAAAGATTATTAAGGCATTTACCTTATCTGGCAAGTAAAACACTTTATAGGATTTAACAGGAAAAACAAGAAAACTACATGCTAAGCTATAAATTTTTCCACAAGAATTTCATGCCAGCACAGTTAGCAGTGACTTCCACAAGGTTATTTTGATGCAACGAAAGCTTCTGACCCTAGGAAAGAAGGCAATTAAGGGGAACTAGAGGAAATGTATTAGAGAAGAAGCTCCGCAAGGATCTAGAGATGTGAGAGGAGAGGTGGCAGAGAGTCATTGATGTTACCAATGCCAAGACGAACATAAATTAGGAGGCTGTTGGAAGTAGAGATGAAAAACCAAAGAAAATCAATCCCTTAAACTTGTTCCAAGGCACTTTTAACATACGCATGCTGGCTCATAGATCTCCAAAAGTAAAATTCCACATTCATTTTTTCATATCAGTATAGTAGAGCCTCCATCAAACAGTTTGTTTTCTTTATCTCTTTTATTTACTTACTTTCTTTACATATATATTTTTTTAAAATCCCAAGGAACAGAAGCACACCAAGACTGGTGTGCAACTGTGAAATCATTCATGCTAAAACCACTGAACAAATAATCTTCAATGAACCAATAGCACTAAAGCTACCATAATCTAATTCTTCATAAACTGGAGCCAACATGAATTACTTTTACCACGTACACAATCACTTTCAAGAAAACAAAAAGGTGAAAAAAAATTACATAAATAATGCACCTTAAAAAGATTAAGTATATTCTCTTACACATAGTGCACGAGTAATAGCAGGAAAAACGCTCAGACAAAGTAGAATCAAACTAGGATCATAGTACAGTTTTAAAAAAGGGATTGAGAACATTCATTACCTTTGCTAACAAGCTTCTACTCATCATCTTCGTGGCGGCGTTTCCTGCTCCTCTCCTCAGACCTCTTTGTACCCCTTCCAACCCGAGAATCATCCGAACAACTAACATCAGAATCAGAAGGGGATTTGTTCCTTTGGCTCTTCCTCCTATGCCGTTTACCATGATCATCCGAGACATCCGATGACTCAGAATCATCAGAAGACCTATGACTTCTCCTTCTCCTCTTCTCCTTCCTACTCTTTCGCTTCCTATGGCGACGATGCTCATCATCCTCATCCGAAGATGCATCCCTCTTCCTCCTCTTCTCTTTCCTCCTCTTCCTCCTACTTTCATTCTCATCATCTGAATTGCTACTTCCTCTCTTCCTACCACTCCTTTTCTTTGACCGCCCTCTCTTCTTTCTCTCTCCATAATCTGAATCCGACCCATCATCGTCATCAGTCTTTTTCTTCTTCGACAACGTCTTCCCTTTACCACTAACCTTCTTCCCGTATCTTCGAGCAATAATCTTCTCAATCTCCGAATCCTCATCAGAATCTGAACTCTCACTCTCATCTTCCTCCTCCTCACTCTCCACCTCCACCTTCCCATTCACTTTCCCTCCTTTCAACTTATCCAATCCATTCAAAACCGCAGCCTGAATCGCTTCGGGGTCTTTCTCCTCCTCCTTCAAACTCACGAAATTCTTACACTGAAAAGTAAGGTGCCCAACACGTCCACACCTTTTACAAGCTCCACGAGCCTCATCAGCATTCGACCCGGTGATTCGGGCAAGTGCTAAAAGCCCTTGAAAGCTAGCGTAGGCGTTTTCGCCTTCAGGTTCAGCACTGGCGGCCGTATGATTCGATGAATTTTTGGAATCATCTTTATTGGGCGCATACGGGTCGTAACCTATTGCACTTTGCCAAATCCCGTGGGTTTGTAGCGCGGCGCTACTATGCACCCGGTTGTTCGCGGGCATCCGAACCCTCCCTGCGGTGGCCGGCATCTTGTAGCAATTGAAGAATCGAAATTTGACGAGTTAAGGTTTTTCCTTTGGGTGAAATGCTTCAAAAATCGGAAAGGAAAAGCAGAAAACGAGAAAAGTTAGGGTTTTATATTAAAATTGGCAAACTAGATATGAATCTAGGGTTTCTTAGCAAAATGAAAACAGAGGGGAAATGGGAATTCACCTGACTTTGGAATTGAATTGGAAAAAATAATCGAAGAGCCAAAACAAGGAACAGGGAGAGAGAGA
>NW_018397257.1:10066139-10176000 GCF_002168275.2 Theobroma umbraticum
GAGAGAGAGATCGAGAAAAGATGAGATTTTCGATTGAGGATTTGAAGTTTTAATTCTATGAAATTTATTTGTAAAGGTGTTAAATGGGCCAGCACGACACTTTAAGAGATCAAGTGATTTGTTAATGGGTCGTACCAGTCTTGCACCATTATTTTACGGGTTGTGCTGACTGCCCATTAAGATTAAGGCATGGGCCATGGCCTAACATAGCATGACTGTCTGCGTTCATTCTCTCATGGATGTCAGACTCTCGACTAATGAACCACTACTCTGCGTGCTTATGTATATAAATAGAGGTGTTGGCCGATACAAACTGTGGCAACCTTCTATCTTTGATGCCATGTATGATAGATTGTACAAACTAATGCTAAGTCTATAACTTTTGATGCCATGGATGCATCACAACACCTATTATTGGCAGTTTAGTAACAAAAGCACCCAATAGTACTGTTGTATCTTTCACCAAACTGCGTCAGACAATACGTTCTATAGCTTTATTTCTTTACCCTACATATGAAAAAGGCACGTTCATGCCCAAAATTTTTGTTAAGGTTATTTTGTACATCACAAAGAAGCAGCTTCCTGCTAATGAGCCAGTATGAAAAGCAAGAAGGTCCTATACTGAATCATTTAAATCTTTGACTATAGAATTTATTGCGAATATATAAATTCTGGGAAGACGAATTTGATTTATTTCTTTATTTATTAATATGAAATATACGAAAAGAGAGATGAAAGGATGAGACAAGTCCAAGATTTGCTTGCGTCTAGCACGTCTTCCTCTGTTGTACCTTCTATGTGGAACATCCTCGTGACATTATACCAACTAGAGTGATGCCCATGCAATGCAATTGGGCAATAAATGTAACTGTTCGAACAAAATTAGAGGTCTTGTTTTTAATGGATAAGCAAATAGTATATATAGTTTGATAATGAGTATATACAAAAACAAAATTGTTTTATCTGTTGGCAAATTTAGTGTATCATTGATTTTTCGAGGGTGATCCTTCAGTAATGAATTAGTATAGTTTGCATATCATGATATTACAGAAGGATTAAAACTTGATAAGAAAGAAAAAGAGTAAAAACAAAGAAGAAGAAAGCAACTTGGAGAAAAGCAAGCAAAAATCAAACACGATAAAAAAAAAGAAAAATGGTAATGAATATTTAATTTTAGAGATTCAAACATATAATCGTCATCAAATTATTAGTTAACATTTAATACATTCATTGATGCACTTCTTGCCATCAAAGAATATATTAAAATTGAATTAGGATATATATATATATATATATAATATTGGTCGGAGTACTCTTTGGTAATTGGTTTTTAATAGGATTAGGAATGCTTCATATAATCATAAATCTAACCGAATTAGGAGTTCAGTAAATTAGTTATCATATTGAAGGTGGAAAACAAATTATACTATGATAGTGTGATACATAATTTTTATTTATAAACAACTTGTCCAAAATAAAAAATGTTTAAAAATAAGATATTTAAAATCGACAAACTAAAACTTAAACCGTATAAATTTTTTAATTTTACTAACTCGAGATTGATTTTTTTTTGTGTATACTTGATTCAAAAACGACAAGTGATATTTTAATTAATAGTAATTAGTAAACTATTAAGAATTTATTTGATTCAAATTTAAAATACCAAAATTTGATTAAAGGTAATAGAAAAATAAAAAATTATTTAAATTTTTTATATAATTCAAACACTTTTTAAAATATTACATCTGGGTTTTCCTTAATTGTTGATACTAGCTCTTTGTAGCAGGATATACAATTAATCATCTAAGATCTCATATCATTTTATATTTTTACTGCCCATTATTTTTACCAGGGAGCAGCTGGTTGATCATTGCATATTAAATTAACTTGAGGTACTATTTCCAGTCACATGCCAAAAATTCTCTGGCAATCAGCCTGTTGGAAAAAGTTAGGTTTGGGGCAGAGAGGTACGGCCAGGAGGGATAGAAGGAGAAGATGTTTAAACAATATTACATGCCCTACGGTTGAATATGCAAGCTAGGACTAAAATATGCACGTATATGTGTGTGTCTGAGACAGGGAAAGGAAGGTCTATTAACGCTGAGAATGCAAAGCAATGCATTGATGTAAACTTGAATATCACTGCTGAAGAAACCAATATCACAGCGATGCAAGCTTAGCTTCAAAGAGTAGAAAGCTTGAAGAAAAGAATGTAGCGGACAAATATTTATGCCCCATCTAAAGTACGAGGGCTGAACAGCAATAACATAAGAACTGCATGATAGGTTCAGAGAGAGCTATTATGTGTCTAGTAATAGTGTATATATTCAATTGTTGATTTCCAGGAGGCATGCACCGTGACAATGAAGGCTTCATACATTTGACATTTGAGACTAAAATGCATAGAATAATGTGTAAAGCAAGTTGAAAGCTGTTTAATAAAGGGAAAAGAAAGAAAAAGAACACGAGTTGAGTTCGGAAGTTGCATGGAAATGACAAATATTGCACCATATCAATCAATCGAATTTAAAATGTTATGTGCATGAAGCAGAAATATAACACCAAAACAGAAGGGTTGCCAACATTGAATCATGTACTTCGTACTTCTGAAAACATTCACACGTATAGCATATATTTGTTAAATCTACATTGCATTTAATGTGTTGTTGTCAGCTGTTGAACACCGAAGAGGCAATGAATCCTGCAGATAATTGTTTGGAAGCAAAGGCGCAGCCATGGAACATCCACGGAACATGCAGGGATGGGCTTTCTGTTACATTAGAAAAATCTATCTATCTGAAGTTTGACAAAAAAAATGTTATCCTAAGAAAATCCAGAACTATGACTCTGACACATCCGATGATTCAGAATCATCAGAAGATCTTTGACTTGTGCTTGCTGCTCTTTCGCTTCCTATGACGACGATGCTCATCATCCTCAACAGAAGATTCCTCCCTCTTCCTCCTCTTCCTGCTACTTTCATTCTCGTCATCTGAATAGCTGCTTCTGGTCTTCCTACCAATCCTTTTCTTTGACCTTCTTCTCTTCTTTCTCTCTCCATAATCTGAATCCGACCCATCATCGCCATCGTTCGTTTTCCTTTTACAGCTAACCGTCTGGCCGTATCTTTGAGCAATAATCCTCTCAATTTCCGAATCCACATCAGAATCCGAACTCTCACTCTCATCTTCCTCTTCCTCCTCCTCCTTCCCATTCACTTTCCTTCCTTTCAGCTTATCCAATCCATTCAAAACCGCAGCCTGAATCGCTTCGGGGTCTTTCTCCTCATCCTTCAAACTCACGAAGTTCTTACACTGAAAAGTAAGGTGCCCAACACGCCCACACTTTTTACAGGCTCCACGAGTCGCATCCGCATCTGACCTGGTGATTCGGGCAAGTGCTAAAAGCCCTTGAAAGCTAGCGTAGGGGTTTTCGCCTTCGGGTTCAGCACTGGCGACCTTATGATTAGATGAACTTTTGGAATCATCCTTGGGCGCATAAGGATCGTAACCGATTGCACTTTGCCAAATCCCGTGGGTTTGTAAGGCGGCGCTACTGTGCACCCTGTTGTTCGCAGGCATCCGAACCCTCCCTGCGGTGGCCGGCATCTTGTAGCGATTGATGGATCAAATTTGACGCGTTTAGGGTTTTCTTTTTTTTTGAATTGGAATCCTCACTTCGGAATCGAATTGAAGAAGATGATGGAAGAGCTAATGATGTTTCGATGGTTAGAAGTGTTTTTATAGAGGTGTTGAATGGGCCAGAGGGCTAGCAAGACCCTTTAATCAACTCATTTTTTAATGGGCCGAACCAGCTTGGTATCATTATTTAACGGGCTATGCTGAACGGCCCATGAATATTAAGGCATGGCCTAACCTAGCAGGACATATGGCTGACAGGCCAGCCTGAGTTGAGTCAAGCACGGTTTTCTCAATTTTTTTTATTTAATTTTTTTAACTTAACATTAATGATCAATACATGACATCAACAATTGCAAATCGATTTATAAACGTTAGAGATATGGTCTCTTTATTTATAATCTATGTTTCATGTTTTTGGTACCTAGATTGGCTCCGATTCATGGGTGTAAAAGGGAAAATGAAAAATACAATTGATGAAAATATTATATTTCAATGATCGAACTTTATTTATACTCAATTATAAATACACAAAACTATTATAATCAATTTTAATTAGGGTTAGATATCTGATTAAAAACTGTCCTTTGCCATTCATGTAAGGATCTTCTAAATTATCTAAGTTAACTCACGGGTACTTTTAATCATGATGGTCAATATTGTTCACTTTAATTTTATAATTATAACTCATACATTCATTGAAAATAACACTATCAGACATTTTATATATCCATGGTAGAATGTGAAAGTAATTAAGATATATACAATCTCCCATATAGAACAATGGATAGAAGTATAGAACCCCGTCTGCAATTAACAATATATGTCAATGCAAAAGCTACCAACCCCATAAAGGCAAATTATAAGGCTAACCAGTATCTGACACAGGCGATTTTGAAGAAAACTCCATAGTTGAAGTCCCTAATGACATTAATGGAGATGTTGAACAGAATTTATATTGATGCAACTCATGGGAATGGTTTGCTTACCTGCGCAGTCCAATGCAATTCCATTCCGTGGCAGTTCCTCGAATTTCATCATGTAGAATCCAAGTGATTGCGGTATTCCCTCACCATTTTTTGTGTGCAAAGTTGGCACCAGGTCCCCAGTCACATGCCAGTTTATGTTGTTATTCGATCATGGGCAATGTGTTATTGGATATGCCAAAAATGCAAGTTGAGGATCATAACCTGATTGCAACTGCTGGTGCCCTTATGGATGGATGGCTCTATCTTGCAGGCGGGTACAAGGGCGACCCTTCTTGTAACTTCTAAACTTCACCATATTTTGTAGCATGTTTAGATTAATGTATATCCTTTGTTCCTGACAGTTGCTTGAAAACTGCATCCAGACCCAATTCTTCTTTGTTATTTCTGCCAGGGAATAAACATTTAATCACCTTATTTTTGGTGATATTTATAAGGGAAAAAAGTTCTTCAGGGACAAGATTGGATGTCTTTGTAGCAAGTTTGAGATAAATCGTTTGGCTCAGGTTGACCCTGGATTTGTTAGAAGTAGCCATCTTAACTATGACAGAGTGTCTTGACCAGGATCTTTATGTTGGGGTTTCTTCTTCTTTAATTATGGTCTGGTGAATCTTCGTAGATAAACAAATAGAAGTCATTCTGTCACAAATTGATTCTTTCAGTGCCAGTTTCACCAATTAGGCTATCTGCATCAGTAAAAACAACTAAAGCAAACTCTGTAAAGCTCTTAACATATTTGCATTTAGACTTGTTTTTGTCGAATTATTTGATTTAGATTTCTGAACATTCGTTGCAAAAGGGATTTTAGAATAGCCTTTCCCCTCCAGATGTTCACAGACAGGCTAATGGAATTACACAAATCTAAACCAGATTTTTATACTTATTATGAAGCTGCAAAAGCTAACCTAGTTGTCATCTGGGTCTTTATCATTACCAGATGTTGAATCTTCAGACTTTTTAAACTTGTCAGAGCGGTTGAATCTCAAGACTTGGGAATGGCAAACATTGCCAGCTATGCATGAACCTAGAGCATTTGCAACCGGCATCACACACAATAACAAGTTCTATGCCATTGGCGGGGGAGCAATTCTCAAGAACTCCACTGAAATCTACAACCCCAGCTCGAATTCATAGCAGTTCCTCAGATCGTTCATGCCTAAAAAGGCAGGTGGCTTCGCTGTAGCGTCACTAAACACATGCCTGCTGATGCTAACTTGTTCTGATCAGCTAGGAATCAAGCTGTGGCTTTGGATTGAAATGGCTAATCCATACTTGATTGGTGGGTGGAGACTGATCAGTTTCTTTCCAAACCAGCAAATTGAGAGAGGTAGGCTAAGGGATATGGTGCTAGAATGGTGAGAGTTGGCCAGGAACTATTGATTATGGCAGGTGATCGCCATGGAGTATATCCAGTAGATGGCATGAGCGCTTGGCCGGTGCTGCCTCCACCAATGTTTAAGCCAAGGGATGGTTGTGAAGTTGTGCTTAAGGGCTACATTTATGCCTTTTCTTTTCAATCTGGTATAAGAATAAATTTTAGAAAGATAACAGTTTATTCAATTTGACATTTTATTTTGTTCCATTAGTAGGATTAATGGACATTCTTGAAAAGCCAGTAAGAAACTTCTCTGGGGTAATATTTCGTTAATGAATAAATGATCTATAAACATTATAATAAAGAACAGAGAAGTTTAATTCCTCTGAAATGTGATTGAAAGGTTTCCTTTCATATTCCATACTGCACATGCTCTTGAAAACAAATTCTTAATTCTTTTTTTTTTAATTTTCTGATCTAGAAATATTTAGATAATTAAAATTGTTAAAATTTTCAAAGAATAACATGGAATGACATCATGGCAAAACAAAAGTCATATACATACATAATTAAATTACTACCATGGATTCAGAAACCTTCTTAATAGGTTAATATCTATACACATATACATATGAATGTGTGCATGTTATTTTAACTGTTTAGCAGTATGGATGAAGAGTGGTAAGGTATGTATATAAGAAGCATACCCTGCTAGGCAGCTCAGACTATGTCAAATGGGAATAAAAGATTTCAGGCGGATGCTACGGCCTACGGTTTCGTAGATTTTTGTGGATGGCATCTAGGAAATACGCACACACGCAACTATCTTTATTCATTTTCTGAGCAATTCGTCAAGCAAAGTAGTTAGAAGATAAATGCATTCACCGTGGAGAAAACAGTGAAAGCAGAGTTTCTTATTTGATTTAACGAAGAAGAAAGCATGCCATCAAGCATGTTTTCAGGTTCACTGTCAGCTCCGAGTGTTAATGTTACAATAGACACGGGAAATCCTTTTCTCAATCAAACTGTAGATGGTTTCTTGAAGATTGGAACTGTGATTTATATTTTATGCCAATTTTTTTAAAAACTTTTTTGGGGTATTTCCATCATTTAATACATTGCCATGGCTTCTTTTTCAGGTTGCAGCCACGAGGGCAGTTGCAGAGGATACATTCACAGCTATTAAAAGAGTTAACATTCACTATTCCAATTTTTGTTTTTTGATACAAGTTCAGTTTGAGTAATTAAGAGTTAAGCTTGTTTTGGTATCAAGTTCCTGTGACTTGGCCCTGGAAAACCACTGTCTGTTCATTTGGATATTTTCCTGTTGTACGTAAAGAACTTTCATGTGTTTCCTAACCACTTCCCAGACTAGAGTATTGCTAGAATCCTGGAATTTCAGCTTAAAAATCTATTATCTAATTATCAGATCATATTGAAAACATGGTTGCTGCCATGTTTGCAGGGAAGCTATCACAGGAATGTTTAGAGCACGCAGTAAGTAGTTTGTTTGGACATTACTAGTTGTAGCTCCCGGTGAAATTGACACAATCTTCTTCTCCTTCTTATGAGGAATGTTGTTATAATTGCAGCTCAAGAGGATGTGTAAAGAAGGTGCTTACTGGGGTAAGTATGTGGCATTTTATATAGAAACTTCAAATTTACAACTTCTCAGGTGGTTTGGGTAACTATTGTTGCATTAATTCTTTACTGCAAAATCAAAGAAAAAACTGACATATTTCTTTGTTGCACTAATAGGTTCCGCAGCTGGAGTATATGTGGGAATGGAGTATGGAGTAGGGAGGATCCGTGGCTCGAGAGACTGGGTATGTTCACTAGACTTGGCACTGAATATCTACTTCATGCATAAGCAAGCTAGTAAAGCGGAAAAATGTTAATGCCATTGAAAAGATTCAAATTCCATTTTGAGCTCATGAAGTTCACTTCCTTTCGTTTTTTGGATATGCTGGCACATTGGGTTTACAGAAGAATGCCATGATCGGAGGTGCTCTCACAGGGGCTCTGGTCTCTGCGGTCAGCAACAATAACAAAGACAGGATCGTGACGAATGCCTTCACAGGAGGTGCCATTGCCACTGCCTCAGTGTTCCTCAATAACCTCACCTAAACAGAGCAAACTGGATTTCTCTATCCTGTCTCATTTCCAGTATTGCCATGTGGCGTGACCCTGTTTTATTTTCGTTTTACATTTCCTTAGTGAATTTGTCTGGTTGAAAGAAAAGAAGAATTAAACAGTTAACATAACAGATGCCAAGTGTGTGTTTCTTTTCACAATTGTTTAACTTTTTCCGCTAAATATCTCACTGTCTGCATGCCATTGGGCCACCAGTGAAAGAAATGATAACTTACTCTGAGGAACATACAGTTTCAATTAATACTAGCTACATTACATTCATTACAAGGAATTTATTTTGACTACTTTAAATTGTAAAATGGTTTCTTTCTTTCCACACCCATGAAAGGATGGTAATCAAACTAATAGTGAACTGTACAGAAAAGATAAAACATTATTGATCATATAATTTTTTTCAATAAAAAAACAAAACTTTATGTACAAGGCCGACCAATTCAAGTGTCCATATATTCTACAATTGTAATTCTACATTTATGAAATCTTGTTTATTTATGAACATGGATTTCATCAACAAGCCACATTCTATGAATGAACAAGATTCATGTATTGTTGAATTGTAGTAAGTTAGGAACAGAAAGAGGCTGTGGGAGCAATCAACCCTTATATTAGGAAGCAATCTATTTGGCCTAAACTACTCTCTCACAAACAAAGAACTTCATCTAAAAGCTCATCAAAAACTAATTCTTCTAGCTCAAGTGCCACGAATTCTGCTTCGGCTTGAAGGTTCATCCAAGAAGCATCTTTGGCAAAATCTGGAGCTATGATATCATCCAATGACTGGTCAGTCTCCGGCTGGGAGGCCAGGTTCTTGCTAACTTTTGTCCACACCTCTTGAAGAACATTGTTTCCCTTAAGCATTGGACCAAGGCGACGGTTAAAGAAGTAGGGATTTGGGAAGTATATAGATGGTTTTTCAGTTATCTCAAGAAGTGCCTCATTAACTAGATCAAAAACAAGCTGATGATCACAGTTGCTACCAACTTCCTCAATGGAGCATTCCATTTCAGGGTGCAACAAAATCTCCAATTCCTTGAACAATGAAGGGCTCAATGTGTGGTCTGGTGAGTACCATGTCTGGAGGTACTCATTTTGTATGAAACCTGAGAGCGCAAGAACATCTCTCACATAAGTGTAGCAAGGATCAGCATCCTTGTCTGATTCAAAGAATAGGAAGCGACTGCTGATCCCAACGGTTTCATGTTCAAGATATTCGTGACTTATTGTGCATCGGTCTTCTAAGATGGTAAAAGACTCTGCTTCATCTTCATGTAGGTTTATCGGACGATGCAATTCTAAACCTGATAAAAGTTTAACCAAAACTGTTAGCAGTCACTCCTGGAACGTATATCAAGAACATAAAGAGTTTTATCAAACCAAAAGCAACTTATATCAACACAAAGGGAAAAAAAAAGTTTCTTAAATATGCTTTGCGAGGTAGAAACATTTACCTTCTGAGACTGGATGCTCTGCCCAACTGGTTATGTCATCTGAATCTAAAGTTGGTTGTGCAATCTCTACACTTGGATTGACTGCACAAACAATCTTCTGCTCTATGTGAGGACTTCTCTTCTCCATTTCCAGCTCAACCATATCTTCATCGAAGTCAAATGGTTTTACAATTTCTTTACGATTTCCATCCACTAATAAACCAGTTGAACTGCGGTTATTTCCTTCTATCAATTTTTCCTGTGATTGAGCCTCTAGAACAGCTTCTACTAGTTCAAATTTTTTTATATCTCGAGGAAAACTAATTGATTTTGGTTCATTATGCCCAGCACTTTCCTTGTTTGCATCATAATTTACAACAGTTCTGATTGGCATCTCTGAAGAAAGAGCTTCACGAGACACCTCATGTAGAAGAGTGCAAAAGGAGTCAAGATCAGATAGAGAGGAAATCCTTCTGAAAAATTTCGGAGCACAGACTTTTGATGGAACTTTATCTTCGTTGGTCAATTTTAAGCTCTTAGAGTGAAGTAAATTGGCCTCTTTGCTTACACTATGCTCAAACAACTGAGTATATCTATCTAGTGACTCATTTATAGACTTTGTTCTTCTTATCCTGTTGAGTCTGCCATTGCTGGGATCAAGACCAGAAGCATTGGTTTGATAAGAACAATTGAAATAGTCTATGCCACGTTGCTCCACAGTTGTCTTTTCCAAGCTTTCAGACATCTCTCTCTCATATGTGGATAATGCATCTCTTGAAGAAACATGAAGGGTGAGTCCATCCACCATTGTGTGGTTAATACTCTTTCTCCTTTCCCTGAGGGCCTGCTTTATTCTCTGCTTAATATCCTTGAGATGATTCATAATTAAATGATTCCACCTTGGGGAATCAGATCCTGGGGATGAAGAGCTTGCTTCTTCCGTTAAGATGTTTCTAAAACTATCATCAGTTGTAAAAACCCTTGACTTAGATAATTGAGAATTAGTGCATGATTTTTCTCCTTTTCTGAAGGACCAAACTTCTCTCTGCTTGTGCTCAAGTGTACAAGACCTAAGATATCTAGTGCGTGCTGAACCAGATACAGGAAATGACCCTGATTTTGCTAATCTTACTGTCTTGGAAGTTTGCTTTCCAGGAAACTGCTGTGAAATACCAACCTCCGTATCTTGCAGAATATCTAGGAATAAATTTTTGGATACCTTCAATATCTCCAGAACATCCAAGCCCTCCTTAACCTGATTATCTGAAATGTTAAGCTTCTTAGCCATTGGTTTCTGATTTATTAAGGTCCTGGTTCCCCTTTTTTTATCGAGCTTCTTCTGGAAGAGAGTATGCTTTTCAATCTCCTTGTGTTCCAACTGACTGTCTGCATTCACTCTGTCATGGATATCAGACTTTTTGCTCTTTGTAACTTGTTTCCTCAGAAACTCCGACATAGAGGAAGTCAAGCTGGTCCCAGAGTTGTTAGCTCTCTTGCGGACGAGAACAACTGGATTCAAATAACCAAGACCAAAACCTGAAGGTTGCAGATGATGGGTTGAATCAGTTTGCTGTAGCTGTGATCTTGCAAGAAAGCCCAAAATCCAGTGCTTATGGTTCTCTTCCTTAGACTTCTCTTTACCAGCTAACCCCTTTGTGTAGGCTTCACCAGAACTTTTGTTGGTTGAGCCTGTTTTTCTTGCATGCTGTTGAACCTACTGAAATAGGTAAGTCAATTGATATTCTATTGCATGCCAAACAATTCCATTGCATGAACAAGAACTTGATATTTGGCTGGTGATCATCATCATATATTCGCATTTAATATATACAAAAACACTAAGAATTTAACGTCAACTTACTTGGTTGTGACCCGCCTCACCACCTAAAAATCTTTGGGTTCCACCAGGTTCACGTTCCATAGACATAGTTTTTGGATTTGCACAGCCTGCAATTAAGAAATAAATCCTGCTAAGCATAAAGAAATCCACCTTCTTAGAAGAGAAAGTCCAACATCATAAGATCTGGTTGGATCAAGTAGGCAAAGGGAGAATCAAATTTACCTAGGAAAATAAATATCTCTATTAAAGGCTTAAGATAAGATCTAAGCGAGTTTCATCTGCTTCCTTACTCATGGATAAAATTTTGCTGCCCGAAGCGTCAGGAAATACAAACTTTTGCAGCCTCCTACCTTTGATGCCATGTATAATACATTGGACAAACTAACGGTAAGTCTATAACGTTTAACAGGGGATTCATCCAACAACATTGTTATATCTTTCACCTAACTGCATCAGAACAATACATTCTATAACTTTTTTTTTTTTCTGTACTCTACCTATGGAAAAGGGTCATGCCCACAATTTTCTTTTTTAAGGTTAGTTTACGCATCACAAAGAAGTCGCTTCCTGCCAATGAGCCAGTATGAAAGCAAGAAGGGTCCTATAATAGTTATATAAATATCTTTAACTGTAGAATTTAGCGTGTATTATATAAAACTGGTATTAAGAATTTGATTTATCTGTCTACTTACTAAGAGGAAATATAAAAATATTGTAGTATTAAAAAAGAGAGATATGAAAGGATTAGACAAGCTTACATCTGGCGTTTCTTCCTCTGATGTACTTTCTGTGTGCGAACATCTTCTTGACATTACACCAGTGATGGTAGTCAAGAACATTAAAGATACCCTGCATGCATCCTGGATGGTAACTTTCGAATTCAACATCATCGGAATATTCATGAAATTCCCTTCCCATGTTGAACACAACAAGAAATGATTCCTTAAAGCCTGAAATCCGATGCTTGATTTCAACTAATAGGCTCACACCCTTGTAAAACCTGTTGTAACAGAAAAAAAAAACGCAGTTTTAATTAAAAAAAAGATAACTTGGTTTTCTCCTACATCTGGATTGTCAGTCCAGAAGAGATGACAATCAACCAGCAGATAGGACTTATTCATGTTCGAGAAGTTTGTGAAATTTTCTAATTTTTGTGAACTACAAGGAACCATGTTGATACCTTCTGATCATTTCAAAGCGAAGAAGAAACAGTTAAAAAAAAAAAGGAAAAGCAATCATTCAATTGGAATATGTTGCCAAGATCAACAAGAAAGGGTCAATTTCAATAAAGAAGTTTAAGGTGAGGTTCATAACAGGAAAGGAGTAAAGCCTGCAGATTTGGCAGCTAAGAAATCAGTTTTTCCATAAACTTTATTAAGCTATGAAAAACAGCTGCCTTCCATAAATTTTCAAACGTTAAAAAAAAAGACAAAATTTGATTATGCAATCACAACAGCAATAACATAATCGAGAAGAAAAAAGGCAAAGAGAGAAAGTAACTTAGAAAAACGCATTAAAAACCTTAACTTGGTAACCAAGAACTTAAAAAGCTTACCTGAAAGATGCATGAGAGAGCTCAAAGCTCTGAAGCAAGCAAGGAAGTCAAAGAGACAACAGAAAACCAAATAAACATTCAAAAATCTATAGAAAAGATCAACTCCATAGTTTTCTATGATATAAACGCAGAGGACACGCTTTCTTAATCTCCACAAGAATCAGAAGAGGACGATGGAGGTCGTTAGTCCCTTGCTCTAATTCTAAGAAGGTCCAAAAACGAGGAAATAATATAGACGCCAGAGTTGGTTATATGGAAGGCTCACTTTACCCGCCAGGACTGGTCCACTGTTTTGGTTTTGTGGCGCTATCTGGTCCAAATCCTAAGCTAATGGCGAAAAGGGTCACGTCAATGAAGTAAGCAACGGGCTAACTTTAGCTGACCAAACCATAATAATGCTTACTTAAAAGAAGACTGTAGATAATATGATGTTAAACTCGCACTTTCTGTAGATTACCAACTCTTTTCGCCCATCCCAAAAAGATTATTACTATATCACCAACTACAAGTAGAAAACAGAACAATGGGGGAGGGGGAGCTTGGAGATTGGAGGTTGGGCTTTTGTAGGAGAAGAAGGTGATGTCAGGATGCTGGTTTCAAAGCAGTAGTTGTAACTTACAAGTTCTTCGTATCCCTTTCCTTTAGTTAGAGAAGAGTGAACCCAGCGACATTTAATGGCTGCCATGCACGCGCACACACACACACATATATATATATATCTCTCTTTGTGTCTCCCTTTTAATTATAGAGGAGAAAACCCTTTCCAAAACACCTGCAACATTGAAAGTATATCAACTGATTGTGCCTTTAGATAAAGAATCAAATTCAGGACATGTATGATTTCTTTTTCCATAAAGCATTTTTTCTAATTGTACCTCAAATGTTTACTTAATTTTTGGTTCAAAAAATGCATCATAACTTGAGCAGAGAATTGCACTTCTATTTGTTAACTGATGTTATAGATATATAGAATTAATTCCTATTGTCTAATATATAGCCACTAGTCTCACAAATGCATAAATATTAACATTATTAGGCTTAAAATATGATCAGAGGCAAGGGTCCAACTGATAAATATAATTAAGAAATAAGTATTAGATCTCCACCAATTCATGTCCCTGTTTCTTTATCATTTCATACCTGTTGGCCTGCAAAGAAATGAGTCAAAAGATAATTGTCCTAACGCTTGCAATAATTTTCCCTAGGCAGCCAACATTTATAGCTCCTTAGCTAAAAACTGGTGTGGGTAGAATTACATAAGCTAGTTGAGAATTAGGGCCAAAAATTATAATAATTAAAGCTGGTTTTCCATCTACTTTTTATGGCCAGTATTTATGCTCCTTTGAAGATATCTAACAAGATCACATCAACTGCTTGTATTATACCAGTAGTCTAGCTTTGCTAGCTTAAACGAACTTTAGATTAAATTTTTACAATAAGTCAAAGAAAGAAAACCTTCAAACATTATAAGCCAATGCTAATCAACTGCTTTTTGTTTTTCTTTTTTCAATGAAGATAAATGGAATTATAATTAGCAGATGTAAGCATGCAACCATAATTATTTGCTTATGTCCACTACGGGGAGGAATGGAACCTCAAAAGTTGACCTAGAAAATGACTCTCGAACTGGAAATTCTGGGAATGTCGATGGGGACAATTTCATTGACTTGGGATCAAGGTTTGTTGAAACGTTGACGTCGTCTCACGAGTCTTGAGTGTTCAGATCATTTCAAAAGCGTGGGCTGAATCAGTTATGGTTTCAATTCAGGAGGTCCAGCCAATTGATCGAGCAACGTTATGGAAGCTTTAAGATTACAAGGAAATTTGCAGGCGCGGCCGAATTTTTCCAGGAGTCAAAAGCCTGGGACTTGACTGATCTGTGTGTTTAGACAACTGTAGAGATGTGGTCTGTGGTTGGTAAGCTGAAAAGTTTGGACATGCCAAGACAACTTCATCATCCTACAAAACTGTTGTGAACTGTTGTGCAGTATTGTTTAATATAATAATCTTAAATATAAAGTACTTATTATTATAAATTAAGCTTTACATCTTTCTTTTGTTAGACTTATTTTTTTCTAATTTTATCAAGTCTTCATGATTGGGCAGCCATTGGCCAACGTGAGGCGCCTTAATTGACTAAACAACTCATGCCAGGTCGAAAAATCACTGACTCACATAGCAAAAAGGGGCCAATCTTAAATGGTCTGTAGGCCCAGAGCAGCAACACAAAGCCCAAATGGCTTTCATTTCCCTAAGCAAAGTACCACAGCAGCCCCTGCCTCAGCGTGATCAGAGATCACCTCACCCCAATCCCTGGCAACTTCACCGCACACTTACTTTTCACCTGGTCGTCATGGAGATGTTTGGCGTTATGCGTAAGCAGTGCCGGAGCTTTTTTGCCTGTTAGATTCAAACCCCAAAATGCGAGCTGTTCCTGTTGAAAACAAAAAAGAAAAAGAAGAGTTTCTTCTTTAAGTTCCCCGTGAGGAGAATATTATATGTACAAGGCAACAGAACTTCACTCTACTTGGCACAGCATTTCCTTTCCTTTCTGATGCCAATCAGAAGAAAAAGAATTGGACATTCCTTGCCTTTACGTGAGCATTTGAAAACCAGATGAATACATATAAATAAATTCAGGTGATGCTTACCTTTTAAGTATCAAATGTACTTGAAATTTAAATATAATTCGGGGTGGGTATCTAATTTTATGTCGTAAAAGAAAGAAAATGGAGCACTAAAGAGACATAAATAGGAGACAATTATCAGTTACAAAGTACAAACACTCTCATCACTTTTGTCTTAGTTCCCCCATTTTCACTTTGGTTCTCTTTAAGTTCTTGAAGACACTTTATCAGTTTTGTTTCTGCTCCAACTTCTACGTATGTACTTCTTCCTCCAAACTCCAAAATTTTTCTCTTTTTATGTTTCTTTTTGTTTGGGTGGATTCCTTCTTGTTCCTGCTTCACTTCCACATCTCCGAAAAGCCACCTTACAATCTCAAAAGCAGACGGCTAGCTCTCCTTGCATGGACGGTGATTGCTGTCATAGCCACCGTCCAGCATTTAGACCCGACGTTTCTAAATCAGGGCCCCCATTCTAACACATTGCCCTTCCTAATAGGGAATCCTATCACCATAATTAAACAAATATAAATTGAAAGTGAAGAATGCAAATATGCAATGGTCACTTGGGCTCGTGATCAGGAACTTGACTCTCTTTCAATAAGCTCTATGTTTTGTGTGGGACAAAAGTTTCAGGTGTGTTTCAGGCCTTCACCAGTAACTTTCTGGACTGATATTTCTGCTATAAATTTATTGCTCGCATTTGTTTCTCTATTCAATCCTAGTCTGAAACATCTCTGCGAAGAAATCAGTTTCATTTCACTCCCAACCCCCATTTTTTCTAGTCAATCGTTCTCGATGTACACATATGAAGTTCTACCATAAATATATGAGAAAGGCCAACAAAAAAGTTACAATAAATATATTTATGTATATAATAAGAGGAAAAAGATAGATAAATAATATTCAACGGTCCATAGCCTCAGTCCTTATATATCAACCTTGTTAATTTAAGCATTTAAAATGGAAATTTATTTGGATTAAAAGGAAAAAAAAAAAGGAGAACAAAAGTGATTTGAGACATAACATTTCATATCATAGCAATATATATAAATTCCCCAAATTGAGTTTTGAAGAAGAATGATTTTTCATTAAATTTTTAATCATATATGTCAACAAATTAAATTACTTTTATTTAAACATGAATTGAAGTTTGAAATGATGTACTTGTAAAAAGCATCATAACTTTTTTTTCTGTTTATATTTCCTTCTTAAATGTCTTAAAATGAATTCATTTTTCATAATTTTTTTATATATTAAAAAACATTAAACATCTATTTTTGAAATATTTATTTTACAATAAGTTATCACTTCTTCATACATTATTTAAACAAAAAAAAAAGCTTTAATTAAAGGATACATATGATTTTTACTTACATTGATGTAATGGCTGAGAACTATGCCGTAGACTAAGCAATGCTAGCCCAGGGGGCAAGATTCTCAGATAGCCATAGACTAAAAAACCAATGGTGGACTCGAATCTTTGCTTAATTATATGATTTAACTCCTCCTTTAGGTTTTTGTTCTTCTCATTTACCATCCATTTAGTATACCCATACTTTTTTGTCTCGGATTAATTAAGCATTGCACTTGGAAGATTCATATATGTATAAACTATATTTATGTAATAATTAAGTTCGGTGTGTACCATATATCTTATTATTTTTATAAGATTTTGGGAATATATTTATATTCCTTTCCTTGTGGGATATGATGGAGTATACATCTTCAAATAGCAAACTCATAAATGGCTCGTGCACTTTGAGACCCCCTTTTTTGTACAAGGCCATAAACCACTAATCCAAAAACCAGAGCATGCATTAAGATATAATATAGTTTTTTTATAGTATAGGTTTTTTCTTAATTTTAATATTACCATATCAATATAATTAACTTATATTTTATCCATTTTTTTAAAAATTTGAATGAAGTTTAAATTTACTAGTTAAGTCAACAATTGTACATGTCAAATTCGAGTAATTAATTTATTTATCGAAATTAGAGCTGAACTCAACATTTCACTAAATTAAGCTAAATTTAATTTAATTTATTTAGGTGTCATTCGTATTTGTATGGCGTAATAATTAAGTTAATTGGATTGGTTGAAAATTTACTGTGGAAACAAAATAAATTTGGAAATCAAGGGAATTAAAGTAGTACTTGAAGGACACGTGACGTTAATAGAAACAAAGGAGTCTAACTCAAGTTATCACAGAGAGCAACCTTTGATTAGGACATTGAACTTGAAGGCTTGTTTTAATTTGCATTTATTTATGTTGCAATTAATTTAACAAAAACCTGTCATGAACAACAGTAACAGGACGTGCATTCACTCACGTCAGAGCTGCGAGTGAGGGAAAAAGCGAAAAAGAAAAGCTTAATTGATTTGTATAGAAATCCAAATGACCATCATCATAATCATTGTGATCAGCCATCATCCCCACATCATCAAAATCACACTCTCTCTCACTCTCACTCACTCTGCACTCTCCCCTTCGAACGATCAAAGCCTCCACCCCCATTCTTTTCCTTTCACTCTCAAACTCTGCGAAGGACAGAGAAAGAGAGAAAAAACATGGCAATTTCATTCCCAATTTCGAATACTACCCCTCTCACATTCTTTTATTTACTCCTCCTATCCTCTTCCTCCTCCACCATTTCCACCACTGCTCTCAACATAACCACCATCCTTTCCTCCTTCCAAAACCTAACCTCCTTTTCCTCCCTCCTCTCCTCCACTTCTGTTGCGTTTGACCTCACGCGCTGCGACTCCATTACTTTACTGGCCGTCCCAAACTCTTGCCTCTCGCTTTCACCATCCTCCGACATCACGCGCCGTCTTCCACCGTCCTCACTTGGCGACATTCTCCGCTACCACATCCTCCTACAATACTTCTCATGGACCGACCTCCTCCAGATCCCACCCTCCGGCGTCCTCGTAACTACGCTCCTCCAAACAACAGGCCGGGCCCATTCCAACTTCGGTGCCGTAAACATCACCCGTAACCCTTTAACCAACACAATCACAATTCAATCACCCGCCCCGTACTCCCCCTCAAACGCTACCGTCTTATCCTTAGTCAAAACCCTCCCATACAACATCACAATCCTAGCCGTTAATTCACTCCTTGTTCCCTACGACTTCAATCTGATGGCTTCCGAGACCCGCCCTCCCCTCGGCCTCAACATTACCAAAGCCCTAATCGACGGCCACAATTTTAATGTCGCGGCCTCAATGTTATCCGCTTCCGGCGTCGTTGAAGAATTCGAAGCCGACGAAGGTGGTGCCGGGATCACTCTCTTTGTCCCCACAGACGATGCTTTCTCCGATCTGCCGGGAAACGTGAAATTGCAGTCGCTTCCAGCTGATAAAAAATCGGTGGTTTTAAAATTCCATGTGCTTCATTCTTATTACCCTTTGGGTTCACTGGAGTCGATCGTGAACCCAGTTCAGCCCACGTTAGCGACGGAAGATAACGGGGCCGGTAGTTTCACTCTCAACATTTCGAGAGTCAACGGATCCGTCGCGATCGATACAGGAATCCTTCAAGCATCGGTTACCCAAACGGTTTTCGACCAAAATCCAGTTGCCATTTTCGGGGTCTCGAAGGTTTTGTTGCCTAGAGAGATTTTTGGGAAAGATCCGGCGGGGGTAACTTCGAAGCCGGGGAATGCAGTGGTGGGGACAACGGTTCAGCCTCCGGAAATATCTCCGTCACCGGAGAATTCACCTGGGTTAAGTGGTCCTGCTTCACATCTATCGTCGCCGCCGGGATTTCGTGCTGAGATAAAATCGGACGGTGAGAATTATCGAGTACAGAGCTGCATTGTTGCTCTGTGTTGTATAGGATTGTATCTAGTTCTATGAGCTTGAAGCTTAATTGTTTTCTATCTCTAAATTACTGATTTTTTTTGGGTTCTTTTTTATTATTTTTGGTTTTTTAACACGGTGAATTGAATTATTGGCTACAAAAGCAGCCATTTTTTTTCCTTTCTGGAATTTTAGAGAGAGAGATATTAAAATTTTTAATCTGTCTATGTCCTAATAATTTATATATTAAAAATGCATCATTTTTTTCTTCCCCTTTCTTGTTGTAAAATGTAAAGCATTCGGTTTTGGTCATTTAGTATCCCTGCATTGTACCTAATGAATAATTAATGGAATTTTTCAGAAAATTTGCGCTTTGTTGCCCTTTATTTATATATATTTTATGCATATAAAACTCTGGGTCTTTGAAATTCGATCGGATTAAGAGAAGGTAAAGATGGAAGATTTTGGAGTTGAATCTTCTAAATTCAAGACCTTTTTTTTTTTCTCTTCTTCTGTTATTCTTATAAAGCTGTAAAGAACCAAACTTTTCCCTTAAAATCCTGACATTTCAGGGCTTTCCAGCACCACCAGTTTTCCCCCTTTAAAGAACGAAGAGAAAAAAGAACAGGTTATTTTGTTTTATTTTGGCTAGAAGGAAAGAGGTACAGGAAGAAGCTGTGGTGGGGGGGCATTTAAGTCAAAAGAGAAATGCATGCATTTTACCAGAAAACTGCAGAGAGAGAGAGAGGGAGAGAAGAATCTAACGTATTTGGATTGTAATGGCGTCTTGCTAGATTTTTTTTATATTATGACATTGCATTGCTGTAAGGGCAATAGTGAAGAAAGCAAAAGAAAGTGGATGACAGAAGGCAGGGTGGGGGATTCTGGTCTGGTCTGGTCCCATGATTTCCTACGGTTGCGATAAGAGAATGAGATTTAAGAGAAAGTCTGCTTGGCCGTCGGATGTTTGATTAAATCACTGTGCAAAAGCAAAACAAAAGAAGACAATGTACGGGGAGATCAAGGGTGAGGTGTGCTTCAACTGAGTACTCACTGATTCCAAGTAAAATGAAGGACAGGGGCACTTGTCCGATGGTTTCTGCCATTTTAGAGACTTTGTTGAGATTCATAGGGACGATATTGATGGGACCAGGTTGGAGAATTTTTCAACACTGCCTTTTGGCTAGGGAACCCCACCATGAGTAGAAAATTTCGTAAAAGCCTAATAATGCGATGATCAATCACACTTTGCTTTCCCTTTCTTTCTTTTCTTTTCTTGTCTGTAAAATGATCGAAAATTAAACTTGAGCCTAATCATATTGTTGAGCTTTAAGGGGATCGAAAAATGAATTTGATCCCATCACTAAGATGGATGTTTGATGTTTAGCCATGGAGATTGGATTGATGGGTGTTCAGTTTGAGCTCCATTGAAATGGTGTTATCTAAGTTAATTGTGTGTACTAAATGGGTGATGGGTGATTGGTACATGTATGAAAGGCCCATTGGTATATACCAAAGAAAAGAAGGAGCCCAATCTTAGTTGACCCTTTTCTTCATCTAGGCTCAACAAACTAGAGGCAAACGTACTCGGCCTTCTCATCTTAGGTCTTCTTCTTAATGAGCCAATACGATTCCTACCCCACCCCACTTAACGGTTACAACTCACTGAGCTGCTTTAGGGCGGAGCCCATATCAATCAATTTGGGTTTGAACAACAAACTCACTCCCATCTGTGAGGAACAGAAAGAGCCTAGTCCAGGGATTGTGTGAACATCTTTTTCAAGTCAAATTGCAATGTTTTTGTTATGAAATACAATAACCTGTCAGCGACATCCCCATCCAAAGGAAACAAGAAGAGAGAACTGGTCTCATGGTCAATTGAATTTGAACTTGGGAATTGTGCTGTAACTGAACTGTTGTTACATTGAATTGTGAGTGTCTGACTCGGTCACAAGCAAGAAAGTTGGGTCAATTTATAAGAAATTCAACATGTTGGTGTTTTACTACTATTTTATGATATTTATATACACATATACTTGCTATAATTGAATAAGAAAGATTGAATAAACCGAAATCCAAAGTCAAAGTAATCGAGTTGAGTTTGAAATTCAGCAATATTGACAGGATCAAAACATGGGAACAACACAGTTGATTGCAAATCCTTTTGAATGTTGATTTGCAATAGTGAGTCAAGAGAGACCCTCCTCTCCTGCCTGCCTTGTGCGTGCTCACGTAAGATGCTACAGACAAGATGGTTTCCCCATGGCCGCATGTGGAAGAGGTGAATGGCCTTAAGATAGATCGCCACAGAGGGACAAGATGTCACTTGCGTGGGTCGCATCGCATGCGTGTCTTAAAGATAACAACAAGAGAAATTGGGTGACAAATTGACAAATTTTGTTACTTAAAAAATATTTTGGGTTTCCTAAAATTGTACTTATAAATGTTTGTTAATAATTCATTGGTAGGCATAAGAGCACGTATGGAATACCAAAAGAAGAGGTAGGGAGAGATATCAGAGAGAGAGAGAGCAATGCGAAGTTTATGAAATCATCAGAAATTAATATAAGGGAGAGGAACGGGATGTGGGATCAATCTGTAAATAAGTGGAGATTGGTGGTGGTGATCCTGATAGCTCATGACAATGACCATGGTGGCTACACCTTAATTTCCCAGTCAAACTATCTGGATTGTGTTTGCTCAATGGCTGGCATTCTCTCTTTCTATTATCTTTCTTTATACTTCCCAATTTTCCCCCCCAACTTCCATATCCTTGCAAACTAAGTTTCCTTGACTTTTATCACTTCAACATTCTTTCTGTAGTTTGAACCATATATGTATAAAATAATTAGGCGGTGTTTGATTTCGTTTTTGCGTGTCCTAATATGAAAAGCACCAAGCAGAAATTAAATCTAATAAAAGTCAAAAAGAGAGGATAACAATTTTTTTTTTTGTTTCCCCCAAGCTTATTCTTCTTATGACTTTGATTAATTTCTTTCACATTTCATTATTAGCCATAGACTATAAGACGCCTATCAAATTCTAAATTGCCCTTATGTTTTGAATTTCACATTAATGTTTTCAATAATTCTTGATAGTTTTCTGGCGTGAAATATTGATACTTCACTGTAATTCTACAATAGGAAACATGGGTTTCTTTTACATGTTGTGTGGGGAGTTGAAGTTAAAACGAATGGTCACACAAAAACAGGATTGAGACAAGACAGAAAGGTAGAAGATTAGACCGCAACAGCATTAAAACCTATGACTTTGTGGGGGGATATTTTCAGAAGTTTAAACTGGTATGAATATGTCCATATGTTCCAGGAAATGTGTTTCAAGAACTCCACCTACCTAGGACAACAAATTCAATGTTCCTCCATTTTTTCAGACACATGATTCAGGATTTGTGTAATATGGATCTTCCCCATGTTACCAAAAGCTGGAGTGAAAGGAATTGAGTAGGCCAAATTGAAAAGAAGAAGAAGATGAAGAGTTAAAAATCGTTTAGCTGAAGTGGACAGCAATAGAAGTCAACACAACATGCAATGGTGCCAGCAAAGCCTATAGGTCCACCAGGTAATAAAACAAAGACCCACTCATAACAAAACTCCACAGCTTGAATTGAAAAAACACCCACCGGATATATGGAGGAAAAACTAAACAATTATTAATTAATATCTATTTAAAGTCAATATTTTAGGCACCCAAAACTATATAAATGTGTATTTCTTTTTTATAAGGTCCAGCTTGACGAGTCAATGTATCAGGCCACTATATTTCTTTCCAAAGCTTGCTTATTTAAAGTTCAGAAAATGTGTTCTACAGAATAAGGTTGATGAATTAGTCATTGTTCATGATGGAACCATTGGAAGTTTCCTGTCATTTACTACTATATTATTATTTATTTATTAT
Source organism: Theobroma umbraticum (assembly GCF_002168275.2). Taxonomy (NCBI): domain Eukaryota; kingdom Viridiplantae; phylum Streptophyta; class Magnoliopsida; order Malvales; family Malvaceae; genus Theobroma; species Theobroma umbraticum. The sequence continues at coordinate 10,089,405 of NW_018397257.1, forward strand.
TTTCCATGTAAATGATCAATGAAGGTTTTTGTTCCTCCATTTCAAGTCAATATCAAACCAAAACTACTAACCCCTTTCTCTCGATTTCTCGTTTAGATAAATAAATAGTTTCATCTTTTCAATCAAATAACTCCTTTGGTCAATTTTTTCTTTGTATTTTATTTTGATACATATTCAAAGAGCATGTGAGCTGTGAAAGTGATTAACGTATTGTTTGAGGCATAAAATATTAATTTTTAACAAGGATACGTTTTTAATAATTTAACTGGATAATATCGAATTGAAATTAAACAATGAAAATTTTACATCGTATTTAATTTTAATAAGTATAATAAAATTAATTCACTAATTTAACTCGAATACTACATTAATTCAAATACTAAAAGATAAGAAGAAAATTAGTGGAGGAATGAAGTTCATCAAGAGCCAGCTTTTTTGGGACGGCAAATTTTCTATCGTCTTCGTCTTCATCTTCTTGGGAGAAGGTAAAGAAAAGAGGTAAAGCTGCGATGATCATGAGCAAATAGATTAGTCTATAAGACCATGATTGAGTAAGGCACTAATGAAGCGTAAAAACGAGCAATGTAACAGTAAGTTACAGAGTGAATGCTACCCAAAAGGTGATTGAATGATATCCTTTAAAAAAAAAAACACTAAAAAAGATTAAAATGGGATTTTTTTGTAGTAAAATATATGATAAGCAGCTTGAAATTAATAACTTAATGCTACAAACTTGGTCAAGAGATGAAGATCAGTTGAGATGAAAGATTAAAAAAATAAATTAAATTAAATTAATTCATAAGAAATCAAAAGATGATCGAGTGTATGTTTGACTAGATCATGCTTTGAAATTATTTGGTTACATATTCTAGAAGTATTCAATACAAGATGCCCAAAAACAGGGCTAACAATACAATATATTTATTGTCTTCCAAATTAGATATATCTTCTAGATTTTTAATTTAAAATTGCTCAATATAATCTAATCAAGGTTCAAACGATTCCAAGTTTTGACATGCAAAGAAAATGAGTATAAGCATAATTAATTAATTAATTGATAAAAGAACTAGTGTATTGAATTATTTTAAAAAATTTAAATAAATATTTTACTTCTTTATCACATTTAATAAATTTTTATATTTTTATTTTAAGTCTAAAAAATCTTTATGGTTAACGATCATTAATCAAAACGTTATTTGTTAATTTATATTTTATGATATTGACGTAATATTAAATAAATGAAAAAAATATTAAATAATTATATCATATATCACATCATTTTTTAATACGATTTATTAAAATATCATATTAATACCACGTGATATAAGATTATAAATGATATTTTGATTAATAATATTTAATCAATTATTAATAAAAAAATTTATTTTAATTTTTTTTAAATATGATGTCAAATATTTTAGCAAAATATTTAAAGCAAAATACACAAATCAAATAAAGTTTTAGGACAAACAAAATAAGGATTAAAGAGGGGATAAAGAAGAGAAAGGACAGAAGTGGGGTGGGTCATGCAATGGGGATTATGGAGATGGTGGCTTAGCAAGGTTTCTCCACTCGCAAATATTGAATGATGATGGCTTTGAATTCGTGGGTGGGATATTATTATGTAAGTGGAAATCAAGCTTTCCCATTTGTCTAGTTAATTCATAAACCATAACCTAGGTTTCCTTTAGACTCCTCAATTTGATTTCTTAACTTATTTTAATTTTACAGAGGAGGGAGGGAGAGGTACAGATTTGGGTTAGTTTCCATCCAACTTTCGTGTGGTGGTGTTGGCCTCTATCAATTATTATGTACCTAAAAACCATTTACCACTATCTCATGCTCCCGCACATTGATTTTTAGTTGTCACGTGGCAAATACCCTCATGGACATGTGTCCACACAATAAAAAATATTTTTAACATATTTAATAACATGTGCAATGGAATTTTTTTCGAAAAATAATTAGCATAGTTAAGAGTTTCAAAAATTCATAACATTTGAAATTTATCATAAATAATTTGTTGAAAAAAAAAGAGAAAAGATATTAAATTTAAGAAATACTTTTCAAGTACTTTTTGAAAAGAACTCTTAAAAGTGCAAAAAATAATGGGTTTTACTAAGAGTGCCTTAGGGCAATATTTAATGTTATTATATTAAGTATATCTTTAAAAATAATCATATTAATTATTATCACTTTTGTATTTAATACAAAAATATTACTATGAATAATGATTTAATTAATCTTAAAAGAATGTCGTTAGGGTACTTTCTTTTTCTTTTTATAATTCATTTCCGAATGATAATTTATTTGAATCTTTTTTTTTTTTGTAAAATAGACACTTGTTAATTGGATTTTTAAAATATTGTAATTTTATGAAATAATGGGCCAATAAACCAAATAAAAACAAAGAGGGAAATTTCCCATAAACAAGTTAAGAGTGCTGAAGAGAGTAATTTGAATTGAATGAATAAATTAAAAGGTAAATGTGAAAGAGAATTTTGATAAGTACTTTCTCCATTTGCCAAAAAGTCAAGCTGAGCCGCGGATTGTACTCGGGGGAACCTCGCGTTGACAAATCGGCCACTCTGTGGTCAATAATGAGCTGCCAGGTGTCAGTCAACCCTTGCTTTTATCAATCCTCTCCGCTTGATCCAACGGTGATCGTGGCACGCTTTTCCAGGCATATTTAAGGAGTGTTTTTTTTGGCTTCTGGGTGGCTTTTGACTTTTCGAACAATGCCAGAATTTATGACCCTCTTTCAATATTTCACCCCACCATATGAGCAAAACTCTTCCCCAAATCTCACAATTGGCGCGTGGTCATCAGACTAATCTCAATTTATTATTAGAAACAAATTCATAACTATTTTTTTTTCATTTACCAAAAATCAAAGATGTACATTCATAATTTTATTTTTTATAGAAAATAAATCTTAAAAATATCAATTAAATAAATTTTAATTAATTGGTGTAAGATCTGTTTGCTTAAAAAATAAAATTCAAATCCATATATTTGACTTTACAAATATAAATTTAATTTCACTTTTCATCAATTAATTATATATTTGAAATTTTATTTATATCTTTGATAGTAAAATCATAAAAATTCTGTTTATGAAAAATAAGCTGTTAAATATTGTTTTGATACTTACAATTAACTACATATTTAAACTTTTCTTCTTATCTTCGTTAATGAAACTATTAAAATACTGTTTACAAAAAATAAACAGTTAAATATTGTTTTGATAATTGCAAGTTAAATATTGTTTATTAAAACTAAACAGTTGAAGTTTTTTTCTTAAAAAAAAAGCTAAAATTTTAATTTAAAAAATTAATTTATGTAAAATAAAAATCAAAATATTATTTACAAAGAGCTTTCCAAAAAGTTTTCTATGAAAGGGAAATACAAACGAACCTAATCTAATACTTTCTTAAGAAGTGTTTGACCGAAAATACTCACTAATACCATTCTAAGCTTACTACTTTTGGCCCGCCGGAAAACGCTTTTTACAAATTGCAAAATGAAGGATGTATTAAGAGCCGTGGATGAGAGACGAAATCTATCACTCTCAAAGAGGGGATCAATCAAAGCCTTGAAACATAAAATTGTCAACCTGTCCAAGAGCGTGTAAGCACGCTCTCAAAAAGGGCACTCGATTAGAATTCGAATAAAATCTCCCACTAAAACCACCACTAATCTGAACTTTCAAAACCCTCCAAACCCCAATTGAGTTTACTTAAACTCTTCCCATCTTAGTCAACGCCCCCACCCATTCACTCACCCTAAAAAAAACTAAAAATAATAAAGAAAGCATAAAACATTAACAAAAATGGAACCCAAAAAAGTGTGCGTTTTTTCTTCATTTTGAAAAGCCCCCCTCCCTTCCCATGCTCAAAAGTCAACGCGCCCCCGCCCTCTATCCTCCAGCCCATCTCTTCTTCTCTTATCTTCTTTCCTCTTCCCCTGAAAGTTTAAGAGCAAAGATAAGAGCACAGCAAAGAGAACAAAGAGAAAGAAAACTTCTTTTATTTTTTTATTTTTTTTTAGTTATGGGTAACGGTTTCGGCAAATTAAGCGTGTGCTTCACCGGCGGAGGTGGATATGGCGGGAAGAAGGTCGTCGTAGAAAGGAAATCTCCATGTTATTATCGGATCCCTTCGATGAAGGATCGGTCACTCTTTCTGCTACGTCAGACCCGACCCGACCGACTCTCTTCGTCCAAGGTCCATTCCGAGGAATCACCGACGACTTTCCGTACGATCTCGGGGGCCTCCGTTAGCGCCAACACGTATACGCCGCTTTCGACGGCGCTGGTGGACCCGTACGTCAGTTACAACAACAGCTGCTTCGATCGAGCCGCGGCTTTCGAGAGCACGACGTCGTTTTCCTCGATCCCGCTGCAACCGATTCCGAAGAATTTAATGAACTCTTCGGGTCCGATGTCGGGTAGCCTCGTTCCGGGTTCAGGTCCTTTAGAAAGAGGTTCATGTCGGTCCGATTGAGAGAGGGTTCATGTCGGGCCCTTGATAATATTAATAATAATAATTAAATCGCGGGTTATTTTCGGGTCCACTCGAAAGGCTTTTCCGATCAGTCTCAAAGAAGTTTTTCTCATGGAGCTTTTGCTTTTAAAACCAGATCGAAAAAAGGATCTTTAATTCGGGTCCTCCAAAGAGCCATCTCAAAAACCGTTTCTCGTGCCAAAATTCCGTCGTGTCCAATTAAAGGTGTCGTTTCGGTTAAAGAACCCGAATGGGTAATCGGGTCAGAAAAGAACCCTATTCATCATCACAATGAGAATTTGACGGTCAGTAGTTTGAATCTGAGCAGTGAAGGTAGTTTAGATGATGATGAGTCCATGGAAAGTCAAAATCTTCAATGGGCTCAGGGCAAAGCAGGTGAGGATCGGGTACACGTCGTCGTTTCGGAGGAACATGGATGGGTTTTTGTTGGGATTTATGATGATTCAACGGCCCTGATGCTCTGATTACTTGTTGTCAATTCTTTACTCGAATGTCATAAGAACTCAAGGGTTTGTTATGGATGATGGCTTTGAACAAGCCCTGCTACTTCCCCTGAAGAAGAAAAACAGAGTAGCGAGCCGGAACAGGCTAGGGGTTGTTCCGATGATGCCTGTTTCCTGTGTGTTGCAGCAGAGCATTACCCTGTAGAGAGAAGTTGATTCCGATATAATTCGAGTTCAAACAAGAGAAAGGAAGGAATTTGAAAGGTAAGTATAAAGGCGCGGCGAAGAGGTGGGAAGAGAACCAAAGGAGGTGGAAGTGTGAATGGGATAGGGAAAGATTAGAACTTGACAGGAAATTAAAGGATCAGTTGAATAGAAATAAGTCTGATGGATCCAGATCAATGATAAATCCTGGTGATGTTTTGAAAGCTCTGTCTCAGGCTTTGAAAAAAACAGAGGAGTCTTATTTGGATATTGCTGATAAGATGTTGATGGAGAATCCAGAGTTGGCCTTGATGGGTTCTTGTGTGCTTGTTATGTTGATGAAAGGTGAGGATGTTTATGTGATGAATGTTGGGGATAGTAGGGCAGTTTTGGCACAAAAGGCGGAGCCGGATTACTGGTTGGGGAAGGTTAGACAGGATTTGGAGAGGATTAATGAAGAAACATTGCATGATCTTGAGGGTTTTGATGGAGAGAGATCTAGTGCAATTCCTGATTTAACTGCTTTTCAGCTTAGTGTGGATCATAGCACCAGTGTTGAAGAGGTAAGATCTCATATACTGATCTTTTAGTACGCAAAGAATGACTTGGATGCCTTTTTTTGATTGTTGATGGATTGTGGTCGATGTCTTTTTTCATTTCAGGAAGTTCAGAGAATAATAAACGAACATCCAGATGATGCTTACGCAGTGATGAATGACCGGGTTAAAGGTTCTTTGAAGGTCACTCGAGCTTTTGGTGCTGGTTTTCTGAAACAGGTAACTTTTGTACTAGTGTAGGATGAATATACGCAATTAGCTTTTGCTTCCTAGGTATTTGAGAATTGAAATTTTTGGGAAAACTTTGAGAATAAACTCCATCCACTGTGTTTCTAGCATAAAAGTTTTGCATTTATGTAAGGAATGTTGCCCAGAATTGGCCAAGTTAAAGTTGATTCTTGGAGCATCATTCTGAGAACAGCAATCACATGGGAAACATTAGTCATAGTCTAGCTATGCAGAACCATTGGCAAAAAATTTGCTTAATTTCTAGAATGCATACAAGTATGATTTATTAGGAGTCAGTCTCTCTGGCATAAAGGAACAACAAAATGTGGAAATCATTGGCAGTAGCTACTAATATAAGGCACATCAGACTTGCCGTTCTGATTTTTATTCTCTCTGGACGCACATTCAAATGGAAATTAAAAAGAGCAAATGAGCCAATGGGTAAAGTTAAAGCTGCCAGTCCAAAGAATATGGCTTTTCAGAAGAAGAGCCAAATGACATTCTGCAATAAGATGAATGGCATACATAGAAATAGATCTTTTGCTTTCCCTTTTCCGTGAAAAATTGATAAGGTTTGTGATCATTTGTCTGATAAAGAGAGATCATATAATCTATTGAAATCTAACTATTTCCAATTCTCAAGGGACGTGCTTTGGGAAGCACTGCCTTCTGCAATGTGGTGGACCACGGGAACTTAGAGCAATTATTTGCTATGTATTTGCATTTGCCTTTGGACGTTTTTGTTTGATTAGATTTGAAAGATTTTGATCAATGCTGTATCTACCTTGTTTTCTTTTCGAACTTCTGCAGCCTAAATGGAATAATGCACTTTATAGAGATGTTCAGAATAGATTACAAAGGAACTTCACCATAATCATTGTGTACCATCTCTCACCACCACAAATTAGGTCCCAAGGATCGTTTTTTGATATTATCCTCTGATGGGCTCTATCATACTTAACAATGAAGAGGCTGTGTCCGAGGTTGAACTTTTCATCACATTGCAGCCTGAAGGAGATCCTGCTCAGCATCTTGTTGAGGAAGTGCTGTTCCGAGCTGCGAAGAAAGCTGGTACTATTCAATATCTGTCTTAAAAAGTCTGTTCTTTTTCTTTCTTTTTGCCCCTTTTCTTCTTTGTTCTTCTTGTTTATCATTTACTAAAAATACTAAACTTAACATATTTGGCCTTGCTTTTTGCAGGCATGGACTTTCACGAGTTGCTTGAAATCCCACAAGGGGATAGAAGACGGTATCATGATGATGTTTCCATAATAGTTATTTCTTTAGAGGGAAGGATATGGAGATCTTGTGTATAAATAGAGAAAACCACAGATAGAAGATATAGAGACATCTGCCAAAAAGTTCGGGCATTTCCTTTTTGCTGTTTTTTTTTTTCCCTGGTCACCTTTGTAACATAACACTTAAGCTCCTTGGAGGTTCAGGGAACTTAGTTGTCAATTGTACTGGGTGGTGAGGTGTGTAAAGGTGTAAAAGCTGGTTCATGTTCATTATAAACTGTCATAGAAATTGTAATTTTCTACTAATAAATGACATTCCTTTTTGAAAGGGGTTTTGTTCTTCATTATCCGCACTATCGCTTTCTGTACTTTCTTTGAACCGTTGCTATTGGCATCACTAGTTGAGCATCTGCACCTTTTGCTCCATTCTTTTAGTAAACAATTCATTACTCGGATGCTGTAAAAGCTGTGCTGGACAGAAATTTCTTGCCTTCAACTTGTAGCTTCTTCCCCTTTTCAGGTCAACCAGGTTGCAATTGGTTGCTTAAAAGCTTAGAAGTACCTCAAAGTATATACTATAAATATACTTCCAATTCTACTGGCAATATTCCCTCTGATATAATGAACACTTTTCTGGAGAATCTAACCTAGAACATATTGTGAAATTGATATGTGCTACATCAAAGCTCAATCTTCTGCTCAAACTCAAAAGTTCAAAACAGGTTCACCTTTCTTTATCTTCTGGCCTTGCTCAACCAGGAATGCTTCAGCAGCAAAAGCTGTAGATTACTCATTGGATACCAGATAGCAATTGCCATTTGTGAAGTTGATCACCTTAAATTAAAGCTGCAGATCATTATCTTTTCAAAGTCAGCAGCAGTACCAGAAGGAAATTAATTAAACTTATTTCATTTCAGACAGCAGCCACTGTCAAGTGCTTTCGCTTTTTGCTTAGTTCATTGATTGAGCAGTTTCGTATATAGGTGGACCATCAATGAACCTACACCGACCAAAAAACAACTAAACCACCCCATAATGAAGTAAAATTTTTAAAGAGACTATATTTTTCCTTGCCAATTGAAAAAAATTGATCAAAACCTTCTGCTGCAGAAGGAAAAAGAAAAAAGAATGGAAACTCTCCCAGTTAAGTAACTCTTGCGATTTATGTCCATGGCTGACTCCACGTAGCAAAATAACAGCCCAGGGATGAGGTGTATAGGACCCTACTCCACTAAAAATCGCCCATAACTTTCATAACTGCTAACCACTTTGGAATTGGCAGTAAATGCTTTGTCGTTGGGGGAGTTTGGTGCATGCCTCATCAGCCATAAAAACCTGTCATCTTTCATTAAATTTCTAACCAAAGACTTCAGGCCCTCTGCCTGTACTCCTAAAAATTTGTAGCCTATCCCGAGCGTTTCCTTAGCTGCTAGGCCAGGAATCTGGGGGTGTCTGCTGGTGTAAGCACTGTGATCTGTGCCTCTGAATCTCAGCTATCCATATCTATTCTTGGGCAAAGATCCAAACTAGAAATGCCGACAGCTAGTGGGCTGGGTCAGTTTGCTCTTTGGTTCAATCAGATTCATCTTGGACTGCTGCATTGGACCTTGTTTTGTGCTTTAAACAACCTAACCCACCCCAGGTTTGCCTTGTTCAGCCCAAACCTATCTTCAGGCCTAAATCATTATTAATTTCATTGATACGAACCCGTCATTCAACGTGGAGTTCTTGACTCTTGACATTGATACGTTAATCCCTTTTTGTTTTTTTGTCTGAAAAATCAGGAAAGTGAAGTGTTAGTGCTTACAGGGCTTACTTGTGCCAGTGCCGGCACGCCGGATGTAAGGTATTTGATCAAATAAGACCAGCCTCGTGTCAGGCGATGAAGGTGGTAGGGGATCTACCAATGTTCAAATGGTCGACATTTTCAACTCTCTGTTATTACTTCAAAAACAGCAAAGGGGGAAATCCCTAAGATTGAATCGTCGTGGTTTGGGTGATTATAATATTTGCTCCCCACGTCGGTTTGCGGTTGACATTTTCTTCAGCAAAATCTTTAGGTTCCTTCCTAACTTACCAACAAGCTTCTAAATTCTAACGAAAGATGATAAAACCTAATGCATCAGTGTTTGACAATGACTTGATAAGCATTACCTGATGTTGGGTTTGGTTACAATATTATACCTAAGTCAAAGTCTACAAAAACAAGTTAGAAATTAGGCAAATCTCATATATTGCAAGGAAAAAAAAAATTGAACCAAGTCGCACGTTACGGACTTGTATTGTCAGAATTAATAGTTATAATTCGAAATAATTGATCGAAATTAATTGAATTCAATTAATTAAGTTTGGTTTCTTCAAGTTTGATATTAATTGATTAAGAGAGATGGTTTATTTGATTATTTTAATCAAAATTTAATATTTTAAATTTATAAAAAATTGTTCATTAATAATATATATAAATATTATTAATATTTTAATAATATATATACAATTAAACTAAAGTCATTAATATTATTGAAACGTTAAGCAAATTTATAAAAATATGTTATATATAAATGTCATTAATATTAATAATAGTTAGAACCAACTTACCCAACCAATATAAGTGATTTCAGTCATTTTCGATTTTTGATATAGTTTCGTCGATTTCAATTAAATTTTATAAAAATTTGATTAATTAAATTATTAAAAATTTTAAATTAAATTAATCAAATTGATATAATACTCTTTTTAACTAAAGAGATAAAATATCTTTAATTTTTAAATTTTGATCGAAATTATACGAAAGTCTATTAATTTTTAAAATAAATACTCTATTTTAAAAAAATATTTTTTATTAATTTCACGAGAACATCGGTCAGTGCTCTCCTTTTTTAGTGAGCTAAGGAGCATTGATTTTTTTTTATTTTTTTAAAATATAATAATAATTTCTTAAATTAATAAAAAAAATAATATTTTAATTTGTTTATAATTTTTGTTAATGATGTTTGTATTTTTGAAACAGAGTGTTTATTTTTAAAAATTAATAAACTTTCACATAATTTTGATCAAAACTTAAGAGAGTACGAGTATTTTACCCTAACTAAAAATATAAGAAATTTACCTCTAAAATAGACAATTTTAGTATGTATTTCTTAAAGGATTTGACTTAAAAATGCACCTTGAATGTGTGAAACTATTGAAAACCATAGTTTTGATAGTGAAAATATTCCTTGAAATTTTGTCAAAACATGGGATGTGGAACTCTTCTAAATGATATCAGATTCTCTTAATAATGTGGAAACTTTTGATGATCCTTTGAAAGGAAAATATTACCAAAGAAATTATAAAAAGAAAAATGAAAACGTTATTGCCAGAATGACTACTCCCAGCTCCAGCTTAGCGTCTCTCTCAAGTCTCAAAGAACTATACCACTTCAGTCCCTGGAAGAAGCAAAACACTTACCTGTACCAAGCAACAGTCCCTGTTTTTTCAAATTCAAAACCAAAAGCACCAGCTGCCCAACATGTAGATGTTGACTTTACCTCCATTGTTTTTTCTCCGTTCTATAAAACTCCAAATACCCATGGTGAACTTTACTCCCCATGTTTATGTGTTTCCATCAGTGACATCAACTTTGAATTCTTCTCCTCTTTTGAACCAAACGTCTGAGACTGAACTTTCCTTTCTCATAGCTTTGTTTTAAATATTTTGAGAGATAGTGTTAGGTGTAGTTTTCTGCTGCTTCATTGGATATCATTATCATCATGATTGAATAAATTCAACCCATATCCAGAAACTCGATCGAGATTGTATTTCTTGATTCAACTTTTTCCACATCTTTCTTTTGCTTAGACCATGTCTACCTTAAGCAAGAATCCTAGCAGCAACATGGGTTCTCCTTTCTTCCATGAATTCAAGAAACAAGCATCTTTCTTCCTGAAGGAGAAGATCAAAACTGCTCGTTTAGCTTTAACTGATGTTACTCCTGCTCAGCTGTAAGTTTGCTTTTCCTTGTGTTTTTTTTTTTGGGGTACATACAAGGAAGTATAAGTGAAGATAGGATTCCAGTTATTTTTCTTCTTTGTAACTAAAATAGAAGAGTTAGTTTTGATCTGGGTTGGTTTTTTCTGTTGGTTCCTTGGTATCTGCAGATTGACTGAAGAAGCTACAAATGGGAATACATGGACACCAGACACACGGACGCTGGGTTCGATTTCAAGGGCTGCTTTTGAATTAGATGATTACTGGAGAATTGTAGACATTTTACACAAGAAGTTTGTATTTATGAACTCACAGTCTCTCTCTGGCTCTTTTTCATTTCATCAGATTTTAATAGAATGATTTATATAAGTGATATTCCATTTGATCTTTTGCTCGTAAATATCAGGTTGGCGAAATTCGAAAGAAAGAATTGGAGGATCTCTTACAATTCTCTGATTGTTCTTGAACATTTGATGACTCATGGACCAGAGAGTACTGCAGAGGAGTTTCAGGGTGATAAAGATGTTATTGTAAAGATGGAAGGCTTTCAATACATAGACGAGAAAGGGTTTGTCTTAAACTTCATCTGTAATTTGTCTTTGTACTTTCTTGGATTTTGTTCAAAAGATCTAATATTTTCATGTGCAGATTCAATTGGGGGTTAGCTGTTAGAAAGAAATCACAGAGAATACTGAAGCTGCTTGAGAAAGGACCTGATTTGAAAGAAGAGAGAAACCGAGCTCGGAAGCTAACAAGAGGGATTCAAGGCTTTGGGAGTTTCTGCCAGAGGCCTTCTTCAACTCAAGGCATTTTGCAGGAATCATCACATGTAACATACGGAAGAAGTAATTCAGACTTCAACGATCATGAAAGTCAGGAAAATCAGCTCTCACCTTCAAATGAAGGCCGTTCGATACAAACAGTTGAAAAACCGCAGCAGACCAATGAGAATGCATCCTCTGAGGCTGGCAAGAAACAAGAGAGTTTCAAGTCTTGGAGCAGTTTCAGTGAAGGACAGATGTTCGAGAAACCTGACCCTCAAACAAGTTTTAAAGAGAACATGGCCCCTAGCAAGGAAGAATTTCATAACTGGAGTGGAACTGGGGAGTCTAATCCACTTTTGGGCGGTGACAACAATGAACCGAGGATAGGAATTTTGATAGAAGATGATCACCCTTTCAACCGCTCTGAGAATCAAACTTCCTCATTGCTCCTTGCAAGAGATGGCATTCTGCAAGGATGTTGAGAGACTCTGCAGATTCTCAGGTCGTACAAGGTTTTACCTGGATTCCTACCACTGATAGATTTGTAGTCCACTAAGCAGTATGGTTTCTTGCTCTTATGCTCAAGTATAGAGGATTAAGAAACATGTTAACCTGTTGTTGCAGCTAGATACCTAAATAGAAATTTATATTTTCTTTTTTTGAATCGAAATATGTACGTTTAATTCAACACAGCATCCTGTCTTACAAATGAATTTACAAAGCCATAAATAGCCTAAAATTTTCACTTTTTATAGTTGTATTGATGATTGTTAAAGATGAATTTTCTAACAAGATAACTGCGAATTATCTTATACTAACACCCTGTGACTCCCAAGTGCTTTGTCCATGCAAGACAGATACAGTCCCACTTTTGCACAATAAATGACACCCACAATTCTGATTTGGTCAATGCCCATGTATTTGGTTGGGTTACTCGGGTACACAACTATGATGCACGAAAGCTAGCTTGATGGTAAAGAAATCAGTGATGACCAATCACCCTATGGTTGCATAATCTATAATGGTGAAGCTAGGATGCCACTGTACGTACTTACAACACAGGCTACTACAAGCATGGAATCATGAGAATTCAAGCTCTGCAAAGCCAGTCTTGAATTGCCTGACGTATTGCATGGTTAGGAGTAAGATGCAAGTGACTCAATTTCAAATTGGTCATGGGTGAACTGTCACGGCCATTTTCCAACCAGTCACGCAAGGCTTCTCCTTCATATGTGAACCCATCTGCTGCCACTTGAGGGTCATGCATTATTTCCTGGAAAACAAAACATATTACATGTGAGATGTACAATATGATTAAGTCAAACCTATAATATCTTAAGCAGTATGTCTTGCACCACATATCAGAGTCCTGATTTAGAATTAGGCTCAAAGCAACTTAGGCTGGAAAGAGTAAAAGTGGCACTTGTGATGCAGCAGTATTGTTTGAGCTCTTTCAGAATTTCACAAAGTTTAAGTTTCCTAAACACTACTCTGAACTAATTACGGCCTATTTACAAGCCCAAATCCTAGTTTGAAAAGTAATTCCCTAAGAGGTTTCAGTTTTCGCAATAAGTTGTTTCTTTTTTTTTTCTTTGTGCTGAAAGGTGTAAGACTAATGATGTGTGCAGTACAACATGTACTTGGAGATGTCCAAAAACCACACATGAAATACCAATAATTCTCTAGCCAAAGCAATTCCAACAAACCCTAAACTAGAGTTGGGGTCGGTAAAAATTTAAAAAAGAGTTAGAACATCAAAAAGCAAGTTCAACCTCAAAGAGGAATTACACAAGGAATACAACTAAATTGAAGCTAGCTTAAGCTATTAAATAAGTTTCAAGGAAACTGTCCAAAGCAAGCTCAAATTGACATGATTCGCTTATTGGAATATCAGTCCATTTAACACGGTCATCAATAAGTATTGAAATAATTCTATTATTTAATGTAGTCATATGAATTAGAAGACACTCACCTGAAGGATGGGGCACAAAAAGAAAGATGGCACTGGCCGCTCCTCAGAGACATGCAACTTCCCCAGTTCCCTCACCAGAGATGGTTTGAGATCAGGCCGATCCCTACCATACAATTCACAGCATTGCAGCCCCAGGTCTGCCAAACGCCTGGCCACAAACATAGGCCATTCTCCAGCTGATGTATCCAAAATTGATGCTAATTTACCACATGACACAGCTTTTCGCACCTCACCTGCTAACCCAACTGGTGGCCTCCCAGTGAGTATCTGTAGAATGATCAATCCAAAGGCATAAATATCAGACTTGGGAGTCAGGACTCCAATCCTTTGAAATTCAGGATCTGAATATGGAAAAGCACCCTTTGGCTCGGTACTACGACGAAAACTTGGGCAATATAGAGCATCCTCTGTTACCAGCCTAGAGATACCAAAATCACATATCTTGCAGCTTAATTCTGAATCGAGAAGAATGTTCTCAGGCTTCAAATCACCATGGACAATCTTTTCAGGTTTCGTAGAGTGCAAAAAGCAAAGAGCACTAGAGATTTCAGCTACTATACGTGCTCGGGTCTTCCAAGTCAAGGGAGAAACACTTGTTTTCTTGAAAAGCCGGTCTTGAAGACTTCCATTGGGCAAGTATTCGTACACTAGGGACCAGGCTTCAGGGCAAACACCAAGCAAAGTCACCAGATGCGGATGTTGTAATTTGCTGAGAAGTTGAGCCTGCACCCACAAATACACAAACTATTATTACACAGAAATTACAACTCTAGACTAGTAGGCTATATGAAATGACAAATTCAAACTCCGACTAGTTGCCAGTCTACTGAAAGGCAGAGAAATTATACAAATTTGGCTACACATTGAAGACTAAATTAACCCTCGCACATCTGTGGGAGAGAGGGAAAGAAAGAGTTCGCAATTGCTGAAGCAGTGGCCCAGAAGGGAATCAATAGAAACCTGTTTTTATTGTGCCAGGAAAAACAACTATATAGAGAGAGAGATGCCAACCTCCTGTTGAAACTCTGACTGCCCTTGCGTGTTATGTGGATACAGCTTCTTTATAGCAACAGTTCTACCCAGCATTTCCCCCTTGTAAACACAACCATGTCCTCCCTTTCCAAGTGTAAAGCTCTCAGAAAAATTGCATGTTGCAGTTTGGACATCTGCCAATGAAAATTCAGCTAACTCAGGCAAATCTTCAACAAGCCCAATGAAACCATTACAAGTTGTGACTCCAGCTTGCCCATGACTTCTCCAACGTTCTAACCAGCGCACAGCTTCCATTTTTTGCTGTCTGATTCTCTGCTTTTCCTGTCGCAAAGTTGCAATAGATGCTTGGATGAGTTTCAATTCTCCAGCAACTTCATCATGCCTACGATTTGCTTCTTGTGCACGACTGTTTAGGAGAGCAACATTTCTCATGGTCTTCTGAAGCTCTACTGTTACTTCTTGTTTCTCATTAATGAGCTTTTCTTGTTCTTGCAGGGTGGTTCTAAGGGCTTCCTCAGCTTCCTTTCTAAGTTTAACTTCACGAACACGGGTAGATTCAAAATCTTTGAGCTGAAAAATAATCAGATCTCCAAACTTTAGAACACCCAACAGAATCCAAAACTTTAACCATACTCATAGTACCTTCCCTACCATCATGTGTTGCAACTAACTAGAATCCAGTAAGTATTGTGTAAACAAATTGGCTAATATTTTACATCAACATTCGTTTTATATTCTAGCTAATACTTTTCCTTTCATTGCTGAAAGACAGCAGAAAAGAGACCTGGAACATGCTAACATGCTGGGATAAAAGGCTGCATTCTCATTCCAAGTTCTCTTTACTCTCAATTTAAATCTATTAATACCATAATATGAAACTACAATGGTGCAAGTGATATGTGCTGCAAAATATGCCATAAATTCACCAGTTTGATTAAAATGATGAACTGCAAGATACACAGACCAAAGTCTCTCTAACGGAGTGTGGATACCTACCTTATTGATAGCTTCCATAGCTTCTGATTCCAATTCTTGGCATTTCAATGACTCTGCTAATGCTTCATTCCTGGACGCTTCAGCTTCCATACTTGCTTCTCTGAGCCGACTGTATAGACTTTCCTCCTCATCCTTTGAATAAGAATCTAAAGACAATCTCGTTTCGGAAGAAGCACATTCTGAGCCAGTGTTTGTACAACTTGAGCTAGACAAACTCTGATAGTAGGGGCGGGGAAATTTAGTGGCAAGACTAGATAATGTGGGTGACACAGACACATCCTTATGAGCTGGTTCAGTCTCAGTCAATTGGGCAGTTCCAACAAATGGTATATTTCTAGAAGATTTGGAATGAATGTTTTCAGGGTGGACTAAAGAATCACACTTAGTATGTGGCAGTGAGTTAGACCTCAGTATTTGTGCAATAGCAGGTTTGGCTTGACCAACTGGTGGCAAAGAACTTGGCTCTTCAGAGGCTTCCCTCATCCAGACAAGTTTCCCTTTGTTGACAAACCATATATCACAGAAGCAGGGAGCATTTCTGGCAGCATAACTTGCTTTGCTGGAGTTTTTTTTAATCCTCATGCAACTGTATTAAACCATTAGGATACTAATCAAGGATACCCGAAAAAAAAGCACTACAAATAATTTTAAGGTGAAAAATGAAGGAGGACAGATCTAAAACACAAGGCTGAAGATTATTCTTAAGCACACAACAGGAACAAAACTAAAGCAATCTATTATTTGATTCCAAAAGGGAGGAGACATGAAATGATCGCTAAACACTTCCTATATTAAACTTAGCATGCAGTATTGAAGTTCTATAGTTTCTACTGCTAAAAAGTAGAACAAGAAAAAAGGAATTATGAAAAAACAATACAAAATGCAGAAAAAGTAAGTGTCTTGGATTTTTTTTTAAAAAAAAGAAAAGCAGACATAATTTGCAACGTTCCAAAACGGAAAGATGAACATTCAATTTTTGACAGAAGGAGTACTTACTTTTCTGGTATGGTACCCATAACAAGGTTCCTGATAGTGTGTCTGTTAACCAGTTCTACAATTCCTTTATGAACCTGGTCAGCTTCAATTGTGATAATGCTTGTCTTCACCTGCAAAGTGAATTCTTTGTAGATGAGGCCAATAAATCATGGAACACAGCAAAGATATCTGAATTTCCTTTATAAGATTCAACCTATAATCATGTGAGACTGACAGATAAAAGAAAGTTCTGGTGAAGCAAAAATATCTACATTATTTATGCCTAAGTCCCATCTCTGGTGCTTATGACATGTCATAAACTACAGATTGTGGGCTCCAATTTACCTTAATGTAGGCAGATATTAAAAAATTTCCTCGCCCAGCACAGAAAGAGATACTGCACCTTTAATTTGCGACAAAAACTTGAGTAATGTTCTAAAAGCTTTCTCAACTCTTCCTTCTCTTCCCTTCTATATGCAGAAACGACTTCACCATTGGCTTGACTTGCCGGAAGTTTCCCCACTGCCATATTATGACCATCAATAACATAAAATTAACAACTTTACATGTAACAAGTTACTCGTTAGACTGCCTGAAAAAGGAGATCTGAATTCCAAATCCAACAAATTCCATGGATTACATTTGGTTTAAGAGCAATACCCAGAAGTTAAACGAAAAATTACTTAAGTTCAGCTCAAAATAGTCCATTCTACTTATACATTAACAACTTCCTTATTGCCTTTGAGAACTCATTCCTTCTTCTTGGCGGGTCAGATTCTATATTTGTTTTTATTTTTCTTAATTAAAATAACAAACAGAAAGAAAACCCCCTACATATTTGAAGAAAACAAAGATCTTCACCAAAGACATACCATAAAACATAAAAAGAAGAAAAACTTAAAACACCCATTAACTAACTATGCTTAACCAAGTCATGTAATACAAAATTCTAACCAGACAGACAGACAGAAAGAGAGAGAGTATTTACATAAAGTAGGGATCAGTGGCGAAGGCTGGTGAACATGAAGCAAACAAATATCTTTACCGCCAAACCGCCTCAACGTCCAACGTAACAAATTAACCGCTTTCCCAACAGACTTTCCCACCGCAACAAAAACTTTGTCTTTTTCCCCAGCGCCACCGCCACCAGCTTCCTCTGCTATTTCTGGCAACTGGGTGCTCCCCGGACGATCAACTTGGCGCCTGAAACACAACCCCGAAATGGGGTCTCGAGTCGGGTCCTGGTGAGGCGGGTGGGCTGGGTTTAGGAGCTCCATTCTGTTTTTTTTTTTTTCTTGTTCTTTTTCACTCTGTTTCTTCAAAAGAGTCCTGTCATTTTACTATGTTTTCGTAATTGAGATGAAGAAAGTGAGACGTTTTTGAACGTTTTGGACGGAATTAAAAGGATTCCATTTGTAGGTTATTGCTTCCGCGAAAGTATGGTGGAGGGCTTGACTTTTGTGTTGACTTTGATTACGGAAACAAAAACACAGAGGATTGGTTGGACTAAGAAGAAAATTTGTCTTGAATTATTGAGGTGAAGGAATATTTGAATCGCGGCAACTTGGGAAGTGTCTGCCTCTGCCTCTTTGGTTATAATAAGGCTTCACCAGCTGTTTTCTTCTCTCCTTTCCTTCTGAATAAAAGGTCAAATTAAATTAAAAATGTTTTTTGTGTTAAATAAGTGAAATGACACCAAAAAAAACTTTAATTTTAATTGTAAATTTTTTATTTATTCAATTTTTTTTGATTTGTTTAATTGGCATTTTTATATTTTTTGTATTTTATTATTTTTTAACAAAAATATAAGAATAATAATATCAACTAAACGAATATGTTTTTAAAACTCTAAAAACATGTATATTATACCAAACTGAAATGTTTTTTAAAAATTATTAAGACAGCATGAATCTCATATTAATAAGAGATAAAATGAATTTTCAACTTATAAGTAAGAGTGTTACTTTACTTGATAAATAAATTTTTTGAATTAAAAATATAAACTTGTGTTAAAAAAGTTTGATTTTATGTTTATAATTATTTTTTTCTTGATTCGATATTTTTGAGTAATTTTTTAGTTAATGATTTGATTTTTTTTTCTTTTTTCTTTAATCGGTTTGATATTGTTTTAAATTTAATTCGATGGGTACCTCTTTCTTAGTTTAATTATAAAAAAGCATCTAAAAAATAAATTATATATAAGCAAGCAAAACAATTACCTACCCATGCATCCACAAGATATAATTAAAAATTAATCTCCTTTCACTAATGAAGCAGGTGAGTGATGCAAACTTACTTAAAAGAAAAATGAGCTGGACTGAAAATGACACCAGCTAACACAGAAATAAAATGGAAAACTTAAAGCAGCGTTTGGATGATTAAATGATCTAAACTCTGAGAGCAATAAATATTTCTTCATTAACATGAATAATATGAAGGAGTGAAGGTCAATTTCTAAGTCCTACTAAGTCTTGTCAAATTGTCCCTTCTGTTTTAAATTGGCATATAGTATTTAATTTTTGAAGGGGCTGAGGATACATTGGGCAAATGATCAGGGAACCCAGCCTAGGGAAAGAGGTCAAATTTGAACCTGTAGAGACAGGGTATTCCAGATCCTATAATAGAAAAAAGGGTCCAAACAAGAATTCCCAGTGACTTTTCAAGTATGTATCAGGATTCAGGAGACAATGGAAAAAGCTAGAGAATTGACCATAAATCACAAATATAAATGAATGAATTTGAACTCTATCATCGTCTGCACCGTCTCTTAGTTCATTGTCACGACAATATGAACATTAAGAAAAGAAGAGAAACTGCAAAAACTTAAAAATGGAAAAACTTTTTAAGAGAAACAGAATAGATCAAAAACTTGCGAGCTGAAATTGTTTTGGCAAAAAACAGGACATTGCTTTTACGCCTCCTCCTCCATTCTGATGAATTAGAAGCACTTCCTGTGAACGATAGATGGGCCAGATTCATCATACTCTGCCTTGGCAATCCACATCTGCATTCCAATCACAGTCAAGTAAACTTCGTTAGTATGGGTATGAAGCTTACTAAATCAACGATAAGAAGAGAGAAGGTAAATATACGAATCCTGTTCAGTTCAAATGTGCAATTAACCAAACTATTTCCAGAAAAGTGCCTTCTGTGAAGCAGGAGAAGCTAATTTGCTCAATCTAGGACTCAGTTATCATGGAGAAAAATACTAAAAATAAAAAAGGTATGTTCTAAATTTCCTTCTCCATAATGAAAACGTAAAGCAATTATATATATAAATGGGAAAAGTATGGACTCCGTTATGCGAATAAAATTGTCAATTATCATCATCAGAAGTAGATAATACCTGCTGGAAAGTACTGAGAGATGCCAAGATGGAACCTCCAATCCAAACACTGTATTTCCTTTCAGGTGGAGCCACCACCTTAATTTTCATGCTGCTTGGGGCCAAGGCAGTGATTTCCTTGCTCATTCTGTCAGCAATTCCTGGGAACATGGTAGTTCCACCACTCAGAACAATATTTCCATACAAATCCTTCCTGATATCGACATCACACTTCATGATAGAGTTGTATGTGGTTTCGTGAATGCCAGCAGCTTCCATTCCGATCATGGAAGGCTGGAAAAGGACTTCTGGGCATCGGAAACGCTCAGCACCAATGGTGATCACCTGACCATCAGGCAACTCATAGCTCTTCTCAATGGAAGAACTAGTTTTGGCAGTTTCGAGCTCTTGCTCATAGTCAAGTGCAATATATGCCAACTTCTCTTTCATGTCCCTCACAATTTCACGCTCAGCTGTAGTGGTGAATGAATAACCACGCTCAGTCAAGATTTTCATAAGGGCATCAGTAAGGTCACGACCTGCTAGGTCAAGACGGAGGATGGCATGTGGGAGGGCATATCCTTCATAAATGGGGACAGTGTGGCTCACACCATCTCCAGAGTCCAGAACAATACCTACATAAAGTAGTGTAGAGAACAGTTAGCAGATGAACAATGAGCAGACTAAACGTAAATTACAAAGATACTGATCCTACTATCTAACTAAAAGTTCTAGGTATTGTATCAGGAAGACTTTTAACTCATTATGAAATTACTGAATAAGCACAAAATCAATAGAAACAAGACAATGGGGTGAAATGGCAACCAAGTTGAGGTCACTTCACATTTCTCCCTAATTAATCCACAAACAAAATCCTTCAAGATGTGAAGATGTCCTGAACCAAAGGGCAAATTTTGACTTTGAGTTTGGTTAACTTTAATCCATGAGATTGAGGGTAGTCAATTGCTTACCAGTTGTACGACCACTTGCATAGAGGGAAAGAACAGCCTGGATAGCAACATACATTGCAGGAGTATTGAAGGTCTCAAACATGATTTGGGTCATTTTCTCGCGATTGGCTTTTGGGTTGAGAGGTGCCTCAGTGAGAAGAACAGGGTGTTCTTCTGGTGCCACACGGAGTTCGTTGTAGAAGGTATGATGCCAGATCTTTTCCATATCGTCCCAGTTGCTAACAATACCATGTTCAATTGGGTACTTAAGAGTCAGAATACCACGCTTGGACTGAGCCTCATCCCCAACATATGCATCTTTTTGACCCATGCCAACCATCACACCAGTGTGACGTGGACGACCGACGATGCTAGGAAACACGGCCCTTGGAGCATCATCACCAGCAAATCCAGCCTAAACAGAGGGAAATATATCATTGGCAAAGACCATACAAACCTAAAACAAAAGACTTAGAACACCAGATCACTCACAAATACATGAAGGAAAGAATATCCTAAATTGATACCTTAACCATTCCAGTTCCATTATCGCAGACAAGTGGCTGAATATCCTCGCCATCTGCCATCTTGTATCACCAGCTGAAACAAAATGTCAGAACTAGATCAACATCACAGGTCACAACAATAATGGAAGCAGCCCACAACTCAACAAGCATGATTTGAATCATTTATGAACCAAGATATACAACAAAAACATCCCCATTCCCCGAGAATTTTGAAAGATAAATGCAAAATAAAATGTGCGACAAAATTCCTAGTCCACAATAAATAATCCATCAGAAACAATTTGTTTAAAAAAAAATCCTATCATTAGATTAGAGCACGGAATCCTTTCATATCATCATATATTCTCATTTTCTAATGATTTTGATTGATAAAAAATAAGAAACCCAAAAAGAAAAAGAGAAAGCTAATTCATGCAAATTAACGAACATGAAATCCTAACTCACCCTAGATCCAATCATTAGAAGCTAGAGAATCATAAAATTATACAAAGATTCCCAACAAGAACCATTAATCAACTAAACCAAGAACAAATGCAAAAATTTCCCACAAAATTATCACAATGCCAATCAAAATCAGATCGAAGGTCAACAATTTGTGCAATTATATAACAAAACGGGAATCTGGAAATTTTCATTTCTGGTCTTCTTCTTCCTCCTACATTTTCTCAGGAAACAAACAGAACTGAAAGAGAAATCACCAGCGGGAAAAGCAAAAGGAAAAAACCAGGGAAAGATGGAATCAGCTACCCGCCCTTTGGGTTCCAAAAGAAAATGAAAATGGTAAGTCAGAAATGATAAACTTTTTCAAATTTAAAACGCGAATGGAAAACTTTTTAGCTGTTTTTAAACTTTTTACCGGGTCCTTCGGCTGCAAGCTCCCTGAAGGCTAAGGAGCGCTTCAACAGCGCTCGGAACCGGTAAAACCGGTTTCCCATCCATCTTCACAAAAATGAAAAGAAAAGGTACATATACTATATATATGCCTTGAATTAATATTAGCAAATATAAATAAAATTAATACTCTTTCAGTTCTAAATTAAATACTTACTTTCCATATACATGCAAAGCTATAAGAACAAGAATTTTATTCCTTACTTTACTCATTTTGTCTTTACAGTGACAGAAGAGGTTTAGTAATCTTATCTAAAACTAATATTTCAATTAATGATAACATTGAAAAAATGTATTTTATTTTAAAATATCTTAAAATAATAAAATATTTGTTCTATTTAGAAATGATGGAATAATATTGTACTTGAAATTCAAAACAATCGATTTGTATATAAATATAATTATTGTTTCTAGTGTCTTGTGTTTTTTATCATATAATATAAATTTTTTGGAGCATATAAATTAATTTGTAACAATCAGTTTTCAAGCATTATTAATTCAGTAATTTTCCAGCCTAAATCATGTGACATTTAAAGATTTAAATTGAAGTTATTAATAATGATATACTTATACTCTTATATAGATTTTAATAATAACTTTCACATTCAATTGGGATATGATATCACAAAATAAATTTTTTTATTACATTCATTTACACGAATTATTCACTCTTAATAAGGAATTTTTGAGATCCATTAAAATTTTTATGTAGAATTCACACTCATAAGTGGTTAATCGATAAATAATTTATAATTATAGTTAAGTAATTATAGAATTATAGATTTATAATTGATATAATCCCAATTACTTTTTATGTGTTTGCCATTTCAAGTTCAGAGTTTAACACCCGTAGTGCTCCCTAAGCAGTTTTAATTTTAAAATCTTACGTTAAATTATCGTGGAGTCTTTGTGAGATAAGAGATGATCTATACATTCAGGCATACAATACAAGCTTTGTTTTTCAGAGTAACAAAAAACAAAAGCCCAAACCCACCAAATCTGCAAACTGGATTTGAAGTTTAAGTGCCCCTCGAGCCTTGGCCTCAAAGAAACATCGACTCCCTGAGCATTTGGGAGCAGCGACCAAGAGCCCCACGGCTAGGTACACGTTTTATGGTCATGGAGATGAGTCCGAGTCCTCCTTCCAAACCGCTTGACCCGCAACTGCAAAGTACTGTTTGCTTTGCTTCACGATGAGTAATACTGTTTCAGAATTTTTTTTTTCCAAGACTCCTTCAAAATAAATTAAAAATACATAGTAATTTATATAACTTTTTGACATTTATCTTGGGGAGATCGGTTAAAAATCAATATATATTGAACTGGAAATAATTCTATTGTATTTAGTTTTTTCATAGAAAGCTTTATTCTCTTAACTAAATAGAATGTTAGTGTGGTTAAGTAATAAATAATATTTTGCAAATAAAAAAGATTCATCCATAGGCTTTTTACGCATTTTAACGGTTTACTTAAATTTCTAAAAAAGAGAAAGAAATTTATAAAATATATAAAAAAAAATGACTTCCCTATATATGAATCAAAATTAATTTGCGAAAAAGATTGCCTCTTCCTCGTGTATGCCACATTATTGATTCAGCAAAGTTTGCTAATAATATCATGACTTCAGATAGTTGGGGAATTGATTTGATAATAATAACCCAATATAATGGAATCATTAGTTAGGAAACTAAATTGATAAATTCTATATATGGACCACCAAAAAGAAAAAAAATATAAATATATTTTAAAGGTCCTACAAACATTCTTAATTTTTTTTTATTAGTTAGTCTCATGAAACAAAATAAATATTACTATTAAATCTGTAACGAAATAATAGTTCGAGTACTTAAAAAGAATTAGAATATTTTAACTCGAAAAGAAAAAGGAAAAAAAACTTTTAGGGTGTACACAACATATATAAATATATATTCTTTTTCTTTTCAATGACTTGGTGAATTAATTATCTCATGAAACAAAACCCTACCACCGCCGATCCGATGTTGGAGAAAAAGGAAGGAATTATTGGCGGGAAAGAAAAAAAGAAAGAAAGAAGAAGCAAAGGCATACGGAAAGCAGAAGCAAAGAGGGAGAGAGAGTTGGGAATTGGGTGGGGAGATTGATTGTTGGGAGATGGGGACATGATGATCGAAGATGGGAAGCAAAATCATTAAGCATGAGCATGAGCTGCAATTATGTGGCAAGAGAGTGTGCGTTTCTCACTTTTATCTATATACCCAACATACCCCACTTTTTTTATTATTTTCTTTTTTAATCAATTAAATTCATTTTTAAATTACTTTCTAATCTCTAGCCATTCCCATATATTTTGTATATAACTTTGGAGTTTTTTTTTTTTTTTAGTATTTTACCTCTCACGATTCTCTAATGTTTGCTTTATCTTTTCATCATATGAACCTGACATGTGTGTTCAAGTAGGATTGATTTGTATTATGGTTTTTAATTATGTTGATCAGATTAATGCGTCATCTAATCATGTATTTTAGCTTATCAAAAAAATAAAGATTAATGCTTCATCTTTTTTTCTTTGGAGGAAAATGCTTCATCGATTTAATTATTTCATGATTAGGCTAATGTATTTTTCACATTTTCTTACAAAATTATATCCCTAAAATCCGTTAATTATATGCATGTTATTCGATAAATCTTAATATTCCAAGAGGTAAAAAGAAAAAAAGAAAATTGAATTTCATCAAATTGGCGGGCACTAATTAATTATAGGTTAATGGGTAAAATTAACATTTTGTTCGTATATTGGAACTGTGTGCAAAGGTTAAAGTTAAATACAGGAGGGGTAAAAAATAAAAATAAACGAGAAAATCATGCACTTAAAAAAAATGGTGGGAGGCCTCAAAGCCTTTCCCAAGTTTGGATGCCCTTTTATCTTTTTGTGTTGCGGTGAAATCCAAGCAATCCGATTGGGTCCCCCACCCTCTCCCTCAAGTTCATATCGTGATATTCTCATATCAAGATGTATACTAATCTATATGTTTATATTCCTTAATTTTGATCATAGTAATTTCAAGATTTATATTAATATTATCATTGCGTTATCTTAATATTGAACCGTCAAAGTTAATCTTCCCAAAATGGGAAAGCTCGAAACAAATAAATATTAATAATTGATTAATTAATTTCATTGATAAAATGTTAGAAGAGCAAAATGGAAAGCCATCTCCCTCTCCCTCTCCCCGCAGTCTCCTGCATATCCAACGCAGGAATCCTAAGCCTAAGGCAAAAGGCTTATACCCAGCATGAAAATGGCCTGCAGTGGGACCAATGTGGAAACATGCAGCCGAGGGCAGCTTTCTAGTGCAAAAATATATAAGGCTTGAATTAATTACTAAAATAATATATACTAGCATGATGGGATCTGGGGTATATATGGTTTTGGGGAATCATTACACCTTGTTTGCTTGCTTGTCTTATAACCATTTCCAATCTCTTTAATTAAGCCAGAAGTCAATGACATTTCTACTTGACTTTCACTTATTAATTATCATTTGATAGTGTAAGAAAGACTTGTGAGAAATTGGGTGAAAATTATGATAAGATTGTGTAAAGATAGTATCCAGTTTTTGGATTTCTCTTGTATATAATTTTGAGAAACACATTGCTGTTGTGATTGGGATCAATCATGCATCATCTCATGCCCTTGTTATATCAATCATGCAGTTTTCTGTTGTCCTCCTGACTCTCCAATTATGACTAGTGATTAAGATGAGGCCATTAAGAAAGCAAAGTAAAATCAAAGGCAATGATATTGTAGGAGAATTTTCTCAGGTTTCCTTGACAATCATTTAGAACCCATTGATCCTGGCAGTCTCCTTGGAAGAGATCCAAAGCAGCAGCAACAACAATTGTCAAGGAGTGGAGCTCGGCATGGCCTACAAGGCCTAAACCAGACACCCGACAATGTCTCCTTGCGGCCGATGCAAGCGACCCCATGAAGACAATTTCTCTCATAAAAGCCACACAAAACTTACAACAAAACATGGGAATTTTTTTTTTTTTTACTTTTCTTTACTTGGAAAACAAACAAACAAATAATAATGAGAAATCATGGGAAAAATCTCGCGATAAAACGATGGTAGGGGCAGTTAAAGCTAGCCATAAGAACATGAAGGAATGTTAAATGTAGTAATTAAATGGAATGGCTTTATTCCTGTCTGTAGTAAACCACGTGCATTGATGCATCAAAGTTCGCAGAGATCAGGAAAAGCGGTTGCTTAAACGAGATTTTATATAGTTAGTTTCTGGAGGACTCCTTTTTTGTAAGAGTGAAAGAGACTTCACCGTCTCAATAAAAAGGCGAGATAAATGAGAGAGAAAGTTAGGATAGAGACTCCATAAGATAGAGAGTCAGTGAATGAGAAAGATTTGTGGGTGTGTTTATATATACTGCATTGGATCCTTCGCCGAAGTGGGTCGTCAAAAGCCTCTCTCCCTTTCCTTTTCTCTCTGTCAATCTCTTTCTCCATCAGAAACATCTTGAGAGCTAAATTCCAAAGAAAAGCTGCGAGAGAAATAAGAGAACAAACAAGGAAGATGGTGATGTGATGAATTAAACTCTTTGGCGTTTTCGTTCCTATATCGATATCAAGCTTCTTTCTTCTCTTTCCAGGCTTTTTTCGACTAGTACGAGTTCTTGTTTTTTCTTTTGTTTGCTTTCATTAATTAGCGCATGATCGTCTCTGATCTTTATTCTTTGTCCTTCTTGACCCTAGGTTAGTTTCTCTCAGTTTCAAGCTTAAGACTTCAGTTCGTTCTTGGTTTCTTTATACCATTTTTCTTATTTTCTTCATACACTACAGATTAAAACCATGGGCGAGTCCAATTCTGATAAGTTTCTCTCTGAGAAAGATCCAAGTAGTACCATGGAATTCAATTGCTCGGTTAGACCTCCTTTAGAATCCCAAAAAGATCAGTGCCAAACTGCACCTCTTCAAGATGCTGATGATGAGCCTCAACAAAAAGAAGAGAGAGTACCAAAAGAACAAGACCAGCAACAACAAGAAGTAGAAGATAAATACATGTTGGAGGTCTCCCCAGTGAAGTCAAAATTACCGTCTTTAGGAGAATTCAATGTTCATGAAGATGGTGAGGTTCATGAAAAGGGTGCGGTTCATGAAAACGGTGATGAAGAAAACAATGATGGGTTCAAGACTCCAACTTCTTTGGATCACAAAATTCCTAGCCTGCTCAAATGCCCACCTGCACCAAGAAGGCCAGGATATCTCCAAGCACCAAAACGAAAAGATAATATTCCCCAGACAATCCTACTTGATTTGACAAAAGAGATTGAGGCTTTGTTTCCTCCAGCTTTTCTTGCAGATCTAGGCAAGAAGATTAAGAAAGCCAGACAAGGAAGTGACTTCGAATGATATGATCATACATCATATATTTCTGTGAAGAACAAAGATTATGTTTTTTCTTCTTTTTTTTTTTAGTTCTCTTCCTTTTTGTGTGGACATTTCCACATGAAGATGGCATTCTATCTTCGGTAACAGTGATCGGTATTCTATCTTAGGTAACAGTGATTGGTATTCTATCTTAGGTAACAGTGTTCTCTCAATATCATCAATGCCATATTCAGCTTCATTTTAACATTTTCAGTTTCTGTTTATTCCTGTTCTTTTTCCTTTTTTTGGTGCTTTGTCACTGAACCCAGATCTAAGACTATATAACAACGTAGCAAAAGATCAAAGCTCACAAGTACAAATCATCATGGATTTAAGCCTTGGATTCTTGCTTTTTGGCTGCACCCCACCAAGTAGTTAAAAGATAGACTTTGGGTTCTCTCAAAGGTTTTTAGAATAAAATGAAAATGGAGTCCTTCTGATGATAGTGCTCAGAAAAATGTAGTGCATTGACTTTGTTAGTGCAAAGAAAATGGGGTTGCCATTGACTTTCCCAAGGGAAGCAAACATACTCCTTTGTTTTTACCAGTTGGGTGAGCACACCCAAGTGCGATATTCCCTCTGATGACAGAAATTTATCATGGCAGTAAATAGTAGAGGCCAGAGCCAGATGCCATCCCTAAATTCAAGGTAGTTTTTGCCCCTTCCACTGCCCCTTTTGGAAAGTACATGCCCTTTTGTTTTTTTTATTGTTTTACTGTTTTCATTCCTTTTCTTACAGCACGAAATGCGAGATGGCTCTCTTAGCATAGAATGTAGTAGGCAGCAGCTAGCCAAAGGAATTTGATCTAACCTGTCCAATGCAACAAACTCCTCTGTTTATCATTCAAGGCTGGGAATTTTTTGAAGGGTTGGTGGATAGTTAGATATAATATATGTACGGTAGAATGTTTTGAACTTCTAAGGTTTTCTTCTTTACTTTTTTCCAAAGAACCACACATGTTAATTCTGCTTCAAACATCAAAGATTCTATTCCTGGTTTAAGCTTGAATAAAGAATAGAAAGTGATAGTGTATGTTTTCTTTTGTAATAAAAAATTATCTCTTGGTTTAAGTTTGAATAAAGAATAGCAAACTGATAGTATATGTTTTCTTTTGTAACAAAAAATTATCTCTTGGATTATAATTTAAGAAAAGAAAGTAAATCTAAGATTTTTAAAACATATCTACATTACTCTTAATTTTTTTGTTAAGATAATTATACAAATTCAATAATATACTTAGAATATAATACCATTGGTTATTTGGCTAGTTAGCTAGTTAGATTACCATTTAGCTAGTTAACTAGTTAAATTACCATTTATATTGCAATATCATTAGCTAATTAAAATATAATATTATTGGCTAGTTAGATTAGTCGTTAGATTACTATATTTAGCTAGTTAATTAACTAGTTAGATTACCATTTGGATTGCAATATCACTAGCTAATTAGGATATAATATTATTTGCTAGTTAGATTACAATTTAGATTACAATATTATTAGCTAATTAGGATACATAATATTATTGGCTTGTTAGCTAATTAGATTACAATTGTTAGTTGATTAACTAGTGAAAATATAATACTATTGGCTGGTTAATTAGTTAACTAGATTAAAATATATATTGCTATCTAGTTAGAGTTAGATTATGAATAGAATTACTAGCCTTATATATATATATATATATATATCTCATTCATTTTTTTATAAAAAATAAAATTTCAGAATACAATATTTATTTTCTTGTAACAATTTTAATTAAATTTAGTGATTAATGTAATATTACATCTGATTGTATTTGGACCAAACAGGTTGGTTCCCTACTCAGATTGAGGCCAAATCTTATATGAGGAAATAGATGAATTTCTTAAATTTCCCAAAATGGATATTATATAATTGTAGAGTTTATTCATAACCCTAAAACAACTCTTACTAATATTTCCCCCTCTAAAACAGTAGATAATGAATACAAAGTGGAAAAATAACCAGCCAGGATAGAAGAATTCTCATCTTCCTTGAAACAACCTGAGAGTAGTAATTAAACTGCATAGTACAAAATGTGTGCTAGCTTTGGCATAGGGCTAAAAATATAACATGTGCAGCCAACATTCAAATCCTGACAGATAATCGGTCAGAAAAATTTCTATCCTTTTCTCCGGTATAAATGAATTGCTTTAATGAGATAGAGCCATGACTGGGGCCTGGAATATGGCTCTACTTAGCCCACGTCGTAACTTTGGAAAAAGGGTATCAGCCTGAGGTCAAGTACAAGGGAATTAACCTCCTTCAGGTGCAAAAGCCAGATCAGTTGATTCTTCATATTCTAGCCCATCAAAGTGGTAGCCTAACCCAATGAAATAAGCCAGAACAACTTTTGGGCCCGGTGGGTTGGACATTCCTCAACAAGTACCCCAAAACAAAAAGCTTTAGCTCATCATGAAAGCCTGACAGAAAATAAATACCGCTAAGGCCCCAGGCCCCCATGCCTGATCAGCCAGCACGCGTTGTTGCATGAATTCTGCTGAATCCTGTCATTATTGTAAATACAATTTTCCTTTAACAGAATTTAAGACTTGAATCTGCAATTCCTCCTCACTTTGGATTTGTAGAGTTGCATCAGAAAGGAAAAGATTTTTCTTACTCATATATCTTGTAACAGGGATCGGTTCGTGTTGTTCTTAGTAGGAAGAAGAAATATTCTCTTCATTCTGCAACGAATCTGGCAGAATCATAGCCAAGTAACTTCAAGATGCAAAAGAAAAAAAGAGCTGTTCTGGTCCAATTACTAAATCTTGCAACCTTGCAGAAACTGAACCATCTCACTCAAATCTCTTTCCAAAGTGAAAAATAAATAAATAAATAAAGAAATAGTAACACTTTTGCTGTAAAGCCCGAGGTGGTCCCTGTTCTTGTCTGCTGCTAGATCACAATTTCTGCATTTAATTAGACGAGCAGATTGTGGGAATTTAATACAGAAGATATGGTTTCCCTTTGGGTCATGACACTGCAGACACAGTGTAAACAGCAGTTCATTGGGTTCCTTGAATCCCATATCTTGGTGGGCTCTTGAAGTGAAAAGCTTGGGCTGACAACAGGGTTTTGTGGACCAAAGGAAAAGGTACATACTCGATTGAGATTTGGACAACTACACTTCTTTGACATATGCTTGTTATTGCCATCCACCAAGGCAAAAGTTGTCTCCTTTTCTTCCACCTCCTTGGATCCTCCTGGTCTCAGCTCATCGTGGAATTCTTAGATGACCATTTTACCCTAATAATTTTTTGCATGGTAAATTTCTTTTACATGTGAAGTTGAAACAATTTTGTATATATTTTTTATTAAAAAAATTGAATTCTACTCTCAAAACAAAAACGCATGCACCTACGTTACTAATTTTAGAATCTTCAAGCAGAGACATTTTGAAAATAGCATCATGAATCAAACTGTTGTACACTTTAATTTATGTGGAAGCATGCATGGCTACAAAATACAACTATAGCTTGATGATGGGTTTATGGTCGACTAGACTAGTAGAGAATGCTAAGGCAAAAAGATCAAAATTATACCAAGGAAATGGAAACTAAAAACGAAAAAAAGATAACAGAAGAAACTGAAGTTCTCTTGTTTTCTTTGCCTCCCTGTTTTCGTACACAAAGCTGGAAGTTTACAATATTATCGATGAGCAATGGCAAGCATTTTAGGGTCTTGGAGAACATAGTTAATTGCAAGTTGGGCATATAAGTAATTTCGACGGACAGCATCTGAACCTCCCGTGGACCTTTGCTTCTGATTAGTTTATTTTCCTCAAGGCACATAATGATTTTGTTTCTCTTTCTCGTCAACAAAACCAAGGAATGCAAGCAAAGAAAGAATGCTTCCAAATGATAAGACTCCTTGCTCATTTGTTGCCTTTTTTGACTATCTCTTCAGCTTGTTTTTACTCTGTCCTTTCACTCTCCCTCAAGTCATGTAAGCACTGTTCTTCAAAGTACTGTACATTTGAACCCCTATATAGAGTTATGTAGTTTACTTTACTAGCTCAAGTTCTCAGCAATCTATAGCTTTTTAACTATTTTTTTCTTGGTTTCAAATTTCATATCTCGTACTTGAGGTGACCATCGGTTTTTACTAAAGATCAATCAAACAAAAACATCCAACTTCAAAAGTACTTTGCCAGATACATGGCTCAACAGGTAATGCTTGTCTTCTCTCAGTTCTATAGTATATTCTCTCGTGGGTTGTCTCTCAGATTTTTAGTTCTCTTATCGTATAATTGTGGGTCTGTGTTTTCTTCTTATAATTTCTCTGATAATGTATCTACTTCTTTGTCACATTGTTTTTGTTTCTCATGATAGTACAGTTATGACAAGCTTATCTTTTTTTTTTCCCATCTTTTTAGTTCATTTTATTCTCTGCGATGTTGATTGCTTGGAGGGTTCTGAATCACATTTCTGATGATTTGATTTGATTGCAGGAAGAAGGTTGGCCCCTGGGATTGCAGCCCCTGAACGTGAGAGTTGGGCTGGCAAGAAACCATGATTACTCAGGATCAATATCATTCAACACTATACTCACTGGTTCTCCAACTTCCTCTACAGATTCCTCTTCAGATTTAGACACAGAGGTCAGTGGGAAACTACAGAAATTTTGGTTAAAATTTTTTTTTTGCTTACATTGGTCTTGTCTTTGGCGGTTGTCTTAGGTTTTTCAATTTTCATATCCCGAGGGTCCTAGTTCCATATGTCATGGATCATGATTGTATTGTACCTCTGTAGCCTTTTGGTGTTTTTCTGTTGTTTTCTTCATGCACAAATATACTTGGTAGTTTCGAATTTTTGCTGGAGAATAATGTTTTTTGATTTTTCTCTTCTTTATAATGTAATAAGTGTCTCAATTAACAATCAATACCCATTTGCAAGAACATTGATTGGTATCAATAAATCATTTTGCTGGGGGAAGAAAGTTTATATTAATGCAGCATTGAATTCCCCTTTTCTCCTACTCCATATAATGGCTTTTGACCAAGTTTGCTGGATGTTAGTTAAAATTAAAGGCTGAAAGACTCTTTCACTGGCTTTTGAGTTGTCATCTTGAGCCTGATTTGGTGCTTTCTACCATAGTAGTAGTAATATTTAAGTGGTATATGGTGCTTTTGCTCAGAGTCAAGCCTTCAAGTTGCTACCAGCTCATAATAATTGCAACTTGAAATGTGCTGGAGATTACACAGAGTAGTGTCAGCAGACTGAGCTATACTGCTGCAGGATGCTCCTAGATCAGATGTCAGATGAAGGACATATGTGATTAAATATGATAGATTTTTTGTAAACAAGATGAAAAATGTGCTAGAAATTTCAACTTCAATAATGATTTTAGCTTCTTGTTTATTTCCTGATTTTATCTTTTGCTAAGAGTGCTGAGTTAATGCATGTGTCTTATTGTCTGGATTTGGTGTGTCAAGAAATGGTAGAAATATTTGTACGAACTTATGACAAAAGCATTTATCTGACATAACAATTGGAGCCACAAACTTCTCACTATCTGTTAAGATTCACTAAGATTGTTGAAGTCCATACTGGTCCTGCTCTTTTGCATGTAATAAGATACTAAATTATTTCAAAGCATCATGAAACAACTAATTCAACTTTCTGATTTTCACCATGACTTTGATTTGGTTCTGGGATGACAAATTATGCTTCTTTAGCCCACAGGCACTTGGGAGTGTCTGATAATCTTCTCACAATGACGACGGAACATCTTTACTTCAAATGATCTTCCTCCAAGCTAGTGCCTTCTGTAGTTGGATGCAGTAGATGATTTGTATGTTTCATACTGATCTAACCCTGTTGGCCCAAAATGCGTATCTCATTAACTCTTCTTCGCTTGATTTCAGTCAACTGGGTCATTTTTCCATGACAAGAGCATTACACTGGGGAGCCTAATTGGGGTTTCTAGCATCTTGGAACTCTCTAAAAGATCTGTCAGAGGAAGGAAAGCTGAAGCAGCAACAAGAGAAAAAAGGAGCAACAACAACAACAGGTCAAGAATTTGGCTCTTTTCTTTATGCTCAAGGGATAGTACAGATGCTGAGAATGTCAATGCAAACAATGCTCCATCACTCGGTCATTTCCTCGCGGTGGAGAGAAGAGCTGCTAGTGAATATAGAAGGAACCACATTCCTACTATGTATGGGCCCGAAGAACTTGCCCTGGCTCAGTCTAATTTAGAATCCAACTCCCTATTTGTTAATGGCTGCGTTGCTCCTCCTCAAACAAGCTCATCAGAGAATGCTGGATTAGACAATGGTAACGGGCATGGAGTCCCAGTGCTGCTGTCATGCATGTGTGGACAACCCTTCATCTAGAAGTTTTGGTCTGATTGAATGGATTTCATGTTTCAGGAAGGAATAATCTACTTTCTTTCCTTTTGTTGAGTTCCTTGAATCTTTGCTGCCTCTTTCTTGTGCTTAACATTTGAATGTTAATAACCATACAATTATTTGATTTGATAAAAGTTTAGTTAGCCAGGCCAACAAAAAGCCACTGCTTGGGCCACAAGGCCAATATCCATTCAAAGATTTATTACGCATCACCTCTAACTATCATCGGACACACCAACATAAAAACGGATGCTGAGCTGTGCAAAAATGTATCATTCAAACGTACTTCTGTCATAAAGGTCGAACGGGAAGGTCAAGAAGCTAATAATTCAAGTCTCTAAAAGGACAAGTGTCTCGACTCGCTCAGTACTCAATCAAGGTGGCAAACGAAACATCAACACAAACAATAGAAGAGAAGAGGCTAACTTTTTGAAGATAAATAGTGCATTAATATAAGTTTTAGATTTTATTTTTGGTACAGGAAATGCATTTTTGTGATTATAATGTTAAGAGAAATGTCCCTTTGATGTATAAATTTTACTATCCTATGTATCGTTGAATTTCTTCCTTTGATGTATTACTAAATCAAATACTATCATTTTAATAAATAAATTTTAAAAAATTTTATGTATTTATAAAATAACACTTTATATTTTAATAATAATATATATAGATACGATACATAGACATAATTATCATTATTATGTATCGTACAATACGTCATGATATTAATAAAAAAAATATATATGTATAATCATATCGCATTTAATCAAATATCGAAAGCATTTTGTATAATATGCGATACGTATTGTACGATATGTGTCGATATATTTTTTTATAATTTTAATATTAATTAATTATTAAAAAATTTATTTTTTATTTTTTATTTGAAATATGAAAATTTATATTAAATAAGTTTCAATATTTAGATTTAAAAAAACTAAAAAAAATTGAATACCCTTTTAATTTTAACATAAGAAATGTTTTTATTTTTTAATTGATAAATTAATATAAAAAATATATATTTTACTTAAAAATCTATATTATTAAGAAATATGTTAAAAGTTTAAATTAAAAAATAATTATTTTTTCAATTTATATTTTATATTCTTCAATATTATTTATAATGAATTTCAAAAAATTTTACTGTATATACTCGATATTAAAATATAAAATTTCAATATATAATACGTGTATCTCGATTTAACAATTATATACATAAATAATTAATTAGAAACTCTTTCATTTAATATTACTTTCTATTATTTTTTTCATGTAATTTTGTTTTTTCTGATAATCAATAATGGGATAACTCACAAATGATAAAGAAATAATGAATAATCAAACACCCATTTTCTCTTGATAAATTATGCAGTGGCCAAATCCTGTGATTTCAATCTTGACGTGTCCAATTTTTTTATTTAAAACAAAAAAAAAAAGAGGAAAAGTCTTGTTGGAAAACGCGTTGGCGAATATCCCAAACAACAAGCTCCAGTATAGAACCAGAACCAATCCCTCGTTTACGTACGAAAGCAAAATACAACAATTAATTCCAAAAAGAGATTAATTTGGCCCCCTTTTTTTGAAGATATTTTTTAAATGATATTTTTAGGCGTGATCTGCTGTTTTGCAACCTCAAGGAAAGCGCGTCCTCCAATTAAATAACGGCGGCTTATTTTGCTTCTCCTGTATGAGCATGACAATTCCCCAGAAATTCATGTGAATTTCCAACCACTTTTCCATTATGTTACTAAGTTTCATATTAGAGAAAAGGCTTTGAAGGATTCTTAAAGTTTTAATTTAATATCTTAAAGATCCAATGAAAAGGTTACCTTTTCGTAGATATTTTCTCTAATCTTCGATATTTTAATTGTACAGTAAATAAGCCAACTCAGTCCAACCACAGCCTGCTTTGATGGACAATTTGTGGCTCATCCTTGACTGCTATTACTACCAGCATTAATTGCTTTTATTAAAGGATAAGGATTAAAGAAAGTTTGAGATGAGTACTTGGTGTTTCATAAGCCAATGAAAATTTTCCTGGAAAATTTAAAAGAAAAAATAAAGAGAAAAAACTGATAAAGTTTGCCAGGTACAAGGAATTATTCAAGCTCTGACATTTCCAACTGTTTTCTAACAGGAGATTATATACAAAGGGGAAAAAATATATTTATATTTTCAAGAGTTGAATTATGACCTTTTGACATTTTTTTTAACTATGGTAATGCCTGACCACGTGGTTCTATTCGTTTGTTTGCCTTGTTCCAAGAAAGTAAAAAGTCAATATCTAAATAAAGAATTTGTTGTAAAGTTTAATTTATTGGTGAAAAAATAATCAATTGCTTGGTTACCTAATTGAAAGACGTTTTGATTTATTGCTTAATTAAATCTTATGATCGAATTAAAAATAATAGAAGGTGGAATTATTTTTGTTGCTAAATAAAATAGCATAATTAAGTGAGTCTTATAATAATAATAAAAAAACCTTTTAAAAACGTGATTATGGAAGTAATCACAGATTAAGCACTAAGTACGTCCCTTTCGGGGTTGAATAAATTCTTACCTTTTCCTACCCACTAAGAGCATAATTATTAAAAGAAGCAAAAACCTAAAGATTAATTGGTAAATTGGAAGTAAGTTAGAAGGAAAGTAAAACTGAAGGTGCAAGTTAATATCTAACTAACCCAATTTCCACGCACATCATAACCAAAAAACAAAAATGACATAAATATTAATGCTACTTCATTAATAAATAAATTTAAAAATTAAGAGTTTTATAAGATATATATTTATAATTTTAAAAATAATTTTTAAAATTTTTATTTTTATACATTTATAAAGTGATAATTTATAATTAAATGATAATATAAAATATTATGTATTGATAATATATTAAATATAAATTCATAAATTATTGAATCATGATTTAATCTCAATCCATGGTTTTTTTTAAAAAATAAATAGTTCAAGTCGAATACAATTATTAGTTCTCATTTTAAGACTTTGAAAGTGAAATTTATTTTCAAAGAAAATGCCAAAAGTTAGACAATAACATAACATTGAAATCAAACTACAAAAACAAAACATCAAAATCAAATAAACTAATAATCCACCCAAAAGAGAAAGTCATTAGTCAAAAACGTGGAGACGACAAGGCCTTACCAATAAATACATAGCCTTACTTTGAAAGGAAAAGAAAAATGAATGGGGATGGTTGTTTGTATTTTGTAAGACGTGGGCCATGCCATACCCCCATACATCACCATACATCATTCATCATGCATAGCAAACAAGGTGGTACATGTTACATGTCCCATATCTTTATACCTTTATATTACGAAAACAAAAGAAAAAACAAAATACTTGTTATCATGTAAGAAGCCAAAGGGCCAACCAAAATGGACCCCCTACTTAGTTCTTCCTCCCCATCGATTTGGCCTTTTCTTTCACTCTTTGGCCCTACCATACTACCAGCTTCCTTCAAGTTCTACATGTCACCCTCAATCTTTCTTGACCTTTTTGCCTTTTTCAGGTAACATTTGTCACGCTTACTCATATCAAACAGTAAAGTTCATTACTGGATTGTAAATTAATATTATCTCATTTTAATTTAAATAAAAAATAATCCAAAGTGATCCGACATTTATAATAACAAAAATTATTAAAATTTTTTTATTCGTATCACTTTGGATCAGATAAGTTCAAGAAATTTTAGGGTTTTGGTATAAATTATTGAATGAGAACTTTGGTTATGTATTATAAGCTACTCAAGTTAATTAAAAGATGGAGACAATATGACATGAAAACCAACATCCAAACGTAATGTCCTTATTTATACCTTAATTTGAAACTTGGTTCATACATTAAACATAAATAGGGGAAGGAGGGGGAAAAATCAAACAATATAATTGTGTTACATCTCAATCAACACTCTCCTATTCATTGGAAAGAGGACATGATATGGTGTTTTGGTGGGGTCAAGGCCCAACTCAAGACTATATCCTTTTGACTCTTTCCAAAGGGTTCTTTAACAAATTTTAGGGAGCAGCCATGGAAGAATGTTGAAATTTACCTTCTAGAAGAAAAAGAATTCCTTTTCTTTTTGTTATTGTTTCCCTTTTTTCAATACTAATTCAGGCATCTAACAGACCCTCAGGAAGACCAATGCTACTTCAATCTCAAGTAAACAAAGATTACAATAATAGGACCCCACGCAGCTATTAACAAACTTACCAACCCAAACCTGCAACTCACTTCTTTGCTTATTTCCTTCCCCCAAAACCTACATAGCAAATGGACCTCTACCTATGTATACCAAATGGGTCCAGTCCTCACCATGATTGCTTGATTTTTCTCTAGCCCCCTTTTGTTTTTTTGTCTTTCCATTGCAGCAGGAGGGAATATCCTTCATTGACAGCTTGAAAATTTTAATTAGCAAGATGCCCAAGTTTCAAGGCTTATCGATCCATTCATTTTCTGCAGCAATCC
Organism: Theobroma umbraticum; assembly: GCF_002168275.2. Taxonomy (NCBI): domain Eukaryota; kingdom Viridiplantae; phylum Streptophyta; class Magnoliopsida; order Malvales; family Malvaceae; genus Theobroma; species Theobroma umbraticum. The sequence goes on from NW_018397257.1 coordinate 10,128,244, forward strand.
TTCCTGAGCCACGGCCTCCCATCTTGCTAAATGAACCAACTGCGGATAAGCTCTTGAAGCTGCTGCTTCCCTCACTGAAATTCCTTGATTTTCTCAATTTCCTTACCTTTGAGGAACTCATGTCACCAATATCCTGATCAGTATCATCATAATTTTTTATCTTGGCTACCACCAATCGGACAATGGCGCTCCGGCAAAAGGGGCATACTGGGGGTGTTAAACTCGCAGTCGTGGGGTTGGGCTTGTTGTGGCAGCACAGGGCTAGTGTGCATTGCGCACACATCTGGTGGCCACAGTCTTGAACTTCAATTGTGCAGATCTGCTCAAAGCATATACAGCATACTTCGGTATCGCTCGCCTGCATCAAAGAATTCCGTAGTGAATATTATCAGTTCCATCATTGCCAACTGCCAACTGTTACAAATAGTTCATTTACTAAAAGGAAATATGGTCCTTGACAACTTACAGCCAACAGATAATTAGTAGGGTCAAAGCAAAAAATGGATTATAGTGACCTAATTATAGGTTTTAGAGCATGCCAAAGTAAAAAACTTTATGCTGTAAATTGCCTGAGCATTAAACTCAAGACTTTGTATCACATCTTAGCTTGATGCCCGGAGGACCAAACTCAAACCTAGGGTCAAGGACAAGTCAGTACATTTAATCACAAAGAAAGACAGACTGCCAAGATCAGAACTAAAACCACTGTGGTAGCACTAGTTTAATGGATAGCATATCAAGCAAAGACAAAATGATTTAAGCTATACACTAAATAGATTTTAACAAACATTCAATAAAGACTAATGGTCCAAGTCTTCAGTAAAGATAGGGGAAAAGAAGAACACTTAAGAGATTGAACATTTTCGGTCAAATTAGACAACTCAGAGTTAAAGAAACTAACTTTGAACAAAAACCAAGTTAGTTAAGTTAAAAATGGAAATTGAACACATGGCTTTGGGTCTAAAATATTCAAGTACTGCCCCGGGAGTTTTCAAAACAATTGGATTTTAGCTAACTGAATTTGGTTTTAAAATTACACAAGAAAAAGTAAACAAAACATTTAAGGAAGGCATCTGATACTTTACCTCAGAAATACTGTCATCTAGCCCAGAGTCAGAATGAGAGGGGGAAGGAAGTGAGTAAGCTGTTCCCTTCAGGATGTTCTTTTCCCTTTCCCTGTTTGCCTCCATTAAGGCCTGTTCCAATAGTACTTTTGCCTCCTCATTGAGCTCACTAATGAACTTTAAAGGTGCTGGCCAGACAAGAGGCTCTGCTGATGAAGGATTTAGCAGAGCTGCACATGCTCCATGCTTGTGCTTTAGAGCAACTACATATGGTATTCTCCTGTAAAGATATGAACATAACAAAAGCAAGCCTTAACAAAAATAATTATAAGCCAAAAGAATAAATAATAACGACAAGCTCAAATTTTACAGCCAAAATAAGTACACGAGTATTATCTACACATGCAAGAGAAAATGAGTGAAAAAAGCATCAACACCTGGGAATAGAACCCCACCAGTTTACATAAGACCATGTAGGACAAGATAGATTGACTCGAATATCATGAGACTAACTTAGGAATCTCTTGAAATGCTTTCATTCAAAACTTCGGGGACAAAAGATCATTGATAGAATAATCATTTAGACATCCATTTAAAGAATAACATTAAACTATACCCAGATGCATCTCTTTGAAGACGATCTGCACCCCATGCCAACAACTTGCGGATGCAATCAAGAGATCCCCCTCTAGCAGCCAAATGAAGAGGAGTGCTTCCTGGACAACTGAAAAGAACAGATTTTCAATCATTTTATCCATTTGTGAAAGATTAAAATGAATAATCAATAATGATCGATAACTTCACATGAACTAGTACCCATATCCACCCGTTGAAGCACAAACAAGAGCACCATTGTCCAACAGGATATGTAAGCAATCGGGCCGCCTTTGACGGGCTGCTAAGTGCAAGGGAGTGGCGCCCCTAGCATCTCTTGTATTCACGAACCTTACATATCCCCTGATATCAAATCCGATCCAAAAATATAAGATTAACTAAAAAGTGAGATCAATCACCCAAATTAATCAAAATAGATTAAGAAAAAAGAAAGTCAAACAATCTTGATAGGAAAAAGAGCCCCCACCAAGAAACAGCAACAGGGCTAGATTGAGCAGCAGAGAGGATTGCTTGAAGGCAGTCAGAGTGACCATAATAGGCTGCGTAGTGCAAGCAAGTTCTTCCATGAAGGGAATCAAACATTAAGATCTGAAAAGCACAAATCAGATCATTCAAATCAAATTTATATTTAGTAAAACATATAAATGGATGAAATTGAAACTTATAAAAAAAAACCCCGGGAATTAAACGCAAAAATAAAGAAGAAAAATGGCTCACATTTGCCCCGGCTTCAATGAGCTTCTTCACACAGGAGATCTTCCCATGCATTGCAGCCAACATAAGTGGAGTCTAAAAACATTGAAAAGGAAACAAATTGAAAAACTAATTAAAGCAAATAGATAACCAAAAAGAATTCAAAACTTTCAGAAAGAAAAATTACCTGCTTGTGACGATTCACTACATCCGGATTCACGGATTTCCCCAAAAGCATAGCCAAAATCTACCAACCAAAAGAAGAAAACATCTTCACATCAAGGGAATGAAACCGAATATGGTTTCAACAAGCAACGAAGAAGCTAAAAAGAACCAAACTTCATCCAAAGAAAAAAAAATACGCAGTCTTCAAAAACCGCAAAAGGGACTACCCACCTCGATTTGGCCATTAGCAGCAGCTATATGAATGGCAGAGTGGCGATCATAAACAGTTGTATGATGTAAAAGATTGGCGTCTCTTTTTAACAAAGCTTCAACTGTTTCAAAATCTCCAACTTGAACTGCACTAAACAATCCATTCTCTTGACTCGTCGCACAACTCAGCCCCTGACCCATCTTTCAAGAAGACAAAAGGCTTACACTTCTTCAACCTTTCACCACCGGTCGTCGGCGAGGCGCCCTCCGGTGGTGTTGGTGGCGGTGGTGGGTGGTGGTGGTGGCCTGGCCTCTCTCTTAATTTGGCAAAAAGTTCACATTTAAGTAGTTGTCTTTAAAGCGAGCGATGAAGAAACAAAGAGGAGGAAAAAAAATAACAAAAAAGTCTTTTTTTTATTTTTAGTTTTCTGTTTTTTAATTGTGTTGGAGTTTGTAGCTGCCCGAAGAGGGAAGTGGGAGCTGCCCGTGACAGTCACTGGGACGAGTTACGGGTATTTGTCAGATATTAGTTTTTCGGGGCAAATTAGATTCCCGTCTGAGAAGATCCAAACGAAAGATCTCAGCCGTTGATTATTTCTGTCAGTGGGCTTTAGCCGTACGATTAAAAAGGGTAAAATGGAGAGGACAAATCGGTTAAAAAACAACAGTGAAATCATCAGCCAATGAAATCGCAGCGTGTTTTTTAATTAAGGTTGTTTTACTTAAATATCCTTTGTAATTTTTTTATTTGACTTTTATTTACTGTCACTTTGTTCTACTGGTCACGAGTCAATCGCCTCCTGCTATCTTTTACCAAAGACAACGACAGTGTCTAAAGACTAAAGAGGCGGTGTCGTTTTATCCGCGGAACCACCATTTTTTTTTAATTTTTTCCTTCTTTTTTCCCCAATTAGCAAAGTCATTTATCAAATAGTCAAATTGATTCCTTTTCTTTTTGTTTTTTCTATTTTAGGTAAGAAGCCGACTTAGCTTGTGCCACAGCATGATAATTCAAAATATTATTATATTTAATATATAGTATAATTTCAATTTAAAATATTAAAATATTGATATAAATTATTTTATAAAATTTTCATAGCAAACCCAACTTAAATGGACAAGTTCGAATCAAATTCAAATTTTCAAGATGTCAACTAAATTTGGCCAGGTTGGGCTCGACCTATAAACACTTAACTATATATTATAAATTATTGGTCAAAAAAAACTTCATTGGTTAGTTTATATTTGTTATAAATCTATCAAACTATAAATAAAAAAACTTAACACTAAAGATTATGCAATTAATAAATTTGGTCATGAAAATAGATACGTGACAAATATAAACTCCAATATGATCAATATGTAGAATAGAAGAACAATTCTTTTATTTGTGTAAAGTCAAATATCTTTAAAGCAAGAAGAGATTTATGTTCACACATGTATATGTTTGCATAGTTTAAAGAATTCTTTTCCTCCTAAAAGGAAAATGTAGTCTAAAGAAAACATCCCCAAGGAAGGGATTTTCTCCTTTTGATCATTTAATATGAAAGAGTGGTAAAAGAAGGCATGAAGAAAAGTGCATCATATACATCACATGCCGGGAAGAAACATAATCAAACTGGGTTTGTAAGATAGCAAATCTGATTCTAGTAAAAGCAATTTCCTTTAAAGAAATATATTTCTTGTAAAAACTTCAACTTGTTTGAACCAACATTTGGAACCGTTTTGGATGATGCCAAAGCTAAAGCAAAGTATTTGAATCTTCTTAAGTAATATATGGGGTAAAGGCATCTCTAGATCCGATTAAATATAAATTTTGAGAATTTCAAGTTTATAAATATGAAAATACGAAATCTTGTTATGAATTGTGAATCTTATAAATATAAGAATGTAGGTTTATAATTATAATTGTTTGATCGGGTTAACATGAGTATTATTCTGAATTGATAAATATCCAAGTTTTTGTTTTAGGGTTAGTAAGCTGTGATTTACTTTTTGAAACAATTGGATAGGATTTTAAATAAAATCATTGAACGGTAATTATCTTTTGTAATTATACAAGTGTTTTTTTTTTGCCTGTACCATGTCCTTATGTCATGGAAAGTTTCCTCCCAATTAAACAAGAGACTTAAAATGATACACTGATTCTCAAGGCTAATAAATATGCTTTTCAAAAACAAAAATTTTGAGTTTCAACATATAGAAGAACAATGTCCAGTTTTGTTGTATGCAAAACCTTGATCTATTTATTTAAGCAATTTCTTGGCCTAAGTACTTGATGTGGTTGTTCTTGATCTCGCAATAGCGGATTTCCTATCCATTGTCTTCTACTATATTTGGGCAGCGTTTGTTTCTGTGACGTGTAAAGTAAAACTCAGAAGCATATAATTTTGTCCAATACCATTGGACAGCATGAATTACATCTCAATGTTTACACATTATCATTAAACCAAACGATACCCAATGTTTTGCAATTATCAACTGAACACCTGTTCCAATAAATTGATGCAAAGTTTCGAAAGCCATTTTCAGGTATAGATGCCGGATCGTGCAGCAGTTCCTAGTTTTCCAAAAAAGATTTTTGTCTGGGCTCAGATGGCTGCATGCATGGAACATGGTGAACTATCATCTGCACATGTTCTCACGACAAAACGATAAGAAAAATGAGACAAAACAAATACAAAATACAATGTGTGAAAGCAGGTAGGATAGAAAAAGAATGCAATACCAGAGCCCTGCAAAATGATAGAGTTCATTCACAAATCAATGCAAGTTGCTATAACCTCTGTCATGTCTTTCACTAAATATTCTTTTGGTGTTTAAGCCCCAAAAAAAAAACCCATTATCTAAAGCATTAAATCTTCTTGCACTCTTTGACTTGAAGCTTTAAGTTGAAAATTTAAAATTGAAGAAGACTTGAGTCTCAAGAGTATAATGAGCTAATTCATGCCTTTTAACTTTTGGAAATGGGGTAAAATGTAAGTTTTGTTGTGTATGTGTGACCATGGCCGGCTGCCGCATATTCTTTTCTTTCAAGTAACTTGTGGCTGGGTTACTCGAGAATCCTGTAAATGTCAAGGAACAAATCAGTGCTTAACAAACCCTTCATCATTCTCCTTTTCTTTCTTCTTTAAAATGCTAATTGCCTTTTGGAGAAGCCTCCAAATCGATTCTGAAGGATGGATCCTGCCAGGCATGAGGCATCTAGGAATATTGGATCAGGGGCAAGCAGGATTAGATTTGATATGTACCAAAAGACAAGTCTATTCACAATTTGAGCAAATCTTCCTTTTTTTTTCTCACTTTTTAAAGCATGAAGCCTCATGAACTAACAATTTTCCTTCTTTTGTTTGTTATACATTGACACTAGAATTGTGATGACTTGTTTAATTCTTAAACAATAATATGTCCGAATCTATACTTTATAAGTATTTTTTTTAAAGATAGAATGATAGAATTTAACCCTAAACTCCCTAATCTTTTGTAAACCATTAAACCAAACTTGAGTTGTTATTTTGCGAATATTTATTATAAAATTTTGAAGTGAAGTAGCTCTATCTGCGGTCCTTATTCTCTTCCCAACTCGTTGTATAATTTTTGAACTTAATTTATACATGATAGCATTGAAACCCTATATATCCTTCAATAATACTAAAATCTCAAGCTAGCCTTTTTTTGCCTCTTTCAATTTAAACAAGTATTCCTAAACTTTCCTGGAAAGTGGGAAGAATGGGATCCAGGGTAGGGGGGAGGTACGTTTAATGTAAATCAAGCTATCTTTACAAGTATAAAGGGAACAAAATGTCGGTGCTAGCAATTTATAAAGCAATTACTATAGTACCTAATGAACAAAATTGCATTGGGAAAGGATTTAGCCATTAGAGGGGACCAAAGGCTTAGCCAACTAAGTCACATGCTAGTTGAGGGGGGCAAAGGTCCATCAATTGGGAAAATTAAGAACACTCAACATCATTATGAAAGCATGCATCCATCACTAATTAGGGGGATGCCCCTCTATTATGGTACTCACTAACCCAAAAAACCATGATAGAAATTATAAAGGGCAGATCATGAATCGTTCTCTCGGCTAGTGAAATGTCGATGGATTGATCAATAGTTTTTTGTTTTTCCATGATTTTTATGTGAAGAAGACGGCCAATCACTTTCCTATTATCATGGTGATTTTGATTATAAACCCATTCTTTTATTTTTTTTACAAAGAGGAAAAAAGGAAAAATGTAATGCTCAAGACAATAATCATGAAGCCAACTCATGAACAAACAGTATCAATTTCTCCCCTTGATTATAGCTTAAGTGAACAAAAAGTTGAAAAAGAGTAGTAGTTAGGATAGATCTAATGGGGTTTTTCTACCTATTTAACTATTTTTTTACAGGTTTTCCTTCACAATATCTGAATATATTTAGTACTTAATAAATTCATGGAAAACCAAATGCAACTGTCCATTACCTTTTTTCCCTGTTAAGATTGAAATAATTTGGCAAAAAAGCTTAGCGAGAAAGAACCCAAAAGATGTCATGTTATCACCATTGGGTGGGTTCCATTGATTTTCTTCGAATCCCATCATGCACTGATCATGATATATACATATATATCCAAGTAAGAAGCCTCTCTAACTGAGGATCCAAAGCTATTTATCTTTGGGACCATGCATTTCCTTTGACTCCACATCAACCGCAAATGGCCCTTGGCTATTCCCAATAATTTATCAGTCAACGCTGAAGCAACGGAATATATGAATATGCTAATGCAGCTTATCTCCAGGAATGAACGCACCCCCCCCATAACTAATGGCTCACAAAGATTGCTTACTTCTACCTTAAATAGCTCTTTTTATTCCTCCTCTTTTATGCAGATCCATTCATGGTATGGAAGGTTTATATGTGTTATCTATGGACTCGGAATAGGGTATTAGAGACGGTAAACGTTTACATCATGTTTTTAATAACGTAAATGTCATACTCGTTTGAATAAAGAAGTACTCAAAAATTATTGAACACAAATACATTAAGATAAAGTGAAAAAATTCATATAATCTACAAGAAGACAAAGAAACTTCTTTTCATTCAAAAATAATAATAAAATAACTTTACATTCGATTATTTGATTTATTGATTGGTACATGACTTTTCTTTTTAAAAAACAAAATTCAAATTCTCTTTCCCTTAATTATAAAAAATTAAAAAAAAACCTTGAGAAAGTTCCTACGGTTACAACTTAGATTTCTTGACATTTTTCTTGATTCTTTTTTTGGAGTTTATGTATATATTTGAAAGTGTTTGTTTGACTTGAAAAGGGGGAAAGGGGGACGGCGACGTTTTGCCTACCATCCTGCAGGAGAATAGGGCAAAAATACAGTTAAAAATGACTCTAATATATAAATATGTAAAATTAAAGAAAATACCTAATACTAGTAATTTCGTGAGTATATTAGCCAAAGAGACCTCTCACCTTAAACTTTGAGTAAAAACTAATTTGATTAAGGATTAAATTTAGACATTTTCAGGCAGTTGTATGGAACAAGTGTAATAGAAAAGAACAGAGAAGGAAAACATGTCAAATTGCCAACGGCGGCTGATGTAACCGGTTGATATGCTTGGTTAATTTTAGAGTTTTCTCTGTATATATATATAACGGGTTGATGTAAGTAGGTCTTCAAGCAAAGGCAAATCCATGCTTGAGGGAAATTAGCCCAATGAATTTCTGACCTATTCAAACAAGTATAAGTTGAGATAGTTTAATTTAAAAATGTTTTTCCATATTAGTATAAGATATCTGGTTGAACCTAGCTAACAACTCGTCATATTAACATCTTTTTCTGATCTTATGAACCCCATAATTAAAATTCTGTAGTTAGTTTGTTATTAGCTAAGTCTGAACTCATCAATTGCAGGAAATTTGGTTCTGCAACCAGCAAATTGACTGTCTGCTATATATAAAACAAGTAATATCTAATTAATTAATATGATTGGTTGCTTAATTATCAGAACAAAATTTTGTTGATGCGTCAAACTAGTTATTTTAATGGAAGACTACATCTGTTTGCTATCCAGGCTTCATGATTGTCTTGTTTTTCCTACCAGATCATGCGTGAAAGCTACAGGCATGTGTTATTACGACCCTCCTGTTGTTTTTCTGATGACGAGGGATAATCAATTGGAAAGCAATTCTTACCATCAGCAGAGGTTTTGCTTCAGCAAGCTCTTTTTCATTTCCTGTGTAGAGTTTGTAACAACTAACTCCCTCCCACTTTGACTTCCATTTCTTGATTCTTTCCGACTTGGTTGAATTTTTAAGATGGATATCGAACTTGAAATCAATTTAAATAAGTGAAAACTCTTGTTATATTTATATGCATAAGGTACTCTCAACTTAATCGATTTGAAATTTCTTTATCATTATTGTAATACATCCCTTAATGTACAAAGGCAATGAACCTATTAAATGATAACTTATCATGAATGAGATTACGATGAAAAAAGTAATATTTATGATATCGTTGTTTAAGTTAAAATAAATTGATTATTTTCAACTTAAAATGAAATAATTCAGGGGTTTTGGATCCATTAACTGAATGTATGGTTTTTTCAAGCAAACGAAAGAGATTGATTATGCTTTGATTGTTATCAGCTTAGGAAAATTTAACAGGCATAATTAATAGAATTTTGAATAAAAAGAGTATGGGACGTGATCTGCAAGCAGTCGAAGATCCAATGTTGCTGCAATTTGCACGCTTACATAGCAAGTTGCAAAGATTGATGGGAATCTTTGGGCCAGATTCCACGTACCCTGCTTTATTGTTCACAATCTCATTGGTTGAGAATATACTAAGCTAATTAAATGAAAGAGAAAGATGATGATCAGGGCTGTCAAGTTGCTGCTTTTACCGGAGAACCAGGAACTCGAAAACTAAGTCCAACAATGGGAGAAAGAAAGAGAAAATTTGTCAAGTAGCTTTCTGGAATGTATAGCTTGTACGAGAGTGGATGGGCCCAAAGCAGCATTCCAACACCAACGGGATCTTATACGTAGCCATCAAAGAGGATACCAAATTTGAGAGGTAAAAAGAGTTTAATGGTTGTTGTTTTGTCAGCCGAAACGTATAGATGAGAAGTATGTTTCGTGAAAGATTAAGCGTCTTTGGCTGAGTTTAATATGTAATATTTCAATAATTTTAGATTATTTAAATCTTATAAAAGCTTACCTAAAAGCTATATTTAAAATTTCAGTTAATTATACGCAATAATATAATATTTGTCGGCCAAGTCCTTCAGAATAGACGCTGCTGTTGGGCTTTTTTTTTTTTAGGAACAGCTTTACATTGAAGAGACAGCAACAAAAGGCATTGCTTTTGGTTTTGTCTTAGAAAGCCCAAAGGACGCGTTTGTTCTTCCATCATCACAGGGATGAAGCTAAAAGCTAGACTTAATAGGATTAGTTCCTATAAGATGCAAAGAACAACAGAGTTGTATGTAACTGTTAGAGGGAAAGTAGAGGTTAGAATGAAGAAATTAAGCAAGGTTTGGCTAACTTGTTAGATTTCATGGAAACTTTTGACAAGTAAAACTGAGTTTAGGTAGACGTGATTTTGTTCTTTTGCTTTGGCATTTTTTGAATAATTCACGAGTCGTCGTGGTGGACCTAAACTCTGGATTGAAGCTATTTTAATCGAAAAAGTCAGATTTTTTGGCTTACTGTTTTTGTTCAAAAGAATAATTTCTTTTTTTTTTTTATCAAGGTATATTAAAAAAAAAAGAAGGAAAGAAAGAGGGGAGAGGGATTCTAAAGAAGTTTCGTTTTTTTTTTTGTTTTTTTTTTATTTCACAACTGTGTAATGGGCTAAGGCCCAGTATCCTGATCTAGCATTCTAACTGAAACAATTTGGGCCCAGCCCATTTTGTTCCATTGGGCCGTTGCAAGGTCTTTGGGACTTTGGCCCACCAGAGAACCCACCATGAAGGGACCCAAAAAGGAAGGGAGAATGAAGAATTATATCTTGTACATAAAGTTTTTTTATTTTTAAGGAATAGTAAAAATATTCTACCCTACGTGCTGCTTAGTTCGATATCTTATTCTAAACCTGAAAATTAAAAATAAATAATTTAATAATAAAAATACCATTAATATAAAAAATTTCCTGAATAAATAACATAAAATTATAAAAGAGATACCGAATGAGACATTAAATGAGATAAAAAAAAATATTATGTGATCATTTTTGTAGGTGAAAAGTTGATAAAAGTGAAACTATGTAGATAGTAAAGATCACAAAGTCGAAGCTATAGGCCCAGTGGTACCCAATTTTCCTCATCAAAATCTGGGCTGGAAAATATATATGGTTGAGTACTGCTAAAGAAGCTTGTGGATTATCATAGAAGAATATATATCCAACCATGTTCATTAAAGAACATTTATTTTAATTATTATGGATGTTGGTAAAGTTAGGAATGAATAATAGAACGGGAGAAAGGCCCCGAAGCTACCAGAGAGCTCTTGCAACTTCTAAACTAACTTGGACATGTCAAAAACTAGAAGCCTCTTTTACTTGAATCACATCTATATAAAACATTCTGATCACAACCAAATTCCCATCGTGGAAAATATATTTGGAGCTTCAAGTCTTTCTTTAAGCTAACTTTGTATCCTTTGTTCATAGTTTAATTTGCAGGGATGTCACTCGTTCCTAGCCTTTTTGGTGGCCGAAGAACCAATGTCTTCGATCCATTTTCTCTAGATGTATGGGATCCTTTTGATGGCTTCTTCAACTCTGCATTGGCTAACAACGTGCCTTCTTTGGCACGTGAAACTTCAGCCTTTGCTAACGAAAGGATTGATTGGAAGGAGACACCGGAAGCTCACGTTTTCAAAGCTGACCTTCCAGGGCTGAAGAAAGAGGAGGTGAAAGTTGAAGTAGAAGAAGGGAGGGTTCTTCAGATAAGTGGGGAGAGGAGCACAGAGCAAGAAGAGAAGAATGACAAGTGGCATCGCGTCGAGAGGAGCAGCGGGAAGTTCCTGAGGAAGTTCAGGTTGCCTGAGAATGCAAAGATGGATCTGATAAAGGCTAGCATGGAAGATGGTGTGCTTACTGTCACCGTCCCTAAGGAGGAGGAGAAGAAACCTGAGGTTAAGGCCATTGAGATTTCTGGCTAAAAATATGGTGAAAACATCTTAAAGTTTCATAGAACTCAATCATGAAAACAATAAGCAAATGCTGTTAGTGTTTGTTTGAGTGTTAGGTCTTTCCATTGTACTTCTTACTTATGCTTTTTTTAATTAAAATGATGTAAAAGTGTGTGACAAGGTTTAGAATAAATTTGTACTTGCTTCAATCTGATCAAACCAGTTTTTTTATGATGTTATAGCTTTTGTGTAAGTATTTCTATTTGTTTATAGAGCCTAATTTTGCAGGAGTAATGGTTTTTATCAACCAAAATCCAAAGATTATTTGATTCCCTGACTGCAGGGAAGAGACAGCAGAGAAGTACTCTTTAATCAATACTTTCTTGGCTTGGTGTTTCTATAGCCAGAGAGCTGGTTCAATCTAAAAATTCTGTCTGTCATTTCTGTCTCATGGATTGCCAAGTGCAGTGGACCGCCATTGCAAGAACAACTATCATCTCCCTATTCAGTAGTTTACTGTAATACATTATATTCTCCATTCAACATTTTAGCAAAGAACCAAACATCTACTTAATTGAACAGCAATGCTGTTATAAGAAACAAAAATGATAACTTCCACCTGAATGGCTAGAGAACATGGTCAAAGCGGGGAATGTTTCCTTTTTAAAGAAAATGAAGTGAATCAAGCAAGAATTTGAGATAAAAGATTGATATACTCATAGCTGGTGTTCATGACCAGTCCTGTACCAAAAAATTGCCGCCTTAAAGGTGTGCTCATGATCAAGATTTTTGCAGAGAAGTGAGATATATCTGATCAGTTTAATGATGAATGAACAAACTTCGAGACAGGAATGTTTAAGTGGACTTTGGTTGATCTGATCACTTTGAACAAACAGTAAAAGATATTAGGTTTCTCTTTGGAAGTTGCTTGCTTGCTTTGGCAGTTCCAATGGACTTTGATTGACCTGTTCACTCAGATTATACTAACATATAAAAACCAAGAAACATCTTTGCTTTAATTGTCATTTTTCTCCAATGGACACTTGCTGCTACTAATAATCTTCTTGACTTCCAAATTTTATAGATAAAGAAGTTAACCAAAGCTGTAATGATTGTAATATCCTCTCTGCTCACGTCAATACAAACAATTAAAGATAAATCAAAAGTTTCCTTCTAATCGTGGGTAGGGACCAGGAGAAAGTGGAGGGCTTTGAAAGTTGAATGCATTGAAAAGGATAGATACTGATATATCTGAAGATGGTAGAAGTTTGTAGAAAAGAGGATCAGCTTCCAATCACGTTCTATCTATTTATCTATTTAATAATTAGAGAAAGTACCAGAAGCTTCTACTCCTTACCTCTTTTGCAAAGGAAACAAGGAAACCAGAACCCTCTTCTCATTTCTATATATAGCTTGCTCATTCAACTTCTCACCCATCGAAGAAGAGAACAAAGCAAAGCCATTTAGTACTGAAGATTTCCATCAGCTTCAAAGTTTCCAAACATGTCACTCATTCCCAGTATACTCGGAGGCATACGAACCGATGTCTTTGATCCATTTTCACTGGACATATGGGATCCTTTCGATGGATTCTTCAGCTCAATGCTTGCCAACGTGCCCTTTTCAGGACGTGAAGCCTCAGCTTTTGCCAATGCAAGGGTCGACTGGAAAGAGACCCCGGAAGTGCATATCTTTCAAGCTGACCTCCCGGGACTGAAGAAAGAAGAGGTGAAAGTTCAGGTTGAGGAAGGTAGGATCCTCCAGATAAGTGGGGAGAGGAGCAAAGAAAAAGAAGAGAAGAATGACAAGTGGCACCGCGTCGAGAGGAGCAGTGGCAAGTTCCTGAGGAGGTTCAGGTTGCCTGAAAATGCAAAGATGGATCAGGTTAAGGCTAGCATGGAAAATGGTGTACTTACTGTAACTGTTGCCAAGGAGGAGGAGAAGAAACCTGAAGTCAAGCCCATTGAGATTTCTGGCTAAAAATTGTTTTTGAGCCAAAAAAAAGTACCATGAAGGGAAAAACGTGTGGTTTTGTTCTGTTTTGTCTCTGTGTTGTCATGGCCTGCTGGATTTAAGATCCTTGTAATTAAATCCAATAAAGATTAAGTGTTACTTGCTTTCCATTTTATCATCCAACTGTCAGGTTTCCACCCAACTGGGTCATCATTTTACATTTCTGGAAAGAAAAGACAGCCTATCAATGTTACCAATAATTACTACAGCTTACTCAAACTTAACTTGGGTTATGTTCTGCAGTGTGCATACAGAATATCTGTTATTTATCATTAAGTTGTGGTATTTCTCTCTCAAGAAAAGAAAAAAGGGAAGAGATTGAGAGACAAACCACACTTACAAGTTGTGGCGATAGCTCACCTAGAATTAAAGGAATGATGTTTACTTTCATTCCCAGTTTGAGTGAAGGTTAGTTACAGAAAGTTGTCAATATATTTGTTTCAGGTAACTGTTCAATGAAAAAAAAAAATATGCACATAGGTGGTAAATCTATATGAGCCAAAATTTGATATTTAAAGGAGAATGCTTCAGTTTTGTATTCTAACATCGACCAAGCTAGGTCCTTCAGTTGGATAGATATCCAAGCACATATTCAAGCATCAATGACCCCTAATCGACCTCTTGAAGGCACTTGCTGTCAAACTAAATACCGAAATGTTCTACATGCATGCAAGGACTGTCCCCAAAGACAAAGCAGCTACTAAGCATGGAAGGGACAACCAGCTAGGAAGGTCCTGGAGAAAGATGGGCAGTAACACTTCTATCATTTAGATGTTAAAAACTCCTTGACATTTTGTAGGATTCCTTTATCATACGGATTTGTAAACTCATGATAATTCTCTCCTGGGTACAACCAATTGAACAAAAATTAGAATAAGGAATAGAACATTACAAATTATGGAATTTCAGAAAAAAGAATTGTGCTATAGAATGCGTCACCTGGTAAGGATGAAGCATTAAGTTGGAACTCTGGATACTTCTTCCAGTTTACCTGGATAAGTCAAAAATTAAAATGAAAATAACAACAGTATGTTGCTTCTTATTATCCATACTGCAGAATAAACAAATGGTTTCAGATACCGTGCATTTGAAAATATATCCAATTTTTTCTTTTATCCATGGTCTACATAGGAACTTACCCACTCTTCAGTTCTGATATTGAAACATATGCAATAGACATGCCAGATCAGAAACAGCCCCTGTATTGATACAAAAATATGATGAAAGATGTTTTATCAAGGAAATAAACATCACTGGGTACCTAAAAGATTAAGAAACAAGCACATTCTTCAAAGCCAAAAACCAATAGAAACCTGCCATGGCACTTGGAGAAGAGAAAATAGCAATGTGCTTCTTGCAATCACCAAGATGGGATTAGTCTATACCAAGAACACCCAGAAAAAGGGAGAAACAATTAATATATAAGCACTGATAACATAAATAAAAATATTAAATAAAACCATTGCAGCAATGACTTACCCCCAATTTATTTCCTTCCAAAACTGGAAATTTTGTGGTGACTGCAAATAAACAAGGGCTTAAGCAATTAAATAATTATAGAAAAAGAGGGCAAAAAAATTCCAATAGTTCACAAAGCATTGGAAGACCCAGCAAGATTTAGTCTCGAAGGTCAAGGTAAAGCATCAGATCATCAAATAATTGCAACATAAGTTAAACATCCAAATGTACCACAGGGTTTTCTTGTAAATTAACATCTAATAGATTAACAATTCCGGTATCATCAAGCTTATACTTACACTGGGATGAGCAAACAGCGTAAAACGTTTCAGTAGTAATAAATCCAACAAGAAGAACCATGAAGAGGACATAATTCTTCTGACCTGCATAATGACATAAAAACATCATCAACCACCTAGGATGATAATATTTACTTCAGATGATAATAATTTAAAGGGAAGAATGATTAAGATGGTAGCAACAAATCAAAGGACAAATAAAAACATTCCCAAATGTAAATTGATTTTCATTACCGATACAGTTCCCAAAAGCAGGGCAGTGGTGGTCAAACGCCTGTACATATGTCTTGCAGCTCTTACAGTATCTTACTCTCATTTGCAAAAGAAAGCTCTGAGAAAGAAAACACCAGTAAGACTGATAAAATTGAGGAAACATGTGATGAAACTCATTAGAGACTTGAAAAAGGTTGATATGGAAAATTTTGCATTTTGAAAGTCACAGATAGAATCAAAGGAGGAAGAATATGCATATTTCAAAACAGACTGAACTTCAATTTTTTAATAGGTAAATACATCTTGAAACAGGTGAAAAATAGAGACCCCTAACCCAGTTACTTCTAGCTTTTTGCAGAAATGCACGTGTTACCATGTTTTGTCTATTTGAAGGCTTACATGAACAACCAAAAATGTAACTAAACAACCTCATTGTGAGTTTGAACACCAAGAACAGAACTTTCATCAAGTACGTCCAAACAAACAGACTCCTGTGCCACAAAACCAGGATCCTTTACCATTATCCTGCCATTAAAGACCACATAATTAGCATGATTGATCAATGATCAACAATATAGCAGAACAACCTTTCACTGTGACCTAGCAAATTATAGGTGTTGCAAAAGACAGAAAGAGCAAAGAAAAACAACCTAAATAGACCAATGATGAGCATGATCATCTCTATATTGAACACAATGTCCACAAAACGTGAAATTGCTGCAAATAAGACAAAGAATGGCCTGTTGTAAAACAAGCTAATTGCTGAAGAAGCTCAAAGAAGTTAATTGCTTGTCTTCATATGACAAAACGATTTCCCCATTTTCACATTCAAATTATTGAAAATGGACTGGCTACTATCTTGTTAACTAATAATAGCACACCATTATCTCAGTGAGATTAAACTTTATCCAAACAAACAAAGAAACACAGATGCCAAACAATTCGGATTATAGTTATGCTAATAAAATTGTCATTTCCCCAAAATGGGAGTGATTAAAATAAGAAAAATTAATGGTAGTGAAGGTTACCTTGTCGAATAATAGCAATATAAACACCCCAGAAAAAAAATATATTGAAGAAAACAAAAGCTGGAGCTGATGCATGGAATCCATGAAGACGCCTACACCAACCCCCAAATCCCACGACTGCCAGCAAAACTAAAGCTGCAGATAAAGAGAGAGATTTGTTAAAACTACAGAAAACAAAAGCATGAACAGTTTCAAATATGTGTTAAGTTAAATAAGATGACCTGAGATTGTGAGCTGAATGAGGATTGGGGCGGCTGCGAAGAAGAGAGGAACCAGAAAGAGAGCGGACTGAGTGATCAAAACGGAGAAACAGGAAATTGTACAGCGACCAATCAATGTTGGCCAACCTATCACCTCCTCTGACATGTAACTGCGGCAGCCCCATCTCTTGAAACCAAATTCAGTCATTCAAAAAGCTTTTAGGAACCAAAGTCCGAAGTCCCAAAATTCAGTTTAAAGAAAACAAATACTGACACCATCATTTTCATTACTTCAATACTTCCCGTTTTGCCGGGGGGGTGGGTGGGTTCTTCAGGCTTCACCCACAGTTTCCATGGCCGCCTGCCTATAATCAAAACTAGGAGCCCACTTCAATACGAAATTGTCAGCCCACTATTGCAAATAAGTGAACAATAAACACAATCCAAAAAGTGGGTCTAGACTAGGAATCAAGCTGCACTATCCAGCCCAAAAGATGAAGCCCTCTTTGTCATGCTGAGTGGTGGCTATTGAAAAAGTGTTTTGAAAACAGTACCCCCTACATCGTCCCATATCTTAACAAAGTGGTGTAAGTCAACAAGGCATGCAATTTGAACCGCAAAGTAATTTGACGAGCCTAACATTGCCCTCAAACCCTCAAATCAGTTTACTATTTTCCTTTGGTTGCTTTAAGAACTAACGTTCAAATCGTTGACGCTATCACCCTATTATCATCTACACTATACACGATGCATTTCAATAATACAAACAGGAAGCTCTTGACTCCAACTTGAATTATTGGGTGATTGATTGCCTAAGGATAGTTACATCTAATTGGAGGAAACTTAGAAGATTCAACTTCAAATTCTTTGCTTTTAAAATGATATTATTTGATAGCAAAGTTATTATGCTACCCTTCATATTAAAATCTATTCAAATCTATTAGCAGGTCTGAGCGGACCATAAAATTTTTCATTCTTCCATGACACGGGTTCAATTCAACGTTTACAGACAAATCTCTGGTACTTGAAAAATTCTATAAAAAACAATGAATTCCTGAATTATTATTGTTTCAACTGTGGGTCCATTTTTCTTAATGTCCCCAGTTTGCTTTCTTGCTTGATGGCTGCCCATCATCCCTTTCAACACAGTTGCGTTGCACGACTTCCTGCTAAAAAACAAAGAAAACATCAAAACTTTGTGTTTCTCATTTCATATTATAATTATTCACGTCATGCAGAATTATAAAAAGGCTGTAGCAAACAATTGGACGAAATTTCAACAATGTCGGGCCGAATGGGCCTTAAATTATATGACAAAGAAATTCAACCACCAACAAAACCAAAAAAAAAACCCAACGTTAAATAAAAAGAAAAAAGCAGGCAAAGAGGATAGACACAAGTTCACGTGTACTACAGTGTTGGCCCAATCACCCGCAGGTGACGTAGTGGTTTCTCACAGATTAAGGAAAAGTCCGTTGCGGACCAAAAAAGCTCGTTCGGGAGAGGAGAAGTATCTGAGCTGTCCTTGCGGCGGGTCACGTGCAACTCCGTCACTGTCCAGGGCCCCACATTCCGGTGTGACCCTCGCTTGAACCGACGGTGGATAATTGAGTTAGAAAAAAAATGGTTTCAGTAAAATTTCTCGTAGGATACACCGGATCACGGGATCCCAAATGGACGGCTCTGATTCGTTAACCAATTCGAAGACCGGATCGTGCCACGTTGGATTAGACACAACCATCATTGCCTCCACATAGACCATGTGCCGTGGTTTTCGTTTCCCTGTTGGGACCCACAAAACGAAGGACCCCACTAAAAAGGCCCATGGACTTTTTTCTAAATTTTTAATGGCCCGTAACCTGTAACTGGACAGAGCGGCTAGATTTTTAGAGCCAGACTGAGCTGAGCCGAATAGATGTCCAGTAGAACGAAGACAGGAATCGCTATCATCTAAGAACGAAGTGACGGTCTATCTTCCTAAAACCCACCACCACCCGCCCGCCACAGGTGGGCCACGTGCATCCCTTACTCTGATAGGCCAGACTTGATACTTATCCACCGGCCAGGGGATCGCCACGTGTAAGGGCCTGATCATAGGGGGGAAATTGTGAAGAGAGTGCTAGAAGAGTTAAAAAATACTAGCTAACTGTTTCAATAATTCGAAAGTAACAATACTAATTTTTAGTTTAATATTAATTAATATTTAACAAACTCCGACACGTCAGTGTAAAAACCATTAAGGTCAAGCCTTAATTTTCAATTTTGCCACTTAATCAACCTTTAAGTAGGTTCGTTAATCAAGGGACTTCGGTCCCACGTCCGGCCTGTTAAATGGCTGGTTTGGCCGGTTGCTTAGCTGTGATCGATTGGAACGGCACACGTGGAAGATTAGCATTGCTTAATGAAGAATATTGCACCTTAATCATTCTTTTTGTCAACCTGTTAAGATTTTGTGCCGAAAGGTTTTCCCCACTTCCCGTGCCCATGCCAAGGTGAAGTAGTTTGGACCTGCTTTAATTAATGAAAATCAATGACCGAAAAACTTAAATGAAGAAAGATTAATCGTTCATCGGGATTCAATGATTGATTATTGAGGAATTGTGCCACTAATGAGCTCTTTATGTTGTTGTACTGCTTCATGGCTGGATGTGTAAAAGCTCCAGTTGTTGAGCAGTCTATGTAGAAAGTAAAGAGGTCATGTGCATTCAACGTCTGATTCCCAAATGATTTTGCTCCTTAATTAAATCAAAATTTGATTATTAAGTTTTAGTACAACCAAGAATAACATGTTGAATTTATTATCTTTTAAAACTTGGATCTTTGAATTTGTTACATATTAAAGTGTGTTATGATAAAATGATGGAGAGAATTAAAATTTTAAATAAATAAATACGTATATTTATCATTAAATTAAATATTTAAATATTTTATTATTATAAATTTATAAATTGATTTACGGTGACTTAAATAATGTATACAATATTCATAATAGCAACATTTACAAGCTTAATCAACAAATATATAGCCAATTAGCAATCTCTTATACCTGTATACTCCAACAAAGCAATATTCCTTTTTTGACAAATATATGGAAAGCCTCTAACTAAAATATCTAGCTAAGTTAAGCAACATGTCAATCAAATTTGATATTGAATTTAAAAATTATATGAATTTATAGCAATTCACACATTCAGAAATGCATATCCTCTCATGAAATGTTGAAATAAAAGTTAGCTTTGTTCTTATCCTATTAGCCAATCCTTCGCATTAAAGTGTTCACAAAAGCCATGATTAATAGGATATGAAAGGATAAAGGCAACTTGACAAAATTGGTGAGCAAGTTACACGGACATACATACACCCATCGCGACCAAAGTCCCATTTCCAGACAAAGCATAACTGTCGAATCCAGGCAGTCTATTTCTACGCGTAATCGTCTGGCACTGTCCAAACCCCAGATAATGCGGTGCTCTCCCCATTTTCCTCGATCCTTGAAGCACCCCCTTTCTGCCATGATTGGATTTTTTTTATTAGCAGCTCTGCCTTTTTGCAAGCTCATTGTTAACATTTTGTTTTTGATAATGGTTTCTTTATTTTTCGCTTTGACCGCCGCTATTATGTTGCATAATTGGTTCTTGCTTCCCAAAAGACGGAATTGTAATTAGGTTGCCGGTCATTTCCTCTCTTTCTGTTTTTTAGTTTTTTTGTGCAAAATTTCAATCTCAGCAATCCATTTATTGAAAAGAATAAAGAGATTAGAATATTTAGACGTAATATTTAAAAAAATTTATTTCATAAAATTTATATTTTAATTATATTTAATTAAATATTTATTTTTTAATTAAATAATTTTTTATAATTAATTAAAATATTTATTTATTATAATATATTATGTGATGTTGATATGATATATTAGATATTATAATAGACAGTAACCTAATATATTAATGTAATATAGTTATATAACATTTTCATCACATAAATATCATGTGAATATGATTAATGATAATTAATTAATTATAAATTATAATAATTTATTTATTTAAAAATAAAAATATTGATTGAATGTAAAAAGAATTAAATTTTTAATTAAATTTTTTAAAATAATTTAATATCTTTTTAAAATTTTATATCAACATATTTAGAGTTGTTGTAATGAATTGTTTACATACTTTTAAAAAATTGTTACCTATTCTCACGAGAAGAAAAAAACAGAAGCAAAAGCAAAAGTTAAAAAGAACAAACTTTTGAACATGTCCAAATAGGATTACTTACATTAATTTAACTGTATCTCTTTTATTTCTTTATTGTAATGTTTTTGGTTTGAAAGTAAGTCAACTACCTTTTTTGTCCACTATCGCCCACAAAAGTTTGGACACGAGGAAACTTGGCACGGTCAATATAGTTACATTAATTTTTTTAAAATTACTAATTTGGTAATAAATCTTAATGCTTTAATTTATCTTAAAATAATTAATCCTATTTTAATTTAAGAATTTGGAAGACATGATGTATAAAAACATTAATTAAATCGTTTTCGAAAATGAATTAGCACATTACCGTACACAAGTACAAATTTGAACCGTTCCAATTAAAGAAGCGCATGTTAGAGAACAAGAACAACATCCGATATGGGCCCGGCGGCCCGGCCTTAAATTTTAGTGCAAGTAAATTAAAAAGGATTACCATAAATCGAATTTTATGCTCAAATGTAGACGTGGAAAAATTTCAAATTTGTCTGAAAAAAACTGCATTGCACTGAATGCGAGACGAGGTTAGTTTAACTGAAAATCAACGAACCCTAGCCGAGCCGAGCCGAGCCGAACTAGGGACGAGGAGAGATTCGTAGACGGTAGACCAGGGAGCAACCATCCGAGTCTATCTAATCTATCTCCAGTCTCCTCTTTTAACCCGGTCCGGTTCAGCTAACTAAGCCGAGCCGGGGAAGAAAAAGGTCTAAAGCAGCATGTTAATAAACTTTTCCCTCTCGCTCATTAACTTTCTCAGTCTCTCGCTCTGTGTCAAAGTCTTCTCTCTAATGGAGACGAGTTTTTCCTCCTAGCTTTCAAAAACTTTAGCTTAATCTCCGTCCCAATCAAAACCTTCAAGTTTGAAAAAACTCTGCGTTTAACGAGATCTGGATTCAGAATGGAGGAAGAGAAAGGAGCGCTGGTGCAGAGCTTGATCGATGAGGTGAACCAAATAGCTTCGATCGGCGATTACAGATGCCCTGTGAAGAAGCAGTATTGCAATCTCGCTAGGAGATTGAAGCTGTTGACGCCAATGTTCGAGGAGATTAGAGAAAGCAAAGAGCAAATCCCTGAAGAAACTGTTAAAGCTTTGGTCTCGTTGAAAGAAGCTTTGGTTTCGGCTAAGGAGTTGCTCAGATTTGGCAGTGAAGGCAGCAAGATTTACCTGGTGTGTGAGTAATGTAATTTGAAATTTTTTTCCTTTTCTTTCTTGGATCTGTTTGGCTGCTGAGAAAGTGGAGAAAAATTAGCTTGTGAAGTGCGTGGAAACAGTCAGATTATTGCTTGCAATAACATTATCTAAAATCTATTGGTAAATATTACGCTAAAATTTAGCTTAGTCTAAGAATGGAGTACAAAATTCTAATGTGAATATTTGCTGCTGCATTTTCTTATAAATTTAAAATTAAAATTGATTTGGTTCTTTCTTTTTCCTTTTAATTATTACTAGGAAAAAAAAACCACACGACACCTAATAAGTAGATATATTAGCCACAATTCATCCTTCTTTCTTGTTCTTTTTACAATTTTTTTGTATCATCTAATAATTATTACGAGAAACTCTTGTCAGATTTTCAAGTGTCATAGTCATCGATATATGCAAGGCTGAAGTAGAATCTCTACTCCTGCGATAGATTTTTTCCCCTAAGAAATTATATAACGTTGTTAATTGAATTTACGATTGTCCCTTTATGTGTGGATTGTTGTGAAATCTGAATCATTCATTTAATATAACCTTCTCTATCCCCTCTTGATACCATGCTATATCAAACTAGGGATTACCTTGTCTCTTGTTATATTTTATATGCTTAACTCTGCGCGCTTGTAATATACGGTTTAGAATCTAACCTGTGTCATCATAGGAATTATAATTTGCGGCTATCTGTTGTCAACATGGTATATTTGAAAACCTGTGACAACTAAGGAGAATGTGTCACCACTGGACGAAATTGACTCTTCCATTCTGATTTTGTATAGTTCTGGTTGGTCTGTTTCTGGTCTTTGATCCAGGAGGTTCTTGAAGGTTTTACTGGTTTCGGGGAAGAAACTGAATAATGAGAGGGAGAGATGGAGGACTGGTAAGAGGAAGGAGAGAGATGGTAAGGGGGAGAGGAGGAGGTGGTTTACTTATCCCCAATATATGGCTCCTAAGTCCTAAGTTTCTGGCCTTGATGCTATTTTTCTGAGCGTTTCTGCAACAGCAGCTGTACTCAATTGGGTTGTAACATTCATTGATTTTGCTGTGGTTTTTCTTGGAATCATCAATTTATGGCTCAGTATATGTTATCCATTCTTACAACCGGAGGGAGAGAGAGATCTGTTTTGCTTGGAATCCCCAATATATGGCCTTTTACATTTGGGGTTGGTTTTGCTTCCTGTGCATTTCTGTGTCAACCTTCGTGTTGGTTTGTCATAGACATAGATTTTGGTGTTTTACTGTCGAGGTTGACAAACAAGTTCACCATAACATTTCTCCTCAGCACCACTACTTTGAGATTGGCAGTAAAGAGGGGAATTGGAAGTGGCTGCAGGCCATTAATGTGCTTGAATCATGGTATAAATACTTTACTGAGGCAGGGAGTGGGTATGCTTTTCTTTTATTGGTTGTGAAGCCAAAGTTTCATGCACTTTGTTATGCCAGACTCTGAAAGTGATCTACGTGCACCCATTTTCTGTTGAAAAGTACTGGCATAACTAGATATAAAGTTCTGAGGATGAAATTTCACTCTTATATTTTGCTCATGTCCCATGCCACCATGCTAGAGCAATTCAATTTATGTCTAACTACTGCTTTCGTCTCCCTTTCAATCTTTATTTAAGCATACGGAATGCAATAGTTTCTCTTTGCTCATCCAATCTGGAGTGCTATTACCCTACTTTCAGTTGTGGCTAAGATTGACGCTCATGTCTAGCAAGAAAATTATGGTCTCAGAATTTCAATCTTTTAAAATGACCAGTAACATGTTTATTTATTTTTTCTATATATTCTAATATTTGGTTACTCTATAACTAGGGAGAGAAGTCCCGAGTATGTAGCCACCAGAGAATGTGTTTCCGTGATCCAGTTTTTAATCAATATTGTGGTATATTATTAATTTTTGCAAGATTTATTTATTGCTAAAAGAATTTTTTTAAAAAAAGTTCTGCTTAAAGCGACAAAATTTAGCCCAAACCACTAATATGTTGATGAACGGGTTTGTGGCATTTGACCATTGACTTATAAACTATATTTGTTCTGTTTACAGGTTCTCCAGAGGGAGGAGATTATGCATAAATTTCATGAATTGACAGCTCAATTGGAGCAAGCTTTGAATGCAATCTCCTATGAGAATCTTGACATATCAGATGAAGTTAAGGAACAGGTATAGATCTATCACCAGACATGTGTTTGGAAGAATTATGCTGTTCACATTTCTTTCTCATCGTGCTATGTCATATTAGGTCTTTTGCTGTGTAGACCTAAAGATGATTACTTGAATCACAGTCATCTTAGACATGGAAACAAAATGCCCTCAAGCAATCACAGTAATTGTGATTATTTTAGTTCTTCTGGAGTTGCATATGATTTGAGAAATTAAAGATGATGTGGATAGAAATAAGCACAGTAAGACTGAAAGAGAGCAACCAAAACTACGTCTATTCCTCTCTTAACACAATTCAACCAGAGTTTGAGAGTCCCTGAGCAACCTCAGGCTAATTCATTATCTCATTTCATATTCTTTTTGCTGAGAAAAAAAGGCTTACATGTGTTATATTTCTATATCTAGGTTGAGCTTGTTCTAGCTCAGTTCAGGAGAGCTAAAGGAAGGGTTGATGCACCTGATGTTGAGCTGTATGAGGATCTATTATCACTCTACAACACGACCAATGATGCAGCAGCAGATCCAGATGTACTGAGGAGATTGACTGAGAAGTTACAATTGGTGGGAATAACTGAACTTACACAAGAATCACTAGCGCTACATGAGATGGTTTCAGCCAGTGGTGGAGATCCTGGGGAAACATTTGAGAAGATGTCAAACTTATTAAAGAAAATCAAGGATTTTGTACAAACAGAAAATCCTAACTTGGATGCTCCCACAAGAGAAAAGAATCTTCTTCCTAGTAGCTGTGGACAAACAACCAGTGATGGAAATCACAAGAGTCCAGTTATACCAGAAGATTTCCGCTGTCCAATTTCCCTGGAGTTGATGAAGGATCCTGTCATTGTTTCAACAGGGCAGGTATATTTGTCGTGTATTTTCTGCTCATTATGAACCCAGTTTTTCTTTTCTTTTAATTCTTTTAAATCATTTTCAGTCTTGAAAACAACCTCCTGCCTCCTTTACTTGCTTAAATGTAAGTAATGTGCTTGGTAAATTTGTTTTATTATTGACTTAGCCTGTTGCATCACATTACATTGTCATTGGCTGCCATTAGTTTATCTGGCCAAAAGTTAGTTCTCAAAATGGGCCTAGTCATATGATGATTCTAATTAAACTTGGGGTGGCTGTAGAAAATGGATGCCAACTTAATGAAGTTTTACGATACTGATTTTGGACTGCACATGTTTGTAGAGGCTGAAGACTTGTTTACAATTACCTTGATGCTATATTTTTAACAGGTTTTATTATTCTCTTCTGCTAGACATATGAACGATCTTGCATTGAGAAATGGCTTCAGCAAGGGCATGGAACATGTCCGAAGACACAGCAGACACTCAGTAGCCCTGCCCTTACGCCCAATTATGTGTTACGTAGTCTAATAGCTCAATGGTGTGAGGCAAATGGCATTGAACCACCCAAAAGACCCAGTAGTTCTCGACCCAGTAAAACAACATCCACCTGCTCACCTGCTGAACGTACCAAGATTGATATTCTCCTCCGTAAGCTCACATCCAGCAATCCTGAAGACCAAAGAATGGCTGCAGGTGAAATCCGTCTTCTTGCCAAACGCAATGCAGATAATCGTGTGGCCATTGCTGAAGCTGGGGCCATACCTTTCCTTGTGAGCCTCCTTTCAACACCTGACTCACGCACCCAAGAACATGCTGTAACAGCACTTCTTAACCTTTCCATTTGTGAAGAAAACAAAGGGAGTATCATATCCTCTGGAGCTGTTCCTGGTATTGTCCAGGTGCTTAAGAAGGGGAGCATGGAAGCTAGAGAGAATGCAGCAGCCACCCTATTTAGCCTTTCAGTAGTGGATGAAAATAAGGTGACAATTGGCGCCTCAGGAGCAATCCCTCCACTAGTGACGCTGCTAAGTGAAGGTACACAAAGGGGCAAAAAGGATGCAGCGACAGCACTCTTTAACTTGTGCATTTACCAAGGGAACAAAGGAAAAGCAGTGAGGGCTGGAGTTGTGCCCACGCTAATGCGTTTGTTGACAGAACCTGGAGGTGGAATGGTTGATGAGGCTCTCGCCATACTAGCAATACTTGCTAGCCATCCTGAAGGGAAGGCAGCCATTGGAGCAGCAAGAGGCAGTGCCAGTTTTGGTAGATGTTATTGGAAATGGGTCCCCAAGAAACAGAGAGAATGCAGCTGCAGTTTTGGTGCACCTTTGTGCGGGAGACCAACAACATTTAGCAGAGGCCCAAGAACTAGGCGTGATGGGTCCTTTGGTTGACTTGGCACAAAACGGTACAGATAGGGGCAAGCGGAAGGCTGCTCAATTGCTTGAGCGGATGAGCAGGTTTCTTGAGCAGCAAAAGCTGGCACAGGCGCAAGCTGAGGCCCAAGCACCGCAGTCTCAGGCTCAGCAGCCGGCGCCACCCTCTGTGGCAAACGCTGTTGATAGCTGAGGTTCATTTTGCCCTAAATTTTTGTTCTTTTGGTCACCTTGTTTCTCTTTTGCCGTATTGAAGGAGGCAGCTTTGCTTCGAAAGAGGAGGTGGAAGATCACCTGTCCAACCTGTAAGTTATTCATTTGTTTGTGTGGAGAAATATATTATTCACAGAACCATCAAAGTGCCGGAAAAACACCAAAAAAAAAAGAAAAAGAAAAGGGCTGAGTAGTACTCGACATGTATGTGAATTGTACCATTATAACATATGTCCGACTGTAATCATCCTCAGTTTTTTATTGGAGAGATGTTTCTTGTATTCACTTGAACTTTGTTTCCAAAGTCACTAGTCATATGTAACCAAAAAATAAAATGATTCATCTGCTTGCTCAAGTGCAACCTTTGTCCACTCGAACTTCATTCTGCATTCTCTCTTTTCTACAATGCTAACTCACTTTGCTCCAAGCCGCTATTCTCTTAGCACCTTGTTAGATTAAAACTCATTTACAACATTCATTAAGTTAAATCGAAAACAAGGAAAGTCTATATATAATTTACAGTACTTGACCCAATTATATAGTATTAAGATATCTTTTAATCAGATTTGGGATAGTGTTGGGGTAGGGATTTTAAGATACTTTTTATTCAAATTTGATTATAAATAATTATTTTATATTAAATTTTAATTTTATATTTTTTTATTATTTATGAATTAGTTATAATTAATGTAATATTTATTAAAATTCATTATTATTCTAAATTGAATTTTAAACTTTATTTCTTTTTGATGAAATAATCTTAATTTATTAACTTAATTTCGGTCAATAAAATACATAAAAATTTATTTTAAATTTATTTCAATCAAATTCGTATTCAAATAATAAGTGTTAATTTTTTATTGAAATACTTCCACTTACCATTCTTATGCGTATAAGCTTTCAAATTGCTTAATTAAACTGATTAGTGATCGCCACAGCCGGGGAACTCAATTCGTGACGTGGCAAGCATGGTCAGAGTCGGACTAAAATCTTTAGATTTTGGGCGGTTTTGGCGGGTCTGGGGAAAGGATCTGAGCCAGCTCATTTTGGTGGTGGACGACGCTCCTGCTGCTGCTGGTTCCTGCGTTGAAAACAACTTTTGCCTCGCTCTTCGTGAGAGGGCCTAACCTTTTACACATGGGCCGGCGGAGATAGCCTTTTGCCAAGATGAGTGGACCACGCCATCGAAGTATTTAAACAGAAGAAAGAGAAAAAAAAAAGGATGGACCACTCTTATTCGGCTGTTTCATGACAGATAGTTAACCCTGTTTCGTGGGTTTTCTTTTCAAGAAATTCTTTTAATCATCTAATATGACATCTAACTAACAAATCCATATTTGATACAGTAGCTGTAATAATTTTTTCTAAAAAAAGATTAAATTAAATTACTTTTATTAATTTAATTTAAAATTAAATAAACAGATTAATCGTGAATAAAATAAAATAAAATTTAATATTAATGACAGTCAAGACGATTTATTTGTCGCTGAATGTTAGGAAGGTTGTCAATTTGATTTTTGAAAATTTTTAATATTTATAAATATTGAATTTTAATTAGATTATTATAAAAAAATTATAATCCATTATCATATCGAAAATCTCATTTCATTCTAATAGTTAGAAGTTTGAATAATCTTTTTTTTATTAAAAATTACTTTGAATACAATTTATTTTTGTTACTCTTTGTGAGTTTTTTGTTTAATTATTCATTAAATTTATCAAAAAATAACCCCACATGCTCTAACTAATATCAAGAGAATCGATAATATATAATTATTCCTACTTTTCTTAAATAGCTATTTCATGAACTAAATAATACAATAGAAGAAAATGAAATGACCATTCTTCCAAACTCAACAGGTTGAATAACCTGTGGCAGCAGGCAAGAGTTCATAAAAATCAGTTCACACTGCCTTAAACCCTAATAACATTCTACCCTGAACCCTAATGTGAAAGTGGGTTGATGTTCTTTCTGTCATTCCTCAACCTAATTAAACATGTTCTGTACTTTGTAATTCTGCATTTGACATTTTTACCTCAATTTTTCATTGAAAAAAATTTCACTTTCTTTTTCTGTTTTGTGTTCTACTAATTCATTCCTTCCTCTCCCCACCTGCTCTCATTATCAAGCCCTATTTCTCTTCGTGGCTGCTGTGGTTGAATATGGAAGGGCACCACAGCCAACCCAGCAGACACACCCAAGAAGTAAAACTCGAAATGCAAAGCCAGGATAAGGCTTGAGTCACCATCAAATACAAAAGCTTGGGCCTTGCTTCCACTTCCAGATGCCAAATTTGAATAGGCCGAACTCACGCTTTCATTCCTGCATGCCATAAATGTTGAGGATTCTACAGAGATAGAGAGTTCAGGATAGCAACGAAGAGTCGAAAAAGCTAAAGCTGGGTGATATAGATGGATATAGAGAAGACTGAGGAGAACATTTTCACGCCTATCCAAGTTGGTCATCAAAAAACATAAACTGATACTCCAACAGAACATCTAAGCTTGGAATTCTGCGCCCCTCTCCTTCTCTTTTCGGTGCTATTCTTCGTACCACAAATCCCCACCAAACTCTCTCTCTCTCTCTCCCTTTCCTTTTCTCTCAGTTTCTCACTCTCTTCGCTTTCCAATTCCCCACCCAAATGGTTCCACATTTTCGTCATCACCCCAAATTTTACTAACTGTTTTTTCACTTTCTAGGTTCTGTGCCCAACTGACTATCATGAAGAGAGGATTTTGCTTTATTCGTTGCTGCAAGGCAGTAGCCTTGGTCCTTGCAAAAAAGCAAATACACCCCCCCCCCCCCCCCCCTCTTGATTCCTTTTTCTTTTCTTCCTGTTAAGACAAAATCAACCCCAGTTGGGTTTTTAATATTATTTTATCTTCTACCGTGTGATTATTAGTTGGAAGATTTTGCACCTTTAATTCCTTTTATTAAATCTGATCTTTCGTTTTCTGGAATCACATTTGAAGGTCACCACACAGAAAAGAAAATTGAGAGACAGAGCAAAAACAGATGTATGTTTCAAAAGGTTTTCACCTTCTTTTGACCACCTTAGTTTAAAAGAACTTAACAACATTATTCTTTCTTTAAAAATTCTAGAGTACTTCACACACTTTGGTTGGAACTTTGGTTGAAAATGGAATTGCATGGTTTTGAGTGGGATCTTTGGCGTTTTCTTTGGATTCCCTTTGTCTTTAACTTGAAACTCTAACTTCCACAGGCCAACGAAATTAAGCCATGGCCATATGTATATCCCACATGATTCTTATAATTACAAAATCATGAAATCTGTTATATACAAAAAGATAAGGAAATTCTCTCCCAGCTCCGTCGTGCACAAACTTAGATGCATGGCTTGGTGAACGGATTTCTTAATTTGAGGAGGATAAAGACTCACAAGAACTAACGTTTGATAAAAACTCACCTAATACGAGCTTTATTTCAAGCTTTCCGACGTACAAGAATTTGAAAAACATGGGCAATGGAATCAATATCCAACAATCAACAAGTTCCAGATGCAGCATGAGACATCGATTTCAAGTTTATAAACATGCTCGAGGCAGCATGGAAGGAGATTATCGTGGACTGGTGCAGAGTGAAATAAGCTTCTCAACTTCACAATCATGGTGGATATAAATATCATGACTGGGAGAGAGAAATATATGGGGATCTACTGGTGCATGTTATAGAATATATTGTGTCAAGTGAGATTTCACTTGTGGTTTTCCTTTGGCTGAGAAGCCAAGATCGCAGATGAGTTCACCAACTTTTTGTTCAGCTAGAGTTGCAAGAAGTTTCCTTAAAAAAAAGCCAGGAAAAACACATATGCACCAAAATTTAACATGATTTTATGCAACTTACACAACAGTGTGAATCTCAACCTTTTTTCGCACAGGACATGGATGGCAGTCCTAAGTGCTCTCTGGAAGAATATTTTCTTGCTTATTCTTCCAATGAACATTTTATCGAAATGTGGGTGATTTGATGAATTGCAGAAAGGACTCTATGTTTCTTCTTAGTGATGCAACGTTGTACTAACAGTAATGCAAAGAAGAAAACCGACATGAGAAAGAAGTTACCATAAAGGATAATTTCACAGAGAAATTAGTTTATCATGTCAGATAACAGATCCCATAACTTCACACACAAACATAGACAAATCTGGAAACAAGCCCATGCAAACAAAAACCAAAGACATAGCTTAAGATCAAAAACCCAAAATATATATGAAACAACATTAATTCTACCAATCTTTTTTTCTTCCATAGATGATGATGATGATGATGATGAAGAGACAAGTTCCTCACTGAACCGTGGAATTTCACCATCCATTATTTAATTTCTGATGTTGGAGCTTCTGTGAGCTAGTCAAGGTGATCAAAGGAACATGCGACTTTATGTCAACTATCTCTCATTAACGCTGTTGTGATAAGTACTGGAAGAACCTGAAGCTTCAAGATCAGCTTTAAGCTGCTGTCTATCAAGAAAGATTTGAAACTTAGCTATAAGAGGTGATTAGTATTAGAAGAGTTGAGACCTGATAAATTATCTGTCCAATTATTTCCTCCCCAGTACTGATTATTCTCCGAAACACCCAACAGTTGTCTTGATAGATTTAGCCCTTGGTTATTTTCCATTTTCACTGGAGCTGTCTGAGAAGCCCTAGAGCTCGAACTCATGGAACGAAGAAGCTGGCTTTCTCCGACCATGGAAGATGATGCTTCCATACCCTCACTTTGAAATGGATATAAACCATTAGCTGGCTCAAAGAAAGGAAACTGCTGATGATGAGTTCCTTCTGCTGAAAAAATAGCACTGCTCATGCCTGAGTTAGTTCCTATCTGAAACCCCATATCAGCTTGCCCACTAGCACCAGTACTTGTCGCCCCTATCTGCCCTTGAATTCCACCAAAGTTTAAGCCAATATTTCCCAAACCATACTGAGAAAAATTTTGTAAAGAAGCCATGAAGGGTAAATGAGGTGTCTGCCGTGGCAAATGGCCAGAAATTTC
Organism: Theobroma umbraticum; assembly: GCF_002168275.2. Classification (NCBI taxonomy): domain Eukaryota; kingdom Viridiplantae; phylum Streptophyta; class Magnoliopsida; order Malvales; family Malvaceae; genus Theobroma; species Theobroma umbraticum. Next base: position 10,160,412 of record NW_018397257.1, read on the forward strand.
AGAAGGAATATTACCAGCACTTGTTGAATTTGAATTACCAACTTGCTTCTCCGCAGAAGCTGAGGATTTTGAGCTACTGCTTTTATTTTTCTTGTTTCTTCTGCATCCTCCGCCGACTGGAACATTCCTAAGGGCACCCCCTCTAGTCCAATACCGCCGACATGTCTTGCAAAAGTGGCGCGGCTGTGAGAGGCTATAGTTATTGAAGTAGCAAAACTTGGTGTTGGTGGACTCACATCTTGGACACTTCAAGGCAACTTCCGGCTGTGGAATCTTGGCTAGCCTGGCTCGATCAGCCATGGAACCAGGCCTAATGGAGCCAGCACCAACTCCAACATGATGAGGAGGTGGGGGAAGCTGAGGATTTTCACTCCCAGTTCCCTGTTGAATATGATTAGTCTGCTGCAAAAATATAGATAATCCAAAGTAAATTGTTTATAACTGTAAAGAAGAAAATATTTGGTATATTCAGGAAAAGATCACAAAGGAATAGGAATATCTATCTTTTTAATCTGCTTTATTTTGGGTGCAGAGGTTGTGGATAGAAATTGATGATGAAGAGGAAAAAAAAAAACCCTTACCTGCTGCCAGTTGGGAGGATCTAAATAGACTGGAACAGATGAGAAAACCATGGTTAATTTTTTTGCTCTCTTTTTTCTTTTATAAAGGTTGATGGGTTCTTTAGGAAAAATAAGGTGGAGAATCACACTAAGGGAATACCGGAGGCCAAGAAAGCAAAGAGAAAAGAGAATTAAAGAGAGGAGGGAGAAGGAAAGATAGAGAGGGGGGAGGGGGTGGTGGGAGGGGGCTTTTGTTTATTTTGCTCTTATTCTTTCATTCTCCCATCTCCCCTTTTTGTTTTTATTATATTTTTAGGGTTTTGAGTGGACGAAGTTTTTCTTCGCCCATAAGCTTTCTTTCTTTGATGCTGAGGATTGTTCTCAGTCTTAGTGCTCCAAAGGAGAGTTCATGCATGGGAGACAGAGAAGAGAGAGTGTGTGAGCATATAACACCATAGCAAGAATTTATCACCCTTTTGCCATTATGGTGGGATCGCCTTAGGATTAATCAAAGGTAGCCTTTAGCCACCCATTTCCCCATATGACGTTAACACTCTCTCTCTCTTTCTATATATATATATATATACACCATGAGTTTTATGTTGTATTTTTATTTAGAGAAGAGAGATTCGATACATAATTCTTTAAACAGGAAATACATATGTCCGTAAAAGCCTTTAAGGGTTATAATTTTACTTTTCTTAAACTATAGATATTGCAAAATGTCCTACTCTTTGGTTACAGTTTGTATATTCTCGAGCTCCCCATGAACTTCTCCTTTTCCTTGAATACATGATCATCTTTTCAATTGAAAGCCTTAATTATGTATTGCTGCTTTCCTTTTGGCCAGCGCTTATATATTATTAAATTTGAGATAACATACTCATAAGTACCAAACCAAAGCCATTTCCTCAGGCCTCTTTAAGCTGTAGGTGGGCTAGCTAGGAGCGACTCGTGGTGGGTTGAATCTTTTCCTCGAGGCCTACCATCTTCAAACTTCATTAGACATAAATATCTCTTATGAATATATATAAAATGAGATTAAGACTTGTTAATCCATTGTGGTAGAATTGCTTAAGAATATTTTCAAAAAAAGAATTGCCTAAGAATAAGCTTTACACCCTTTTTTATGAACCTGGAATTTGCATGGCTGCGTTTGGTTCCATGGTCATCCATTAATCCTGTCTTTTTATTTTTAAGAGCAATAGAGAATTTTATTAATAGATTGAAAGGGGTGGAGGATCCATCCATACAAGATTAAGAATTCAAAAAAGTCATATGAACAATTAAGAGATAAAAACCCAAAAAGATCTTTTGGGTGAAATATCTCGATATTTATTATAATTTGTCAATCATTGAGTTTGATTCTTTAAAAAAATATGTAAAATGAATATCCTAAATTCTACACTTGTAAATTTAATTTCAATTAGATTGTATATGAATTTTATTCTCAAAGGAACACTACGTTTGTTGGTACTTATTGACTACCACTTTTAGAATCACTCTTAATAATTAATGAGCAGGAAATGATCTCAGTCTTTGTTAATATGCATGCATTGCATAAGTAAATATACAAAAGCTTAGATACCCTATTTGTAGTTTTTTCTCGAATTAAGAACAGTTATTATAGTTGGTTAACCTTGCTAGTGGACAAGTTACTTTTTAATTCCTTTTCGGCTCTCTTGACTTTGTTTTTGGGGTTAGCTTGCCTTCACTTAACCTGTTCATTACATCATTTTCTCAATTATATAGTGGTATAAGATCTTTTCAAGTCAATTAAGCACATCTATATATGCCTTAACAAATTCACAATAAAGCTATCGCTTTCAGTTAAAAAAGAAAAGAGAAGAAAAATAGAAGACGATGGGTTTATCCAATCGTCATCAACTGTTGTTTATGCTTCATTAAAAATCTTTGTCTTTAAACTTTAATGCTTAGACCATGCATGCTTTTTCTTAAAAATTTGAGGAACACCAATTTGCAATTTGTCTTTCTCCTCCTTTCCCTCCTTATTCCTATATCCTTTTCCCCGTTGAGTCCCCCTTTTATTGGATTGAGACAGCATAGAGAATACGTGGAGAGAAATTATGGAAATTACTTTGGTTGGATAGAGGGCACGACAAAGATATGGAAGGAGAAACATGAAGCCATTAGCCATGCATATCTTCTTCGATAAGGAATCTGGTTTCTGTGCATAAAAAGAAAACATTAACTGTTCTACATTCAATGAACTGTGATTTATTTCCTAGATCTATTGAAATTTAAGATTCGAAATTTTTTGTTTTCTTTGTATCTCTCTGTATATATAAATAGATCAAGGTATGGTATTATTAAATTCAAGTTTGGATAAAAAATTTAATTATTTTTGTAAATATTAGGAAAATCTACTTGGAGATATATGTCTATTCAAAATTTTCTTAATATATAGTTTTTAAAACAAAAAAAATGCTCGGCTGCTTCTTAATATATAGTTTAATTGGCAAGAAAAACTCAGAATAATAAGTTCCCAATTTTGCGAAGAAAGACAATCATGAAAGATATGATTGTCAGTTGGATTATGTTTTAGTACAAATTAATACCTTAAACATTAGAACACGTTTTTATGAACATTCCTTCAAAGTGATATTTTATAGTAAATACAAATAGAAATGATTAATAAATAAATGAGAATGTGCCAATCAAACCTTACTAAAGTATATCATATAACTTTAATAGTAGTGTTTTGGATGCTTGATTTAGCAATTTTTTTTCCCTCAGCCAATCAAATATTTGCACTAGATTATTGAAAACAGTACAATATAACGTGATTTACTTAATAACGATACTCTCAATGCTTATGTACCAGAATTAGTTACACGATGTGAGATTATCCTACTCACATGCATATGTTCCCAAAAAAAAAGAAGTTATTAAAACAAAGATTGAAATAATTAAGATCTCAAAGTAAGGCATAATTATATATAATGCACATGAATTGTTAACATAATTTAATTTAGCTAAAGATTAATAACTCCATATATGCTCTAACAATATAGTTTTTTTTTTCATAATGTCACATCGAATCTATAGCTAAATTATGAGTAATCAATGAAAGTATACTTTTTTCTTTAAAAAAAAAGTATTTTTCTCTAAGAAAGAGATTGGAAACTTGAGTTTGAGTTTTAATTAATATGATATATAGCAATGTTGGAAAGTTGGGTAAAGCATCTAACATCATTTCATGAGAAAAGTGATTAGGTAAAAAAAAAATTCTTTAATTAGGTTTAAGCCTTACTACTGGAAAAGGAAAGATGTAGCAAAGAAAACTCTTCCTTTGGGAGTAGGGGAATGAGAAAGACAGAAATAGTCTCAGCACAGTACGTAACTCTACTTTCCAACACCAAAAAAAGAGACCCATTATGGCCTTGATCCATCATTATTTGTGTTAGCTTTCTTTCTATTTCCCCAAAATTCTGATACGGCAAGCCAAGACCCCACTTCCTCCTTAACGAAGAGAAATCAACTCTTATCATTTTTTTCCCTTTATTGATTATTTATTCTCCTTTTTTTTTCTTTTCGATTATTTTTTTGAAGGCTAAATCATTCTTGAACAATGTACATTCCAAGTGAAAGGAAAATGGGCAGCAAGCCTATGGCTTAGAAACTCTTTTATTATTATTTTATCATGTGGCGACAAAGGGGAAAATCAACATCAATCTTTTATCTCCTTTTGCTCTAGTGAGATGCTAATGGTCGGGATTCCATAGCCACGTCGGCTGCGGGTAGGTCCCATTGCGTAATACACTTTCTCATAACCAAAATCTACGGAATATATACGTTTGATTTGGACGGTGCCAAAAAGCATAATACCAACAACACCGCCACCATCTCTCAATCAATGCCCCTCCTCTATCTATTAACCCGACACGTGTCTCGCATAGTGTTCTTTTTGTAATTTTGTGCATCGTTTTATCATTAAGATTTATAGTACATGAGAAGAAATTAGAAGAAAAACTTCTTTTCTAGCCCTTCCTATTTCCAGTAAAATTATTGAGAATAAAATGGGTATATATATATATATATACAATTTTTAGTACATTAATAAATGAATGTTGCACTCCCTTTCTGTCTATTTTCTGATAAAATATATTTATTGTGGTAATATTAATATTGTATAAAGATAGATAAATTATATTCTCTTTTTCAATTAAATATAAATTGTATTAAATTGATATATAAACAAATCTGTAACTGAATCAGTCAAATCGAAAAAGTAAAAACGAAACAGCGAATACTCAAAGAAGTTTGCTGGGTAATGATAATTAATTTGTTTTAATATGACTCCTCTCACGTTCATTCTTACAAAGTTTAGTTTACTTTTTCTTAAATAATTATCACATTATATCAAGATTTAAGTGTAAATTAAATAATCTGTGATATGAAAGTGAACAAAAAGGGTAGTGATGAGGCAAACATCTCATATTCTCATTTCTCTACTTCTTGAGTGGGGTTTGTGGTTTATATATATATATATATATATATATATATATATATATGTCTTCCACGTGCATGTAGTTTGAATCTTATTTTTTGTTGGCATTATTCAATCTCTTTTAAGGTCTTTTGCTTTGCATGCATGATGCATCTTGCCTCCTGCAAATAGCAAGCAGATTTTTATCTCAAAAACGTGTATGAGTTTTCACTTATTGTAACATTAAAAGGTTCATGAGAATGCGAGTTGGTGGCTCTGGAATCTAATTCCCTATCAATTTTTGGACAGGGTACGGCCTTTCGCTCATTTTCATGCCCAAAAGCTACCCCTCCTGTCTCGAGATTTTTAGTTGGAAAGGAAGCAAATTTGCAGCCTTAACACATTCGACTGTCCCCTCCCTACCCTAATTGCACAACATTTGCCTAAAGAAAAAGTGCAATTCCGCGTATACACATGTAAAGTTTAAATATATATACATTTATTATCTTATTATAAATAGATAGCTTTATATGATAGATTAATCAACCCGTCGGAATTTGAACCTTACGTATGCTTTTACAATTAAACCAAATGTTTATGGATGTCATATGCAAACTAACTATAGTTTTGCAGAGAAGAGAAGAGTATAGTTTAACGGGGCCAGGGTTTGGTTTATATGTCCCCCAGGTGATGCAAGAAAGGATCCCAGGCTAATTTGTATTGTATGGATCTTACACTTGATGGAAAATGGTACAACACGAGGAGGTCAACCAGATGAGCAGACGTATGGTTTCCCACTCTGAGAAGACGACAGAGTACCTTGTCTGCTGTCAAAGACTGAATAACATGTGGCTGCGCGTTACATTTTGGATATCGGCCCCTTTCAGAAACAGCTCCCGTAACCAAAACTTTACCTCATAATTGCACATGCAAACCTGACACCAATAAGATGCTACACTATCACTTTTACATTGCTTCCCAAACAAGAGATCAGCGTTCAGCATACCCAAGGGGAAGACATTTGCCTTATAGCTAGCAGAAATTTTAGAGGACCAAAACGAAAACCACCGGAAGAGAAGCTAAGCTACATCTCCCATGATCTGTCTAAATCTGTCAATCTGATATCAGCATTCATAAACATCCTTGAGAGAGAGATCTAGGCAGTGAGATTCTGTTCTTTCAGGGGTTTTGGCATATTATGATAGGTAAAGCCTGGTCAAAAGAAAAGAATCGGTAATATTGACCAGCTTTAGATCCTTTGTTTTCTTTAGTTCCCTGTTAAAAAGGCAAGGCTACTGCCCAGTGTTGGCATCATCTGGTTGCAGTTCAAGCCCGTTAGGCAATAATAATTGTCCGTAGTGTAAGGTCCCCAAGCTTTAATACAGCTGGTGCCGGGTGATACTTGCAGAAAAGACATTTCCAACGTCAACTATACTAGCATAAGTGTATTCCTGGAGAATTCACGGCTAACTTAAGCCAAAAACGTTCTCATTCTTTCAATTATTCATTGGATTACATGACAAAAAGTTATTCCATCATTCCTTGCCACATCCTCCAGTCTGAATTCGAGTCCAAAATCTTAATGATCTCCCTCATTCAGCTTCTAGTGTCCTGTCTTTTCAAGCTATGATGAGTGGTTCATTGCAATGAAAGCAGCCATTTTTTCGTAAATTTAGCCCAAAACTAGCCCGTAAAGCCCAAAACTTGTTGAATCATGCGTTTTATCGGCTGAAATTGAGTATGGAATTCAAACTCCATTCCGTTCCGAAAAGAAAAAGGGGGAAATAGAGGAGGGAAGCTTTTCCCCACACCCAACAGGAAAAAATAAAGAAGTCTCAGCTTTTTGCTTTGTGCTTTTAACATTAATGTTATCAATTACAATACTGAACTAGATGAGGCTAGTACTTTGTTTTCCCTCTTTACTTTTTGATCTCTTCTTCTTTTTTCTTTTTAAAATGAATTTTTTTTCTTATTTAATCTCTAGATATACAACTGCCAAATTTTTAGAAACCAAACCTTTTATTGAAATTTGTCAACAATTTGGAAAAAGAAGCACTTTTCTTATTTTTCCTTGATTTAAACATGAAATAATTTTTTGAAAAATTAAATAGTCAACTATAAAATTACCCAAACCTTTTTTTTTCATCAATATTTCCAATAATTTCTTTTAAATAATACTAGTACTCATTGCAATTTGGGGTATAGAGTTGCATACAAAACCCAAACTAATCATGCAAATTAAGCTTCTAATTAAGATGGTTTTACATTTTATTAGAAAATTTTGATAGAACTAAAGTAAATAATATATTTAAACGTTTTAGAGACTTAAATAGTAAAAAATTCCTTAAACTATGTTTTTTGTTTTTCCAACTAAATATCTCATCTTTTATTGCACCCAAACAAAATTTTATATTTTGATTTGTATCCAAAAAAGCTTTAAACCTTCATAGAAAATTAATCATTTTCAAATCTAACGTTAATTGATATTGTATATTCATTTGACATATAACTTGACTTGTTAATATGATCATGTAGCAATCGACATCATCAAATGATCAAATGTATAAGTTGGCACATGATCATGTTAACGAGCCAAGTTTATGCCACATGGGTATAAAATATCAATTGATATTAATTTTAATCACAACAAATTTTTCATTTTAAGAGTGTTTTTTTTTGTATAAATCAAAGTTTAAAATTTCATTTAGATATAATAAAATATGAGAGACTTAATTGAAAATTGATCATTGTTCAAGAATTAATTTGCTGTTTAAGCCACCTTTAGACTACTATAGTTAATGATTTTCAAGTAGTAAAGTTTAAGGGAATGTTAGAAACTATGCTTAAGAGGGCCAAGCCCAATTAGACTATAAACAAACACAAGCTTCCTCCAATGGAAAAAATTCATCCCTGTCAAGCTTAAGAATACAAACACGAAAGTGCCCCAAACAAACCTTAACTTCCAGAGGCCATGCATGCATAACAGAAACGAAACTTCGAACCAGTTTGAATAGGGAAAACCCATCTCCATCAAACACGGTAGCCATCTCAAAACAGTTACTCGACATAAAGAGAACATTCTCGAAAACTCCAAACTACATTAACAGACTATCATATTTCTTCGTTTTCCTTTTTTGCTTTGAGTCTCCGCAGTAAGAGTTTTACGATGGCTAGCAAAGGTGAGGGATGGGCAATCGGGATCGATCTGGGGACTACCTACTCGTGCGTAGGCGTTTGGCAACATGATCGTGTGGAGATTATTGCTAATGATCAGGGAAACAGAACGACACCGTCTTACGTGGCTTTCACGGACAGTGAGCGTTTGATTGGCGATGCTGCTAAGAACCAGGTCGCCATGAATCCTACCAACACTGTCTTTGGTGAGGTGTTCTCTTTTTTCTTTTAATCCCATGTTTCCAGTTTAATGTTGTTGTAAGATAACATAAAATGATTTGAATGTATTCTGTATTAATTAATGCGCAATGTCACGTACATTACTATGCATGCATGGATTGTTATGTTTACGTGTTTATGTATACATGTGATTTAATGTTCTTCTGAAGTTAATATTATCATCTTATAATATTAAGATTGTCTCGGTGATATGATTTTTTTAAATTTTATTTTAACAAAATATTATTTTTAATATGAAGGAATTGTACAAATTAATCTCTAGATCGAATATTTGATTGGGAGTAAATATGTTGTCAAGTTTGTTGTTTGATAGTATGAAGTAATTATTAAGGTATAGCATTAATTGTTTCTAATCTTGTAACCCCAGATGCAAAGCGGTTGATTGGGAGGAGGTTTAACGACGCTTCCGTCCAAAGCGACCTCAAGTTGTGGCCGTTCAAGGTTTCCCCCGGCCCCGGTGACAAGCCGATGATTACAGTCACTTACAAAGGTGAAGAGAAGCAATTTGCTGCGGAAGAAGTGTCCTCGATGGTCCTCATGAAGATGAAAGAGACAGCGGAGGCGTATCTGGGTTCAACAGTGAAGAATGGCGTTGTCACCGTCCCTGCATACTTCAATGACTCACAGCGTCAAGCCACGAAGGATGCTGGCATTATAGCAGGGCTCAATGTCATGCGGATCATCAATGAACCGACCGCTGCTGCTATTGCTTACGGACTTGACAAGAAAGCCAGCAGCGTTGGTGAGAAAAATGTGCTAATCTTTGACCTCGGGGGTGGTACTTTCGATGTCTCTCTCCTTACCATCGAAGAGGGTATTTCCGAAGTGAAAGCCACGGCTGGAGATACACACCTTGGAGGGGAAGATTTTGATAACAGGATGGTGAACCATTTTGTGCAGGAGTTCAAGAGGAAGAACAAGAAGGACATTACAGGAAACCCAAGGGCGTTGAGGAGATTGAGAACTTCTTACGAAAGAGCAAAGAGAACTCTATCTTCCACGGCTCAAACCACTATTGAGATTGATTCTCTGTATGAAGGTATTGATTTCTACTCTACGATTACTCGGGCTAGATTTGAGGAGCTCAACATGGATCTTTTCAGGAAGTGTATGGAGCCGGTGGAGAAATGCTGAAGGGATGCTAAGATGGATAAGAGCACTGTACATGATGTTGTTCTTGTTGGTGGATCTACTAGGATTCCCAAGGTACAACAGCTATTGCAGGATTTCTTTAATGGAAAGGAGATCTGCAAGAGCATTAACCCTGATGAGGCCGTTGCCTACGGTGCAGCTGTACAAGCTGCCATTTTGAGTGGTGAGGGCAATGAGAAGGTTCAAGATTTGCTTCTTTTGGATGTCACCCCTCTCTCCCTTGGGCTGGAAACTGCCGGTGGAGTCATGACTGTTCTTATTCCAAGGAACACCACGATTCCTACAAAGAAGGAACAAGTTTTCTCCACTTACTCGGATAACCAACCTGGCGTGTTGATTCAGGTCTACGAGGGTGAGAGAACAAGAACAAGGGACAATAACTTGCTTGGTAAATTTGAGCTTTCCGGCATTCCACCAGCTCCTAGGGGTGTGCCTCAAATCACTGTTTGCTTTGACATTGATGCCAATGGCATTTTGAATGTCTCTGCTGAGGACAAAACCACAGGCCAAAAGAACAAGATTACAATCACCAGTGACAAGGGCAGGCTCTCCAAGGAAGAGATTGAGAAGATGGTCCAAGAAGCAGAGAAGTATAAATCGGAGGATGAGGAGCACAAGAAGAAAGTTGAGGCGAAAAATGAATTGGAGAATTTTTCATATAACATGAGGAACACAGTCAGGGATGAGAAGATAGGTGCTAAGCTCAATCCAGCTGATAAGAAAAATATCGAGGATGCAGTTGAGCAAGCCATCAATTGGCTAGACAGCAATCAGATGGCTGAAGCTGATGAGTTTGAGGATAAGATGAAGGAGCTGGAAAGCATTTGCAACCCCATCATTGCCAAAATGTACCAAGGTGCTGCTGCTGAAGCGGGTGGTGGAACCGGCGATGATGCACCTCCAGCTGGGGGAAGTGGAGCTGGCCCCAAGATTGAGGAGGTTGATTAAGAATGAAATATAAACAGGCCATATATAGCTGGATTCTAAGAAATCTTGATTCGGATCATCAGGATAATAATAACTTGGGCCATATTTCGATTTTGTTTTCAGCATTTTCTTTTTCTGAACTAGGTGGATTTAGAACTTAGATTACACATTTTAATAGATGTTCTCTTGAGATGGAACTATTTGCTAACTTACGTTGCTAATGTAAAGGTTTTTGCTCTGTTTCCCTGTGCTTATATGAGGATTTCCTTGCTTCTAAGGTTGAGATAGTTTTAGCCAACTTGCTTTCCAAGTCACAGCACCGCGCTGCTATTCAAGTGCAAGGACATAAAGTAAACGGAGACACTGACTACTGAAAGTTCGATGTTCTTCATAAGAATATACAGAGGGGAAGTAGCTAATTTTATTAGTCACAAACTGAATGCAATTCAAGTATTGAAAAAGTTCAAAGGCTGACAATAAGAAAACAGAGTAACATGAATTAGTACTTCGCAAAAGAGCTGTTTCTGACCCTGCTCTCCTGTCATTTGGTCTATACAGACACGGTAGTTTAGCAAAATGATAACAGAAAGGAACTTGATGGAGCTGGATGCAATCATTTCACATATGCAAAGCAACATGCCAAGGCTTTGAGCCACAAATCAAAGTGAGCTCCATGACATGATTTTCTACTTGTATCCATCATGTAGAGAACTCTTTCTGATATAGATTATTTATTGGTACTCCTCACAATCCTAGAGAATTGATTTAAGCTACATAAAAATTTTATTTAAAATCAATTTTCCAAAATTTTCATCAGCAACCTCAAAACAATCCAATCAGGTAATGATACATCATTGTTCTCTATCTAGCTAACAACCAATACACTTCTTCCTCTGCTAAACCACCAGAAGTGATGAACTTGAAGAATGATACATAAATTTAACATTCTTCTTACAAAAAAAAAAAAACTCACACTACTTCCTTCCCCTGTTAAGCCTCTGCAAGTGGTAATTGATGCTGCCCCAGGGCTTTCTGTTCTTGTTACTCTGCAAGAAAGTAAACAATATGTTTATGTAAGTCATGATGAATAAATAGCATAGAGAAAAGTTTTCAACATAACATGTTACAGTAAAGGACTTTTTTATCCTCGTTCTTCAAAACACATGAAGAAGGAGGATAAGTACTCCAGAGTTGGAGGTCAAGATGGGAATGATGATGTAAAGTAATTGAGGAGTTCGGGATTGGGGCCATTATTGATATAACTAAAAGCCCAAAACCAGAATTACATACCTGCGCATCCATACAGGCACTCAAAAGGTCCTTCTGCCGAACACATTTATCGTCATTATTCTTGTTAAGAGACAAGCAATTGAGAAATGATATCATTTCTTTCATGCAAGGTTTTGAGAGGGAGCCAAATTTCTTTGGGTTTATATATAGTCCACCAGCTTTCTTGCCCATTCTGTATGATTTAATCTATATGAACAGAACAAAAGAAATACAATGTTACATCCACTTCCTTTTAGTTCAACTCTAGTTCACATGAAACTGGTTGACAGTAAAGTTGCAAAAGCAGACATAAGACTGCTGAAACATACAATTCCTTAACAGTGGGATAAGCATGAGAGCAATAATTCACATGCACTACTTCAGATACTAATGACTTTAGCAATTAAATTCCTCGAGTTACCAGAATACTTGGCATGGTCCAGTGATAGGCCATATACAGATAAAATATGAGAGATTCACCAAGTCAACCTTGCTAAGCACAACAAGATCCTTTCAAACTGATGTTCTCAATCACACAACTTAAATGGCAGTTGGCTTTGGACAACGAAGAATAAATTCCTCTTCTGAAAATGTAACAGAATTCTCACTTGACTATAAAACTTAAACAAATGCAATCTTCTAATGCACAAAAGAGTATGTCTAGATCTACCAATATACTACCAACTGCTAACCTTCTGCTTTCTAATTCCCCCACTACCCTCTTTTCAATCTCTTTAAAACTTTGTCGATATACCCAACAACCGCATGAATACTTTCACTGCTGAAATACACACACATGCAACATTAACTCAAACCAAAATCTCAGTTCAGGGGGTTCATATGGATCACAGTAAAGCATAAAGCGCTAAATGCTGTAGATTTGACACTTCCTTTCACAATAAATACTAAAAATGCATATTACTGTTTCTAAATTCTTGTCCATTATATTTTTTTGATTAAACTATTTACATTCAGTAACAGTATAGCTAGAATTCAGAACTGATCAGCCAGCTGAAAACAACCACGCAGTCTTAACCCAAAACTTTTAACTATATCGTAATCTCGTATAACTGATAGAAAATTGTCAAAATGCTCAAAGATCACTAGTTTGCTCTCCTGATATCCCCAAAGAATAACTCTAAACAATCAATCGATCAATCAATCAATCAATTAACAAATGCATTCAATATTGCATGCGACCAAAAGAAGGAGCAAGAACAACAACTACCCATCTACCATCCGCCTTCGGAAAAGGAAATTTTCAAATAAACAACGATTAACTCAATCAGATAACTATCATCAAATTAATTTCTAAAGACGAACTTTCCTTCGAACCTTTAAATACAAACGAAAAATACAGAGAAATAATAAGGAGAAAATAAACAAGGGGACCTACCGGATCGGCAGCCTTCAATGGCAAAGAAGTTGAAGAGAAGAACGGACCGGTCGGCCTAGGGCTTTGTTTCTTTATCTTCTTCCTTTTTCTCCGCTGTTGTTCAATGAAAACCCGGTGGGTCGGATCCTGATGCAGCCCAAAGAAAAGGAAGTGCTGGGCCACCTATTCTGGTTGTGTTAGAGATATTTAGTTTTCATAAGCCCAGGTCTCAAAACAAGAACCACATGGGCCTGAAGTTGGCCGTTTTGACAAATAAAAATAAATAATTTAATATTAACACCATGTAAAATAAAAGTATTACATTACTACACTTGAATATTGCCATGATGATTTTAATAACCAATTGGAACATTTAGAAAATAATGCATTAAGAAAAATTTAAATAATATATTATTTTATAATTATATTCAATGAAATTCTTATATTTTTATTTTAGACTAAATTAACTCCTAACTCTAATAGTTGATAGTGAAAAATACCGTTTTTTAATTTTTATATTAACATAGTATTGACATGAATGATGAAAATGTCACATGATCATATCTTAGTATCGCGTTAATATATTATATCATTATTTATTATGACACATCAACATACTAAATCAACACATAAAATGAAAATTAATAATTTGATTAATAATAATTAATTAATTATTAATCATAATGATGTATTTAGCTCAAAATAAAAATATATTAATTGAAAATAATGAAAAAAATAAGAATTTATTTGTTTTGGGTAAAAATATTTTTTAGAAAACTTTTTCAGCACTCAACGATGTTTGGTAACTTAAAAACATTTTTACTTTATAAAAGATTTTACGAGTCAATAAAAATAAGGTCTATTGACTCCATAAATCGTCTTACGCCGTCGAGCAGCGTAAAACAATTTCCTTCCAGTTGAAAAAACAAAAGCTTCCTGCCTTAAGTCCCTTTTTTACCATTCTTTCCTCCACCCTCGATTTCTTCCATTGGCGATGTGAATAGCAACCTTTTTCTTCTCTAAATAGCCAAGTATGTTCTGCTCTCCTTCCTCCTTCAGTTCTGGAAATAAATCTCTCCTTTCTTCACTCTTTTTCTCAGGTATTTTGCATAAAATTTTTTGTATTATTAAGTTGAGTTGTGCGTTTATCTTGTTGTGCTTAGTGCCTTCTTCTATTTATAAATAATCGATCAACAATAACCCTTTATCTGATTTCTACATTATTAATATTTTTTGGCTAAAATTGGGGTTGATAGAAGTGATATGTTTGTGGCCTGGTGGTAGTCTTCATGGTTACTGCTCTGCTTTTTGTTGCCACTATACCTCTGTTTTTGTCTTTGATGGGTTGATATTTTTTCTTGTCCCCTATTTTGTGATGTAATTTCCAGCATCTCTGTTTTTCTTTTTCATTATGTTTCGACCATGTCTGTTGGCTTTTATTTTTGCTCCTGTGCTTAATAACTTTATAGATTCAAATTGAAATAAGATTGTTAGGCACCATTTGCTATTGCGCGTGGTTTAAGTGGATGAGGTTTTATATTGCTAATAAGTTTATGTAAGATGACAAATTATATTACTAATAGATTTTATTATTTAAAATAATATTTGTAAGATGTTTGTATGTTTGCAAGATGTTTTTAATTATATATGTAGTATGAATTTGTAAAATGATTAATGATATATTTTATTATTGATGTAGAATGTTTTTATCATGTAAGATTATTAATTTTGATTCATCTATTAATTTTTATATATTTTATTATTATATCATATTCTTAATATTAAAACTAAAGTTTTAAATGTTATATACAATTATTGCATATTAATATTTTTAGACCTCTAAAGATGTTAGAGTATTGGTAATTATATAATTTTTATAATTTTAGTGATAAGAAAATATTTTTCAAAAGATGATACGAACAACGAAAAATTGATTTTGATAATTTATCTAAATAATAAAAAATATTTAAATTTTTTATAAAATATTTAACACAAAAAAAATTTTCTTTCCGGTAATTTATTTTACAATTACAAAAAGAACTCGAAACTTTGTTAAATATTATACCAAACTATTGTATCTTCCTCAACAATGACTTCCACCAATCAACCTTTGAAATGATAGAAAATATTTCATCCCCATTTCATTCTTTTCATAATTTTATGTTATTATGGTAAGAGCCTAACTCGCATCCTCTCTCGTACATTTCCTTGTTCTCTCTATTCAAAGTTTAACAGTCTCTGACCTGTCTTATCATTATATTTTATATTTAATAATTTAATTATCTTTTCCTTTTTTGAAGGGGTTTTTTCCCACCGTACGTGTGTGAAATTAGACCAATGAATGATAATATCCGGTCTCACAAAGATCGTACATCATCTTATTTGCATTTGAGTGCCATGAACGTGACCATTTGGCCTTTAGATATTTTCTTTTTTCATGAG
>NW_018397257.1:10176010-10179336 GCF_002168275.2 Theobroma umbraticum
TGGTTATTACTCTCGAGCCCCATTCATTCATGATAATGATTTGTTTGTTTTCTTTTGCATCGAAACCCAACTTTATACTGTTTATTTTGCATAATTATTTGTGTAATGAACATTCATATATCTCTACTAACTAAACTATACTAGCAGGGATTACATCATAATATCAATCATCCATTAAACATAAAATATTATAATTATTATCATAACTATCGTAATTATACTAATTATAAATTAAATCACTAAAATACAATATCATTAGTTTACGAAATTTAAGTATATACATATCTCTTTATTTTTCTTGTAAAATTCATAATTCATAATTCAAAAGTTATTTTTTCGAAATTTACTAATACTTCACTCTAATAGTGTAATATTACCTTTATTGTTGTAAAATACAAATTATCAAAAAATATTAGAATCAGCATTGCACTCGGATTGGTTAATTAGAGTTAATCAAGTAATTAACAAAAAAGATATGAGATTTACTCGTTAATTGATTAGTATTAATAAAAATACATCAATAATGTCATTGGAAAATCATTTTATGAAATTAATTATTCAATTTCCAAAAAGGGGGAGAATGTGAGGTTATTGAAAAGAGTTTGGTTTCTTTTGGAACTGTATTCAATCGCGTTGGATGTCAGTGTCGATGTGATGATGATGGCAATGATGATGCCAACTCCAATCCTTCGAATCTATCTCAGACGGTAGAAAAACTATAAAAAAATTATATCAAAGGAAGAGTTGCATTCCCCATGGAGCTATCTATCCTCGCAGTCCTTATCCCAAAAAGTACTTTCTCCGGCAGAGTTTCACGAACTAGGAATCTCTTTATGGGAGTAAACAGTGATTCACCGTACAACTTCAAACCCCAAAAACTAATTAAAAAAAAAAAAACAAGATGAATCAGTTCAGAGAAAATCACGGACCGCCATTGTTCAATCTCAATTATGTTTTTATTTTCCGACAGGCATTTAGTTTCCATCATTGAATAAGCCCAAGCATCGCCGTAGTTCTGTCAAAGCAGATTCATTTTCCGTCTGCTGATATTTTCATTTTGTTAAACAGGTTTTTTTAATTAAAATAAAAAAAATTTAAATTTTATCCTTTCTGTAAAAAAAATTATAAATCAATCAATATATTAAACGTTTATATGCTTTTTGTCAAATCATTTTATTTCATCTCGTATTCAATATATATTCAAAATATTTGTATATAGTACATGAAAAGTTATTAAATTAACGATGCCTAAATCCAAGTTGTTATTATAATTGATATCAAAAAATTTGTATCAATTCGATGTAGACTTTTCATATTGTGTTAGTAAAATCTTGATTAATAAAAAATTTAAATAAATACAATTATAATACTTTTATTTTACATTAAATATGAATATAATTATTAAAATTTATATAAAAATTTAAATCAATTACTACTAAAAAAATTTAACATCATGTGATTGGATCAATAATAGAGAATCAAATTGTTACAAGGTTAAGCCCACGTTGTATGCTTCTAAGAAGCTTGTTAGTTTGCCTTTTAGCCTAAGCCAACGCCAAGAACAAAAGCAATGCAAGCAAGAAATAGGGGAATAATAATTTGTTTGATCCAGGCAGGTGCGGCAAAAGCTAGGCTGGTCCTGCAATTGGACAACTTTGGAATCAACCACTGAAAAGAGATGCTGATAAAACCCGAAATGCAAAAAATGGTGGTGATGTTGTTGAAATGGGGAAAGCCAGATCATACATTTCAAATCCAGACAGCACGACCGCCAAAAAACCCGTCCTGAAGAACCTAGAGAAAAGAACAAAGGGGCATTTCCCCAAAAACCTGTCTTCAGCCAACAAGTCATCCAGGTTTTTAATGGAATGAACCCAACAAGAATTGACCTATACAAACTCTGGACCACTTTTCTAACATGCCAGGTCTCTCGAATGGAACTAACTCTGTTTGATCTCAACCTAACGTTTGAAATTCCTTCCATCCTTCCCATTCACCTGCCTGAACGCAACGGTACCTGTCTTTTCCTTTTATCCAATTCAATATTCTGTACGTTGGAGAAGATTTTAGTATCACTTTTGAGCGGAGAAATCTGCCTTTTTTTCTTTTTGTTTTTTAAAGGATTCAAAATTTGAAACACAAAGATGTTAGCAGCATCAAGTCTTGTAAAGAAAAGAATGGAGATGTCAAGGTGGGGGCAAACTTTCGGCCGAATCGCGTGATTACAATGACGTTTCTTGTTGTTTAGGTAAAAGCTGACACCTCGCTCTGCCTATCAACTTTGGCACTTTCTGTTGAAACTACAACTCCTTCAAAAGGCAATATTAAATGGCGCCTTTTGAAACTCGACCACCATGTTTTCCTTCTTCCTTTCGGCTTGGGAGGCGGCCTTAATAATATACAGAAACTCAACTCAATTCGATCAAAGCTTAACACCAAATTACAAGAGCATGGTCACTCCATTTTGCTCAATTTGAGACCATATCGATAAGATGGTACATTCTTTTTAAACTTTTCGGTAAGTGCTATCCGTCAGCTTCACATTGCAGCCTTTAAACTGATAAACTGTTTGCTAAAACACCCTGTTTGGTCCAGTGTAAAACAAGGTTATCAACGAAATTTGAGTGCAATGATAATGGGAGCAGAGGGAAGAACTGATGGGAGGAGATGGGGAATCATAGATCTCGCTTTGGCAACATTTGGTGGGAAAGCTTTAGTTTTATCATGCGTGTTTGCAACCTTTTGATTGACAAAAAGACAACAAAAGGCGAATTTTCTCCAACAACTGTAATCAGGCAGGGAAAAGGGGTAAAGTTTCTGCATAACTTTCAACTGTTTGAATTGGGAAAAAGGAATTAGCTGTACAGCATATGGAGATTATTAGCGCGTAAACACGTCTTAACAATGGCTGGAACCTTTAATCATGCTTACTTCTATCATTGCTGATGTACAATACACTCTGTATCTTGTACAAGAACTGGACATATAACCTGAGAAGGATACCAGGTACTACAAGAAATGTAAAGAAAAAAAAAAGCAAAAGGAGTTTTAGCCCTTCAGACAATGAGAATTGGGAGCACATGAAAGCATGCTAGTTTAAAAGTGAGCTCAGGGGGGACATTGAGGATGGGCAAAAACCAGATTGCCCCACAACGTCCCCCACTTCGAACTAACCAACATCCTAAACATCAATCTGTAGAGTTTGTCAGTTTGCCTTAACTCAAGATGCCATTGCCTAACAAAATGCTGCAGATTGGTCATGGCTACCTTACCAAAACAAGACTTACCCTCCCCCAAAAAGATTCCCCATTAACCACAAAAAAAAA
>NW_018397257.1:10179436-10182078 GCF_002168275.2 Theobroma umbraticum
TTTTTTTTTCTTCTCTAATTTTGTCAGCAAACGACAAGCTTCCTTAGCCTGCTGTATTTTGGCTGCAAGCGTTGGAAAATATGGCCAGGCATGGCCTGGATAGAAGCTGAAGGATGGAAAAAGAAACCACATTGAGGCGTTTAGACTGTTTGTCAGTGACACATAGTGTTGTTGTCGAAGACAAAAAGATCTATGTTTTGCCTCCAGCCCAGCTCTTCCTACTCAGTCCATAATCCAAAGCCTTATCTTTCAATGTACATCGTGACCTTTAGGCCCAAACTCCGTATACTTAATTGACCAATCCTTCAGAACAAAAATTTTCTATGTTCTTGTCGAATATCTTTTTCTTTTGGATAATTAATTGAACAAAGCCATAGATCCTTAGGTAAAAATGATTAGCACAGTTAACCAATGAAATAGGTTCATTCCTTCCTTAACCTTATCCTCTTATCTACTTAAAATATTCATTCTTAAATCAATTAGACTAACAAGTACCAACCCACATTTGTCATCTTTCCAACACATTAATAATGGGAAGCTGGGGATCTGTCATTTTACAACTAAACTAGCAAGGCCAGCAGCATTGTTGCTTTGGTAACTTCCATTAATGATAATGGAAGGAGATTGAGAAGTAATCCCCATCTGTCATTTTACCTTGTTCAAGGAGAATATGGTGGTACTACATATTTCTTACAAGTTACTTCAATTGAAGAATTAAGACATTTTAAAGTGTGGAGCTGGGCATTTAGGAAAGAAAGCTCAAGCTCAGGAGCTCTTGGTCCAAAGGGTTGCTTTCAAATCTCAATCGGGTTCCCCCTTGATAGTGGGCAATCTTTAAATGCCCCATTACTCGAAGTGCACCAAATTCAAGTCAATTTTGTTTGTCTTTGTGTTTTTGTAATTCGTTATTTTTTAAATACTCTAATCGAAACATCATTATATGATAAGATACTCAAATTTTATAAATATTTAATTAAATTTTACTAATATATAACTATAAAATACTTTAATCTTATTTAATTAAACTAAATTAACAAAATACTTGATTATAAGATGCTCATTCACTTCACCCTGTATTCACCCAAAACAGTGGAAATATTTGATAAAGAGTCCAAATTATGATGATGAGCCAAATCATCAGCGCTTATGATTTGACCTCACAGTGTTTTCATTGATCCATCAGTTTCGTGTTGAAATGGGTCCCTCCAGCACTCCAATCTCTTAGCCACATGGGCCATGCATGATTTTACTTTGACACCAAGTGCGGCCCGGGTTCAATCCTCCTTCAGGTGGGTCTTAACCTTAAACAACTGGGTTACAGGCTACCCAGAGTCCTGTACCCATCAAAGAAAAAAAGTGAAAAAGGAAAAGAACAAAGACAAAAAAGATGGCAAAAACAGAGAAATTAAATTAAATTTTACAAAGAAGAGATTAAAGGGTATTCGTGAACAGTTTCAGTCGAGTAGTTTTGGGTATGCTGTGGGACAGTTGAAACTAGTTGTTCCTTAAGCTGCAGGGACATGACCATATACTAACCTTTTTCTTTTTTATTGTTCAAAGCGTAAGGTCATATCATGTGGGACATTTGTATGCAATCCAGTTCAAGAGTCGGCTCTTGCAATTAACTTTTGTTTCTCTTTCAAAGGTAGAGTTGGGATTTGGAAGTTATATAGCAGCAAAAGGAGGGAATCAAGCTATTGTTACAATTTCACATTGTAGTTTTCTTAGAAAGAAGAATGCAATGAAATCAAACGCTGAGGTAAACCGAGCACATGCCACAGCATGATTGGATTTGAATCCATTCTCACCTAAAACTGAGAAAGTCAACTTGTTCAAGTTTTAACAAATGTAGATTTTTCTATTCAACAAGTCTTTGTATTTGATAAAAATTTTGTGTTGAAACAAAGGAAAAGTTTTGATGGAAAAGACCATTTTACAAGGCAATTCTCCTAATAAAGCTTTGAACAAAAGGTTTTTGATCAGATAATCAAATATGATAAGCACCGTTAGTTCACACTCCATCAAAAACCCACAGCTAGATTTTCATGGATGACGGGTGTGTTCTTTTGGCAGTGTCTTGGAATCCAGTTAAGGTTACCGTGGGTGGAGGCTACCGTGCAGGGTGATGCAATCACTACCCATTTTAATAAACTACAAAATTTTTCTTTCTTTCTTTCTTTTTTTTTCCAATCTTTTTCATTTTATATAATAATAAAACCTCCCCATGTGAGCTGCTCTCTGTAGTCATTGCCATTTCCACGCACTTCACCACTATTGTACAAAGATTTGCCCACACCCTCCAATCATATAGTTGCTCTCTCGCTCTCTCTCTCTCTGTCTCGACTCTTTGGTTTAAGCTTTAACAAATTCAATCTGTCTTCAGTTTTCAGCTTCCACAAAATGATTTTCGGTTCATTTTTTATTGCGGGCTAAGGTTTTTGTTTCCATTGGCTTCCTAGTCTAGCACTTTTGTGGTGCTCCGTTGTGCTGAGAAATTTTGGACGTATAAGGTAAGTTTTTATCTGTAATGAAATTTCCTCAGCGGTTTCCTCAGATTCCTCGTGGCGTGTGTTTAAGGCAAATACATATGGCCCTTAATGCTTTACCACAAGGAATCTTAGCTAGTGAATTGCAGTAAAAGT
>NW_018397257.1:10182178-10215016 GCF_002168275.2 Theobroma umbraticum
AAAGAATTGACAATTGGATCATGAACCTTCAATATCTTCTTCATTTCTTATAGTTGACATAGGAAATATTCGAATTTGAAACTTTATTTTAAAAATACGAATATTAAATGTCTATAAGACTACACTAATATATCCTATTATAATTATACTAAAGTCTAATGTTCATAAACACTACTACTAGGGATGTCTCTGAACTTCTTCTCCAACGTTTCAGTCAATTGAATATCATTAGAAAGAGAGGAGAGGTAAAAGCAGATAGAGATAAGAGCAACTGCAACAAAAATCCTCTACCCTTACTCGGTGTCTCGCTTACTATTCATTTTATGCTGTCAAGTAAAATTCTTTACTTCTAAAACATAGACTCCAAATCTTAAACTCTAACAATATAAACAAATAACCATGATTTTAATATACAAAATTTATTTGACATGTGATGTAAAATTATTAAAAAATAAATTTAAAAATCTTAATTTAAATTTTATTCTTTTAGAACATGTGGTTTTGTGTGTAACTCTCCCGAGTGGGCTTTTGAGTCTTTGGATTTGGACCTTAAACTTGGTTATGACAAGTAGTATAAATAAACCATCATTGAGTCTGAAAATCTTAATCCAAAGTCTAGTCAAATAGAAAATTGTTGGATGATAACTTGGAGAAAGGTTCCCTAAAGTAGTATGGATAACAAAGAGAACAGAATCAGAATAAGAGCTGGGTGGGGGACCCCAAAATTAGCCTAATAAACACACTTTCAAGATCCACATGCAAAATCGGCTAGCCGTGAGTTGGGTTGGGTCCTTAACTCCTTTGAGCAATCCCTATATGAAGACCACACCACAAACTAAAATCTGGCTCTTCCTTTCCCGAAAGGGCCATGACCCATGACCCAAATAAATAAAAATAAAAAATTGAATAGGACGAGAAGGATTTTTCCTTCTCAAAGTATCTTCCTTCCGTCACCGTTTTATTTGACCATTCTATTCGCTTATCAGTTATCAGCATCGTTTTTTCCTACCGTCATCGTCACCGTCACCGTCACTCCATGTCAAGTAAATGGCCTCCAACACGCTGACGTTTGTGGTCTTTAACGATTAACTAACATACTCAATGTCGAAATGAAGCGGTACATTAACGGTAACCGTTATGTCTGCTTTCCTCTTCGATTTCTCTCTTGCCCTAGGCTCCTTGCTCGCCAGAGATTAAAATTGCCCAAGAAGATCTCTCTTGTTGGGATTCTAAGCCAAGACTCAAGAGGTAAATCTTTAAATATCTCTTCTTCTTGTCTAACAGCTTTTCTTTGTTTTTCCTGCTTTAGATTAATACTGTGTTTTATCCTTCATAGGTTTCTCTCTAGGTAAGGCAAGATAAAGGTGATATTTTTTGATGATATTCATCAATGAAAGTTCATTACTTTCTAATTCAGAAGTGAAAGATGATTGAGTTTGTTTCATTTTGTTAGTTTCATGAGCTTTGGGTTTGATTTGTTGAGATTTTAAGTTGTTTTATGGACTAAAACCAGAAACTCATTTAGTGGATAAGGGATGAAAAAGGTGATTTTTTTATGTTAGTCATCAATGAAGTTGAAGTGAAAGATTATTGGCTTTTTGTTCTTTTTTTATTGGTTTGATGAGCTTGGCTTTGATTTGCTGAGATTATAAGTTGTTCTTTGGACTAAAAAAGGAATTCCCTTTTACTGGATAAGGTCTAGTAAAGATGGGAGAAGATTTGCTCACAAGCTTGTCTATTGAAAATCACCACCCATCAACAGTTTTATCGATGGATTCAAGTTCAGTCTCTCATGACGAATTAGATAGAGAGATGAACCGGTCAATTGCTCTTTCTAGACCACCTGATATTAATCTGATTCCTCTATCTGCTGAGCGTAGTCCTCCACAATCATGGAATTCTGATCCATTAGATATGTTAGATGTTGGTCTTGGAACTCAAATCAATGAAGTTGACACTTTGGTTACTGTGTCCAAAAGCGGGCGTAAATGTGCCAAGAGATTGGATAGTGTTTGGGGTGCTTGGTTTTTCTTTAGTTATTATTTTAAGCCTGTGTTTAATGAAAAATCAAAAGTCAAGGTGACAAGGGATGGCAATGGAGTCTCTGGGTTTGATAAGTCAGATCTTGAGCTGGAGGTGTTTTTAGTTCAGCATGATATGGAGAATATGTATATGTGGGCTTTTAAGGAGAGGCCTGAGAATGCACTGGGTAAGATGCAGCTGAGGAGTTACATGAATGGCCATTCACGTCAAGGGGAGCGTCCTTTTCCCTTTAGTGCTGACAAGGGGTTTGTTCGATCACATAGGATGCAGCGAAAGCATTATAGGGGTCTTTCTAATCCTCAGTGTGTGCATGGAATCGAGGTTGTTCCATCACCCAATCTCAAGGGTCTTGATGAAGAAGAGCAAAAGAGGTGGATGGAACTTACAGGAAGGGAACTCAACTTCTCAGTCCCACCTGAAGCAAGTGAATTTTGTACCTGGAGGAACCTTACTAACACAGAATTTGAGCTTGATAGACCCCTTCCTCCTTTAAAAACTCACCCACAGCCTCATCCAAAAAAGCTGCTTAATGGATCTGGTTTAAATTTGTCAACTCGACCATCAAACCATGCAAATGGTGGTGTTATGGATCTTTCCCCTGTCAGCAACAAGAGGAAGAAGGATTTGTTTCTAAATGGCAATGATGAAGACTGTTGTTTGCTCATCAATCAGCATAATGATAGGGTCAATGATACAGAGATGCACCCAATTGAGCCACCTTGGTTGAATGAGTTTAGTGGAGTAATGAGAAATGTTTATGGGCCGGTTACAGCTGCAAAAACTATTTACGAAGATGAACAGGGATACCTAATTATCATCAGCTTGCCTTTTGCTGATCTTAAAAGGGTGAAAGTTACTTGGTGGAATAATCTCACTCATGGTGTTGTAAAGATATCATCTGTAAGTACAACTTGCATGCCCTTCATTAAGAGAAACGATAGAACATTCAAGCTTACAGATCCATCTCCTGAGCATTGTCCTCCGGGGGAGTTCATAAGGGAAATAGCTCTACCCACCCGGATTCCTGATGATGCTAAGCTAGAAGCATATGGTGATGAAACAGGAACTGGCCTTGAAATCATTGTGCCAAAGCACCGTACAGGTCCAGAAGAACATGAAGTTCGCATCTGCCTCCGTCCTCACCGAGCAGCAAATGAGCTTTTGCTGTCTTGACTTTTAATTGAGGCTTCCATTGGAGAAATACAGAGATAGATGTGGTCAATTATCCATTATTTTGTACCAAAAGGAAAATTTTTTAAAGAAATAAATTTACATTTGGCTCTTTCCTTTTGCCGCATCACTTGCATCTCATGTTAACCCCTATGAGAATGGCAAGGATCTAGAATTCCTTTTGAAGCTTCTAAGTTGCAATTCTTGGGCTTATCACCTTAACTTATACATTGATGGTGTGTGGTAAGGTTAACGCAATCCCTCATATCTCCTATCTAATTGCTCGTTGGGTTGATTTTCTAGCGTTTTTGTATGCTTTTAACGCGTTGTTTCCGGAGGTTGTTTTAACTCTTCTCATTTTGTATGTGGAAAGAGATGTACTTCTTTCTACCATTCTATGAGCAAATTGGTCTTTTACCTGTCATATTCTTGCACCAACATAGAAATAATTCGTACTACAAAGCCTTCAGTTAGAGGAGCTGGTCTTAAATTTGAACACTTTCATTTGCCTTCAATTGGCGGAGGTAATCTTAAATTTGAAGATATTCTTTTGTGTTTAGTTTTTATAATGCTTTTGATGTAGAAGCATTTAGAATTTTATTTTATTTTATTTAGTTTTATTTTAATTTTAATTAGTTTAGGATTTTATTTTTTTATTCTACTTAGATTGAGATTCTTTTTTTGTTTTTATTAAGATTTTTAATATTTTAAGGATTATTATTTGATTAGGCATGTTCTACTTAGGACTAGAATATTTATTTTATTTAAATTTTTTATTGATTACTCTAATTGTATTAGACAATTAGAAGTAGAATTTTATTAGAACATGGTTTATAACAATATAAATAGAGTCTTTAAGCGTAATTATTATTCTAGTACATTAAATTGAGAATAAATAAAAAATGTTTGCTTAAGTAAGATTGTTTATTTCTCAAGACTCAACAATAGATTTTTTATATCTTTAGCTTAGCTAATTAAAGTGGGAATTTAATTATTTTTCACTTGAGGTTTTTTAATTTTGCTAAAATTGGTGTTATGTAATTTGGGTTCTTCTTGTTGTTGAGTTTCAAATCTCTTTGTTCGAATAATTTGTTTTCTTTTATTATTTTCATAGTTTTATCATTAATTTTTTTTATCATCACATTGTCATCACCAAATCATCGCTATCATATTTGCCGTTCCTCATTTGAGCTAACAAAATGTTATCAAGATGTTAAAATCATTAAATAAATGATCATGAGATTGAAATTGAAGAATTATGTCGTCAAATTCAAAAATTATAAAAGTAACTTGTAAGACGTAATGTTTTTCAAATTAATTACAATAGCTCAAGTGATGAAGAGGATTATATGGATTAGGAAGAATTAGAGTCAGTTTATGATGAATATAATGAATAAATAGAGGAAATTGATGTTTATTATGCACAAGGTGAGTCTTTAGTTATAAAAAGAAGTCGAGGAATTGTTGGAAAAAGGTTTAATATGTGAAAATAAAAATCTTTGTACTTGCCCAGCTTTGATAGAGAAAGACGGTTCATGGAAGATTTGTATGGACAATCGTGCCGTAAATAAAATTGTAATCAAGTATCATTTTCTTGTTTCTCGATTAGATGAGATGTTTGATTAACTAGTTGGTTTTAAGTTGTTTTCAAATATCAATTTAAAGAGTGAATATCATCAAATTAGAATGAGAAGTAGTTATAAATGGAAAATAACCTTCAAAACACCTTGGAACCAACTAATTGATCAAGTATTTCATCCAATCCAAAAATAGGAAAATAATAGTTGATTGTAATCTTGTTTATGGCATGACTGTCCACACAAATCCTCCATGAATTGTCTCTATCTCACAAAGTTGAGCAAGCACAAGGACTTTTACTTTCATGTGCTAGATCTTCCTCCAACAACTTCTTAACTTATCTTTGCACCATCAAATATTCGCATTGTGTAAGATGAACATCAATTTTCTCTATCTCCTCATCATGTTCATCATAAACCAATTCTAATTTTTCCTAATCCATATAATCCTTTTCATTACTTGAGTTATTGTAGTTAATTTGAGTAGCATTACGTCTTACGAGTTGTTTTTATAATTTTTAAACTTAATGGCGTAATTTCTCAATCTCAATCTTATAATTGTTTATTTGATAATTTTGACATCTTAACAGCAACTTGTTAGTTGAAATGAAGAACGCTAAATGTGACAACGAAGATATGGTGATGACATAATGATGACAATGCGATGATAAAAAAAAATAATGATAGAATTATAAAAATGATAAAAGAAACAAATTATCGAAAAAAGAAGATTCGAAACTTAACAATAACAAAAAATTGAACTACTTATTCTCTCAACACCAAACAAACGTTTGAACGTTATGAAAAACACACAAGATTAGAAACTCGATTAAAATAAATAACTAATTTTGACAAAGTTAGAAAATCTCATTCTTGTTCTTTCTAACTTCAACTATACATCAAAATATCATCAAAATAATTTACAATAACTTTCTAAAAAAACAAAATACTTGATTTATTATGTACATAAAAGTGCTGGGTGCATTAAAGAGGCTAAATGGCAACTGTTAATGCTCTTCATTTTAGCAAAGCACTAGGGATTGTTAACTAGCGGCAACTTGGCTTTGTGGCTGAAAAAGGATGCTGTGTTTTTCTGTTTCTAGTTCTATTGTGAGTTTTCTTGAAAGGCTTTATTGTGAGTTAATTAGGGTGCTTTCTTGCTGTATATATCCTGATATGTTGGTAGCCTTTATAGGCAATTTCCGTTAGAGAATTTAGCGGCAGAGCGTTTTTTAAGGCTGCCAAGAGTTTGTTTATGAGCAAACTTATTTTCTTTCTGTTTGGATAAGCACAGTAGGCCCAATAGTGTTCAGAGATGCTAAAAAAATCTTATTAACAGGTTCATATTTTCAAATAAGACAAGTTACTTTCGTTCTCACCAACCATTGATGTCATTAAGAGTATCTTGTAATTTAAATTAAAGATTTGAATTGTAACATTGCCGACGAGATTAATAAAATATATTTTTTTTACAAAGAAAAGGATAATTCGTTCTGGTTGGTAGTCATCCCAGAAACAATATGTACATAAGAAACGAGAAAAAGATTACATGAAAATGAAAACCAACAAGCACCAATGAACCACTCAAGCTGAGAAAACAGTCGCATTTTATGTTTCAGTTTTTAAACACCGGTGGCTAGTGCACCGGGGAAGATTACTTTTCTATTACAAAAACAATTTAAAAACAAAGCCGAAAGATAAAACAACTAAGTCCACCACTCATAACAAGAGATCCCTTAACCTATATCCAGCTTAATCTACTTCCTCGATCTTGGGACCAGCACCGCTTCCACCGCCGACAGAAGGACCGTCCTCGTCCATTGCTCCGCCACCCATATCACCACCAGCCCCCTGGTACATCTTGGCAATAATCGGGTTGCAAATGCTTTCCAGCTCCTTCATCTTGTCCTCAAACTCATCCGCCTCAGCCAGCTGGTTTCCATCAAGCCATTGAATAGCTTGCTCAATTGCATCTTCAATCTTCTTCTTATCAGCTGCCGGAAGCTTGGAACTGATCTTGTCATCCTTGATCGTGTTCCTCATGTTATAAGCATAATTTTCAAGAGCATTCTTGGCCTCAACTTTCTTCTTATGTTCCTCATCCTCGGACTTGTATTTCTCCGCTTCTTGCACCATCTTCTCAATCTCTTCCTTGGATAGCCTGCCCTTGTCATTAGTAATGGTGATCTTGTTCTTCTGTCCAGTGGTCTTATCCTCAGCGGAGACATTCAAAATACCATTAGCATCAATGTCAAAGCAGACATTGATTTGAGGAACACCACGAGGAGCCGGAGGAATGCCAGAAAGCTCAAATTTCCCAAGCAAATTGTTATCCCTGGTTCTTGTTCTCTCACCCTCAAAAACCTGAATCAAAACTCCAGGTTGGTTATCCGAGTAAGTAGAGAAAACTTGTTCCTTTTTGGTTGGGATAGTGGTGTTCCTTGGAATCAACACGGTCATGACTCCACCAGCAGTTTCCAACCCGAGGGAAAGTGGGGTGACATCCAACAGCAGTAAATCTTGAACCTTCTCATTACCCTCACCACTCAAAATTGCAGCTTGTACAGCAGCACCATAAGCAACAGCTTCATCAGGGTTAATGCTCTTGCAAAGCTCTTTCCCATTGAAAAAGTCTTGCAACAATTGCTGAACTTTGGGAATCCTAGTAGACCCGCCGACAAGAACCACATCATGAACAGTGCTTTTATCCATCTTAGCATCCCTCAAGCATTTCTCCACTGGCTCCATACATTTCCTAAACAAATCCATATTCAACTCCTCAAATCGAGCTCGGGTAATTGTTGTGTAAAAATCAATCCCCTCGTACAAAGAATCAATCTCAATTGTAGTTTGTGCCGTTGAAGACAATGTCCTCTTCGCTCTCTCACAAGCTGTTCTCAGCCTCCTCAAAGCTCTTGGGTTCCCACTAATATCCTTCTTGTGCTTCCTCTTAAATTCCTGCACAAAATGATTCACCATTCTATTATCAAAATCTTCACCTCCTAAATGGGTATCTCCAGCTGTAGCCTTCACTTCGAAAATCCCTTCTTCGATTGTCAAAAGTGAGACATCGAAAGTACCCCCACCAAGGTCAAAAATAAGCACATTCTTCTCCCCAGCACTTCCCGCCTTTTTATCAAGCCCGTAGGCAATAGCTGCAGCCGTTGGCTCATTGATTATACGCATAACGTTGAGACCAGAAATGACACCAGCGTCTTTCGTGGCTTGACGCTGGGAGTCGTTGAAGTAAGCTGGGACGGTGACCACGGCGTTTTTTATGTTGGACCCGAGATAGGCCTCGGCAATCTCTTTCATCTTCGTGAGAACCATGGACGAGATTTCTTCAGCGGCGAATTGCTTCTCTTCACCTTTGTAGGTGACGACGATCATGGGCTTGTCTCCAGGCCCAGCAATGACCTTGAATGGCCACAATTTCATGTCGTTTTGGACCGAAGCGTCGCTGTATCTTCTGCCGATCAAACGCTTAGCATCTGAAACATAACACAGCAAACAACAATAAACTATAAGCACAAAATTCCCGCCAAATTACAGACTCGTACAAAAACAAAGACTTCAAATTCAACAAGTTAACAAAAAATTCTTAGCCGCTAAACTATATTCAATATCTTTCTAAATTAGAATAAGCATTAAGCGACGAAAATATAAGCAGATAACGTTATCAACAAAACTAGAGACCTTCAGATTTTAGATTTCCCTCTAGCATTAGACAAAAAATGGCCAAAACAACAAGTAAACCACTAAAATCTACCTAATTATCAAAATTAATGCTGAGATTAAACAGAGACTTTCCTTAACACAAGGATTCTTTCTAAGACTAGATCCACAGTAAACGAGTAAAACTAGACGATCTTTCAAAAGCTAAATTAAATTCTAATGAGAGCTGAGGACTTACCAAAAACAGTGTTAGTAGGATTCATGGCGACCTGATTCTTAGCGGCATCGCCGATCAAACGCTCAGTATCGGTAAAAGCCACGTAAGACGGGGTTGTTCGGTTTCCCTGATCATTAGCTATGATCTCCACTCGATCATGTTGCCAAACACCAACGCAGGAGTAAGTCGTGCCGAGATCGATCCCAATCGCCGGACCTTCGCCTTTGCCAGCCATAGCAACTTAAAACAAAACAACGATAAAGGTAGGAACAAGCTTGAAACCTCCAAGAATTTGATAGAAATTTCACAGAGCTTAAGCTTTTGAGTTAACTTGTTTGATGAGAGAGAAGGAGAAAAGTGGTGGTATATAAAGAAATTTTCATTTCTGGAAAGTTCGGATCGTGTATTTTCAGCCGTTGGATCAAGAATTATAGACGATTAAAGATTTCTTTTTTCATTCTCCCGCTCCTTTCTGGAGGGGTCAAGCTTGTCTAGGGGGTTCCAGAGCTTTCGGTTTCGAATTCTAAAGTAACACGTGGTGCACACGCGCCTACCGTTTGACAGGAAACGTACAATGTCCGCTAGTACTGTTGACGGGTAGGATTTTTCTGATTGGCTACTCGTATTTGTTACACTATTCACAGTTGGGATTGGCTAATCCTAGTCGATTGTTTGCTTGTGTCAAATTTTGGAATCATTCTTTGCTTAGGCCAAAGCCTCTGATTGGGATTCCACTTTCCAGGTTCTTTCCTCTTTCGCTTTTGCATTGCGTATCCAATACTTACTAGTTACTTTTATGAGATAATTATTGACTCTCTCAAGTGGAAGAAACGAAAGTAAAGAATTTCTTTTACGAAGAAAATGCCGAAAACTAACATACACGTGATTGATAAGCTTCAGGGTTTTTAATTCTTGCTTTATTGCTCATCAAAAAAATTTCTGTGGTACATATTGCTCAAATCATTGTCGACTATCTTATGAACATTTTGTCCAAACTACCCCAACAAAAACATTAAAAAAATAAATTATAGCTATTTCATCTCAAATTAAAATAGTATAATTTTAACACGTAAATGTTTACCAAACAATCTATGTTTATCTTAATTAGTAGTGGACCTTTTATAAATATTCGAATTTTCTTTTCCAAGGGACAATCAAAATTTTATTGTATCAAACAATTTTAAAAAAATGTGATATTATTATAAATAAATTAAATTAACTAATAAATTAATAAACTAAGATACAATTGGATCACATGCCATCGATTTCCAAAATTGTTAAACAATGATAAATCTTATAAACATATATGTTTGAAATTGATTTCTTATAACTAGCTATTCGTACTTCAAGTCTCCTTTATGTTCTATTTGATTGAATTAAAAATATGAAAAAGGTAGTTAATATTCATTAATCTTCCTTATACACCTAGTGTCTTCTTACAAAACTAGTTTATCTCTCAAACAAAGTACCTTGGAAGATTAAAATCTTCTTTTTAATATATTTTTACAACTTTGGATCACATTTCAGCTGTTAAAGAATTTTGATATAAATTGTAAATCTTAATATAAAAGCAAAGTGATTAAATTAACAGGAGAAATCTACCTTCTAATCCAACCAATGGATTAGAAAAAAATTCTGAAGTATATATTTATTCGTTTTTTTCTATTTTATTTCATAAAAATTATTTAGAATTAAGTAAAAACTTTGTTTTAATATGAAGAAAAGAAAAAATGACACAATTTTTTAAAAAAATATTTGAACTACTCTATATATATAAATTTTTATTTTTTTATAAGTAATAATTAATTAATTATAATCAAAATTATATTTATTATTTTTATATTCATATGAGGTTGATATAGCATGTTAATTTATCATAGCAAAAAGTGATAATATTATATAATCACGTTATCATATCACAGCACTATTTATAATAATAAGTTAATATATTATGTTATTAATATTAATTAATTAATTATTAATTATAAATAATTATTTAATATAAAATAAAAATAAAACTTAACTTAATTAAATATAATAAAATAATACAAATTTAATTATTTTTTAAATAATTCAGATATTTTTTAAAAAAGATGTACTTTGAGTCAATTGGGCTTGATTTATGCAGGGTTGGACCGGTCCATTTTCCTAGATGAAGCAAGCAAACCCATCAAACCTGAGCTGTATATTTTTTCCCATCCCAATATCGTAGCGGCACATGACGTGGACTAAATTTATTGGCCGAAAACATCCACCGTAAGAAATGCGCGCCCAGGGTCGGCTGGTGGTTTGTTTCATTTCAACGAACCATAAAAATTAGGATAATTCAAAAAATATTCTCTTGCCATCTCTCTTCCCCACTGCCAAAACCTCATCTCCAGTCCTCCAGCTCATGAGACTCTGAAGAAACTCTCTCCCTTTACTTCAAAACTCTCGCATCAATAAATAATCCATGGCGAGAACTCTGATTTCATCACAGCCGTTCATTGGCATTCCGCTTCCATCGTCAAAAATTTTTCACCATGGTGGCCTCTACACGCTCCCTCACCGTAGACTCGTCTCCACCAGAGTCCGTCTCAGCTTCAACGAAATCCCTCCGAATCCCTCCTTCGACTCTTCCCTCGATTTCCAAGCACTTTGTACCAAAGCCGAGAGCCTCCTCTACACTCTCGCCGACGCTGCGGTTGCAGCCGATCCCGCCGCCGGGTCTACCGACGCCACCCCGCAAAAGAATGGCGGCTGGTTCGGCTTCATCGCCGAATCAATGGAATTTGTTCTCAAGGTATAGCTTCCTTCCTAGTACAAACACCTACTCGAGAAAATCAATCAAGTAATTAATTAGTTAATTAATTCAGTAAGTAACTATTTGTTGATTTATGTTGTTTTTTTTAGGTGTTGAAAGACGGATTATCAGCGTTACACGTGCCATACTCGTATGGATTTGCGATTATATTGCTTACGGTTATAGTCAAGATTGCTACATTTCCTTTGACAAAGCGACAGGTTTGTATTTGTTTTAACTTGAATTTGAAAAAGGAAGTGTTTAAAATATAGCTGTATTTTGACTTTTTTTTACTCGATAGTTAACTGTTCGTTAACGATGGTAATTACATGTTTAGGTGGAATCAACATTAGCTATGCAAAACCTTCAACCAAAAATAAAAGCTATCCAACAAAGATATGCAGGCAATCAGGTAATATTAAAGTTTTAATTTTAGTATTTATTTTTATCAATTAGAAAGGTTTTTCATTTTGATTTAATTGTTTGTTTTGGTGTTGTACAGGAAAGAATACAACTTGAGACATCTCGTTTGTATAGGCAAGCTGGGGTTAATCCTTTGGCAGGTATCCTTTTGTTGATTTTTCACATTCAATCAATGTTAGCATCTTTTGGAAGTTGGTTCTTTGCTTCTTTGGAATCTTAGATGTTTAAATCTGCTGATCAAAAGGTTATGGTGGTGTTGTGGTGGTATACTTGAACTTGAATTTAGGTGTTAGTATTATTTTATTAAAAAAATGAATAATTAATTCATTCTCTTTAGATGTAAATTTGTCATCATCTGTAGCATCAAATGTGATTACCAGTATATATACTTTTTAAAGTGGCATTTTGTCTCTTTTCAGTTTCTTGAGGTCTTATAGCTGTTAGCTTCATGGTGATGATGCCGATTAATATCTTAGATCTTCTTCTCCATAGGTTGCTTCCCTACTTTGGTGACTATTCCAGTCTGGATAGGCCTGTATCAAGCTCTTTCAAATGTGGCAAATGAGGTAAGGAATTGGTTGACATAATATAACATTCTATGTGACGTGGGAAGACTCTTTTACATGGTAACAACCTTAATCAATTGCTGATTGTTACAAAATTTTTACTTAAAGGGACTGTTTACGGAAGGTTTCTTTTGGATCCCTTCTTTGGGTGGGCCAACTACAATTGCTGCTCGACAAAGTGGGTCTGGAATTTCTTGGCTTATTCCATTCGTGGTAATAAACTTTCCTAAAATTATTTATCAGGTTAACAATTCCATTTGCTGTTCCTGTAGATTTCAACATTCTAGGTTACCTTGCTTTTGAGATGAAATGCATAACAAGACACCACTGTATTTTTATAGCACTTCTTTGTGACAATTCTCTACATTTTTAATCTTGTTTTAAATCTATGGAGATGTTAAAGAGACTGATTCTTGTTTTATTTTATTTTAGCCTTTTGGCATCAATATATTCCTTAACAACTCTGGGAGGGGAGACTACTATTTGTGAGGATCGAAAGATTAGGTTTACCTTTATGGTTTCCTGTTGGTGCTGTCTAGTTCATTGTAGCATCTTCATATGTGGTTGCCAGGGATGGAAAAAGTGATTATAATATTACTAGCTACTAAACATGTGCAATAATATGATTAAACTGCATATCAAATTAGAGATTTCAGCAATTGCTTTTGTTGATCAGGCATAGAGACAGTCTGCTGTCATAGGTTCGTATATCTGATATAGTTATCTAACATATGAGGTGTCATTCAGGATGGCCAACCACCATTGGGATGGCATGACACTGCTGCATACCTTGTTTTGCCTGTGCTCCTTGTTGTCTCTCAATATGTTTCAATGGAGCTCATGAAGCCTCCCCAGGTAAGAACAGGTCTAATTAGTCCATTTGATTCCTTTTATATATTTACTTATTTGCTAAGTAGTTTGAAGCTCTACAATTTCTTTTGACAGACGGACGATCCTGCCCAAAAGAACACACTTCTTATTTTCAAGTTTCTTCCGCTTATGATTGGTTACTTTTCGTTATCTGTTCCATCAGGATTATCAATTTACTGGTTAGTCTCTTTTAGCAGTTTTATTGAAACCAATAGACTTAACATATGTGCTTTGCTTCTAATTCACTTTCTACTTGTATTACAACTCTATACTGCATACTCTTGTGCTATCAATATTTTTCTTGATCTTGTTGTATGTGTCAGTGGGAGTAGAATTTCGAAACTTGATTTTTCTTGTATTCACTGTGCTTATTTTGCATTCTCAGCTTGAATGTATCTACAATTGAAATTTGCATATATTAGAATAATTTTCTTGGTTTCATTGCACTCGATTCCTTCTGTATTTAATTTGCAGCAAAATTTGCATATGCGAACATGCTTTTCTTAGCTTCACTGCATTTTATTCCCTTTGCATTTAAATTCATGCACCCACCACTAAATCTCCACATCTAATTTTTATCATCATTTGTTCTCCCACTGTGCTGTATGTACGTGAATCTATATTCCTGAACACACACTCCCATTTTATTAAATGTGCTATAGACATGTTGCTTGTTCTCGATTATCTTAGTTTCTAAAACACCATGACTTTTTTTTTCCCTTATATTAAGTGCTGAAACACCCAAACTTGCTTTTAACGAGTACACATTATTGTTGAGCTACATATAATGGACATTAGTTTGTTTACATGTCCAAAAACATGTTCTTCTATTGGTTTATGAAGTGCAGCTTGCCATTCTCAGGTTCACAAATAACGTCCTTAGCACTGCACAACAAGTGTGGTTGCGCAAGTTAGGTGGTGCAAAACCTGTTGTTGATGAGAGTGCAAGTGGAATTATAACTGCAGGACGTGCAAAACGATCAGCTGCTCAGCCAGCACGGCCTGGGGATAGGTCAGTTCCCTGCTTCTTAAAAGTTGCATATGTTTCTTGTTTTGCTTCAAATTTAGCTTACCGAAAAGTAAATGAAAATTAACAGGTTCGGACAATTAAAAGAAGAGGAGAAGAAGAAGAAAGTAAGCAAGGCTCTGCCAGCAGAAGAGGTTCAGACTTTAGATTCTGCATCTGATTCTGATGAGGGATCAGATGCAGAGACAAAGGGCAAGGTAAATTTTTATTTTAGTGACTAGAGGCTGCTTATGGAGCATTTGAACCATTGTTTGGAATTTCTCATAGATTCTCATCAAATATAAGGGGGAAAAAAAATAGAATCTCTCTTTTATTGAAAAAAAGAAGCATGATTGTGTTGGGTATGGAGCCCAATGCATAGTTGATACTTGACGAGTATTACAACTTTCTTGAACTTGCCATTTCTTTTTGATCACATTCAAGAAGATGCTGATTGCATGTCTAGACTCTTCATGATTGACAGTTGTCAAAGATTGTTTTCTTGTGGGACCATGGATAGCAAGGTTTTAATCTTCCTTGCAAGTTGAACTGTATGAAGTCATTAGTGAGCATGGTACTCCTTTTCTCTGTCATGTGCCATCTTCTAAACTTGTCATTTAGGACAGCAATAAGAAGCAAATAATGACTTCGAAAGCTAGTCATGTTTGGGAGAGCTGAAGTTAGTCTGCAGCACTATGTTTATGGCAGCATGATCATGAACCCAAAATTTTGACTTTTTTGTGTCAGTAGGTGGGTTCCACTGCTGCAAAATCCAACATTGATTGAATCATGTAGTAAAATCAAACAGTTTCTTTTGTGTGTGTGTGCGTGCAAGCATGGGTATGCTATTAACATGGAGAGGATTCATTGGTCACATGAGGGGACATTAACTGCAACCACAAATAACTTGTCTTATGTGCCTAAATTAATTTTGTTGCAGATGACTGTAGTTAACTTTAAAATGGCATTGGTCGTTCTCTTATTCTAAAGTTGAAGAATAAAGACATCTAAAATTGAATTTAAATATTTCAAATGTGATAACTGTACAGGTCTTGGGAGGTTTGGCTTTTCTAAGTCAAGAAACATGCTACTTTATTTTAGGCTTGTAGCTAGAGGGCTGGTTTTTGGATGTGTAGGTGTGATGTTGTTTTCTAATATTTCACCATTAGCGGTTGTGCCAACTACTTCCTTACCCCATCTCTCCTCGAAAAGCAAAAACTAATTTGCAGTTTCCAACAGGGTGACGAGGCTCTCAAAGAAGCTTATGCTTCCAGTGCAAGCAAACAGGTTCCTAATATTTCTCGGCCAAGACGAAGCAAGAGATCAAAGCGGAAGCGTGCTGTGTAAGAGGATTGTATGCTTAATTGTTGTAGTTTACGGTGAGTCCTGTATATTTAATGGAATTGTACTGTTCTTAATATAGTGGCCATTTTTATGCTGGCTCATTCATCTTAAGATTTATTGCAAAATCATGGAAAACTGTCTGACTGAAAAATGGTCATGCCCACATGCTCTAAAAAGCCCATATTTTTCGTATTTCAGTCATTGCTCAGGTTAAGAAAATTTTATTCAACTGTGTAACCTGGCATTTTTACCATGTGTTATGTTACGTGGCTGTTAAGCATTTTAAGCCTCCTTCCTGGAAAAATTATGTTCAAGTTGTAGGAATCTTGCAGTGCGAATAGTTGCAGCTTCATTGCTTCCTCTGATCTGATTTTAACCTCTGAATTGGGGAATGGTTGGGTTTATAATTTATTTCCTTGCAAATGAAGATCTATCAATTCTTTGTTTAAATTGTTTCAGCCAATTGAGAACACAATTTGTTGACAGTTTTACTTTCAGTCAGATTCAAGATTCAAGGTTCAAATCAAGCACACATTTTCTTTCACATGTAAAAGAGGGTGCCTCTTTCTGCAAACAAGGGATACTCTAACATAGCATTTGGCATATTATCTCAACTGCATTGAATGGAAGCCTTGTGTTGTAGAACTTTGTAACAAGGAGATAGGATACCTTCTGATTGAAGAAAACCATACATACCATCTCACAGCAATCCTTTACTAGGTGTGTAAAGCCAGAGCTAACTCATCTAAAAATTTTAGTGGAAAATAGGAGCATACAATAGTACAATAATACGTGCTTTCTGACATGAATCTTAAAAGTAAATTTCATTCTTGTACAAGCCCAAAGTCTACGTGACACATGTGACATTCAAACCAGATCATGCTACCCTCATTCTATTTCCTATGCTGGCTGTTGCATCCACTGACTTATTCCCTAGACGGTGGGCGGTGATTTCCTACTGGGTTGGGTCCAGATGGGGATTTATGAATCTTCTTTGTTTCAACCTGTTTTTCATCATTTTACAGATGCAAGGAGTTTTAGTCAACAATGCCTTTATAGTAGCTAAGATAAATTCAATAGGTATAAACCAAAAGAGACTACTCAGTGCTTACCCAGGTAGGCAATGCATTTCTAGTGCGTGACTTTGGCATGGGGCTTCTAGGTCTGAGCTTGAAGTGAACTGTTGGCAGTAAGAAAATATATACATGCATTAGAACCTACAAGAATATGTAAAGTCTGCTTCACGTAGTTCTATGCAACGCTTCTGTCTGTAAGCAAGAGAGAGAGAGAGAGAGGGTTGCCTGATTCAATAGCTTGAACATTGATTTGGGATTCCTGGAGCTGAGAAACTGCAAGCAGGAGCCATACTAGTAGAAGATAGATTAGAACTTGTCCTCTCATCTTGTGCAGGTGGTAACATGTGCTGCATGCTTTGGGGTGTTGGGGAGGCTCTTACAAGCATGAGGGAGCATTTTTATCTGATACATTTACTGTAATCATTGCCAAACTTGAAAATAGATGCAGGAATGTTTGTTAAAGGTGCTTGGGAATCCTATGCCATTATATGCTAGATTGATAAGATTGAGAAATCTGTGTTTCTCGTTATTGTGGATTGACTTCTTCCGTGCTATCATTTGTCAGTGATCATTACATCCATGATATATATTTACAAGTACATGCAATTAATTTTTCTTGAGTGCTTTGAGCCTTGCTGTCGGCACGGGTGTTGGGACCCGCCAGTGTATATTCAGCTCCCTGAGTTGCTGTATGTCTTTATCTGGGCAATTTTACTCCCTCCATTGTGCACTAAAAGACTTTTGAGGACTTAGCGAAGCAGTTAAGCCAAGCAGCCTTTTGTTATTGATTCATGTCACTTGTTGAAAAGAAAAACAGCTCAGGTGGAAAGGAGTTCCTGTCACCTACTTTTTTTTTTGTGATCGGCATGAGGTTCACGCTGGCTGCAAAATGCTTGTCGATAGAGCTGCCTGTGCTAAACTTTACAGTTGCCTCTGGGCAGGCGCTAATGGTTGCTAGTTTGCATCAAAACAGGTGCGTTTTATGCATTCATTCACTGACGCATGCAGTCTGTCATGAAGAGTCATGATGCTTCCATGTTGAAAAACTTCCATAGGACTATCATGGAAATTGGGACAGGAGTGGGGGAAAATAGAAGAAAAAGTTGTTTTCGGACGTCCAGTTGTGCGCCTCTGCTTTTTTATTCTTTTACTATTTTTTTCCAATATTAGATCAATTACTCTCTCTCCCTCTCCATCTGTCGTTGCATCCTTACAGGTTACAATTCTCTCCCAAATACTAAATACAACGTGTAAAAATAATGTAATCCGTATCATGTTTCTTCTTGTTTATATTTTCAACTCGAACAATTCAAAATCCATTAAGTCATGCTTTCAAAAAAAAAACTCATTTAGTGATTGTTTGTCTAAATTTTTTTTCAATTTATCTATTTTTTAAAACCAAAAGTCGGATTAGACAAGATATTAAAAAATTCTTAAAAAAACCGGTTCTTTTAAAAAAAATAAAATCTAGAAAAAATTTCATAAAAGAGTTTTTTTCTCTTTTTTTAAAAAAAGAAATCAGTTTTTTAAGAAATTATTTTTTATTCCAAAAATGTTTGATCTATTAAAAATAATTTATACATTACTATTTCAAAATATATCTTCTCAATTTAATCTAAATCTATTTGTTAGAAAAAGGAGATCTTTACTTATAAATTAAGAAACATCTTATCTATTTGTGATATAAGACTTATGACATTGGTCTCCATTTAATAAACATGTGTTTCTTGGCTAACAGTTACATTTGAAGTAGAAAACAAGGTGAAAAGCTTCGAAGTGACTTAAAAAACTGAAAAGTTTCTATGATCGGGAACTCCTCCGTTAAAAAATATAATAAAATTTTAGTGATGAAGGCAGGTAAGTGATTTCCGGGGATTTGGGTGATTTATTATTAATATTTGCATTATAAAAGTCAAAACTGCCTATGATGGACACTTGATTTGGATGCATTAATTAGTAAAAGGTTTACATTAATCTAAACCACCCGGACAAAAAGAATCTTGGCCCATGCGTTCTGTGATATGATTATCTTTACCAGGATCTCGTATTAGGGCTAAAAAGGACTCACCTGTCAATTAAAACAATAGAATGGGGTTAACTTGTTTGGTTTTTTGTATAGATTAAAAAATGAAGTGTATATATATATATAAGTATTTATTAGATATGTATTGAAAAGTATTTCACCTTAGATATATAAGATAGATTTTACCTTATTAGATATATTAAAATTTAATAAAAGTAAATATTGCTTTAACTGTTTTTTCCAAATTAGAGCATGAAAAATTTGAATGACCAATTTAATGCATAAAAAAAAGTTCCCCATTAAGGGGTTTCGTGAGTAAATCAACAAGCTGATTTTGTTATGGATCTAAATTGAATTTTATTTCAACTTTTAATTTCAACTTTTGTGATTGAAATTTAATTTCAATTTCATACTATTTTAAACTCTGAAACTAAACTTTAAATAAATTAATAAATTATGGACTCATGTAACTAATTCAAAAAACATACTTAATAAGTAATGAAATATTCATATTCATATATTCAAAATCCGTCTTATTTTTTATTGATGTAAAATCTGTGACAATTTGTTATGAAAATAAAAAAAAATAAAACGAGAAAGAAGGATGTGAATTTAGAATTTCTCATCACAAAATAAACAAATAAATATTTACTCTTACAAACCACAAAATATCGGAATCCCATCCCACAAAAGCCCAGGTGGCTCGTAATTAATCATTTTTGGGCCAGACATGAGCCAGTGATCCAGCAAAAATTTCACCTCGTGTGGGCTGAGAGAAAATACTTCCGAGTCTTGAATCCAAACAAGGCAAAAACTACATAGCTTTACATATTTCTGATCACTTCGACATTTTTATTATTTTAATCTTTCTTTATAGTAATTTTTTTCCCCAATAACAATTTTGAATAGATTTTTTTTTTGTCCAAAAGTAAGGAGTTCATAACAATTCGAAGTTATTTTAAACTTACTACTCCCTAGTGATATTCTTAACTTATACTATTGTTTGATATTTCCATGCTTCAGTTTCTTTCCTTTTTTATTTGGTAGATTTTATGCATATAAATTGTCACAAATAAATAAAAAATTTTGAGTTTATATTGGATTTGTTGACAGAGAATAAATTTTATACATTATTTATGAATAAAATATTTTATCATTTTGTTAATAAATAAATTTAAAAACTTTTATTTTTAGATATTTATAAGATGTCTTGTAATTAAATAATATTGTAACCCTATCTGATGTTAAATGAAGCTTTATACTCATGGTTTTGGAGGTTTCTCTGCTTTCGTTAGTGGTTGGCCTGAAATTTCTCTTTTCCCGTCTGACAATCTGTGTCATTTTGTCTCTTTGTTTGTCCAATATATTATCAATTAATAAAATAGCTTTGTTAGAATTGAATTCCGTGCAGGAAACGTGACCATAAAGCCGGAGATATCAAAACAAAAGCGACACGGATCTCGTACGCGGTGCTGCCTCAAACGCTTATCCACTCTGTGTTTGCCACTGTGTTTTGTCTTTTACTTGACCGTCCCACCTCCAACCCAATGCCCACGCTCTTTCTCCCGAACCTGAAACGCAACTCTTTCCCCTTTGGTCTTGGCGGAGTTCGGATGACCTTTTAGGATTGATTCTGATTACCGGTCTTCGGCATTCTGCGGTGCATGCAATGCAATCCTAGTCATCATTTTGCATGCATTCGGCTTCTTTATCTTTTTTTTTGGTCTAAAGTTTCCTAAAGCATTGCCATCAATGCAATCCTATTTATTCATAGAATTAAACCAGGTGTTTACGTGATGGTTCTTCATTATTTCTTGCTATCTTTTTCTTTCTTGAACTCTGGACATGATTTTCTTTTACAGGTAAAAAGTGATCAACCCAAATGAGTATTAAGCATTCTTTGAACTTTGAGGTGGTCCAAATCTATGGAAGAACTGGACACAATCTCAAAAATAATATGGTCCACATTACTAGCTAGTATGATTTCAATTTTTTGTTTTATGATATTTTAAGTTCTCGTAAAAGTTTTATATAAAACATTTAAATACAAATATTATGTTATAAATCTCACATCAGTAAAAAATAAAATAATTATTAGATATATAAATATAGATTATTTATTACCTATCAAATATATCTTTTGAGTTAGGAATATGTATTTACAATCAAAATAGACTCAGATCAATGTAAAAATCTTTCTTTTCAATAAGTAAAGAGTAAATGTAACATAATTCAGTGAGATACAATATCATGAATCAAGATAATATGGTTTTTGAGTATATAAATATGGATCATCCACCATTTATTAGATAGATTGCACGAAATTGAGTTTAAGGTCTAACTCGTAACATATAATTGATTGAGTAATTTTTAAAAATTTAAATTTAAATTATTAATAATAATTAAATTAAACTTTTATATATGTTTTAAAAATTACATACACTTTCGTTACAAAAAAAAACATTACATCTTATTCACTTGAATCTTTGAAATCCTCAACAAAATCACATATCATAATTATAATTATTAATTAAAATCTCATCGGTAGAATATAAAAATTCAAATAAAACTAGTATATGCTTTGATATCAACTTTAGCTTTATGAATCCAAAAATCACTAATCAATAACTTTTAAAATTTAAATTACATAATTTTAAAAATTTTATATTCTAAGTGATAATAATTATTGATTTAAATCTTTATATAAAATTTATCAACCATATTTATTATTTTTCATTTTCGACCTGAGATGGTGTCACATCTCAATGTAAGAACAACTTTTCATCATGAACCCACGGTAATTTGGCCTGCTCTTTTCCTGTCTGTCTTCTTCTGTTTTTGGAAGTAAGTGACTGGAAAATCTCCTCTCCTCTCAAGACGAGAAATGCATAATGGTAAACCTGGATTCTTGCAATTGAAGTTCATAAATGAGGCTCACGTGATCCTTGTTAACTACTTAACTTAACAGCGTACAGCTACTGGAATTGGAAATTTCGCAGTGTATAGGCTAGTGATGATAGCCAAGTTAGCTACTACGCCCCAGAAGGGGAACAACCATTTCAATTTCAGCAAACTGCGGGAACAGAATGCAAATGCAAACGTGCCTTCTTCTAACCTTAAAAGACGTTTCAGTCCTCACAAGTTAGAATCCTTTTGAGTTGTTTGTTCGTTTCTAAATCAATACTCAAAAGCCAATTAGTAGTGAAAGAAAAGACCCTAAAGTGACTTTATCTTTAGGCTTTACACTCAAAAAGTAGAACAACTGTCACATATTAACAAAGCATAATAAAACAAAAACAGAAGAAAATCCGCCTAATCAGCGCTGATTAGATTAGGATTAAGTTTGTAATTACTTGAAAGGTGAAACCACTCGAAAAGACTCTGAGAAAAGCTAGGTTAGGCACCCACATGAAAGTATCGACTCTGTCCTCTGGTTTCTGACCATTTTGCAGGGCGGCTCAGTCCTGAGCAGTGATTATAAAAACCGTTTTCACATTGGATAAAAGCCCAAAAATGAGAAAAGGGTGTTTCAGTCTTTTAACCGACTTACACCTTTTCTTCTTCAATTCTATAAGAA
The DNA here is from genome assembly GCF_002168275.2 of Theobroma umbraticum. Taxonomy (NCBI): domain Eukaryota; kingdom Viridiplantae; phylum Streptophyta; class Magnoliopsida; order Malvales; family Malvaceae; genus Theobroma; species Theobroma umbraticum. The sequence continues at coordinate 10,204,528 of NW_018397257.1, forward strand.
GCAAAGAGAAATCCCATCTCTTCACTCACTCGAGAAAATGGCTTCTACTTTGTGTGCTTCTCTGTTCTGCTTTGTTACCCTTTTTCTCCTATGCAGCTTTGCTGGAGCTACTCAGCCTGGTCTCATTTTGACACTTGTTAACAACTGCCCTTTCACCGTTTACCCAGCTATCCAACCCAACGCTGGCCACCCTGTCCTTGAAAGAGGCGGCTTCGCCCTCCAAACCCTGACCCACCGTTCCTTCCCTGCACCAACCGCCCACTGGTCCGGCCGTATCTGGGCCAGAACCGGCTGCACCCACTCCAACGGCCATTTCTACTGTGCCACAGGAGATTGTGGCCACCGCATAGAGTGCAGTGGCCTCGGTGGGGCCCCCCCTGTCACACTGGCACAGTTCAGTCTCCACCACGGTGGCCACAAGGACCTCTCTTCCTACGCCGTCAGCCTTGTCGACGGTTTCAACGTCCCCATGACTGTGACCCCGCACGAAGGCAAAGGCCTTTGCCCTGTCGTTGGCTGCAAGGCTAACCTACTCGCCACGTGTCCCGACAAGTTGCAGCTTCGGTCTCCGCCGGGTCACGGTCCGGTAGTGGGTTGTAAGAGCGGATGCCAAGCCTTCGGTACGGACGAGCTCTGTTGTCGGAACCATTACAATAGTCCTCAGACGTGTAGGGCTTCGAGTTTCTCAGAGTTTTTCAAGCATGCTTGTCCTGCCACGTTTACATATGCTCATGACAGCCCTTCGCTCACGCACGAGTGTGCTTCGCCACGTGAGCTCAAGATTATCTTCTGTCACTAGGCAGACAGTAACTCACCTTTCTTGTACCAGCTTGAGTTCTTGAGAGATTTTAAGCAGAAAAAAAAAGGACAAGGGAACTCTGGTTCTGTTCATTTCTAGTGTTATCGTATCTAGTGTATGTTTGTAAGTTGGGCTTTAAGAATCAATGGTGTTGAAGTGTAATTGGAGTATGTCTAACTGAAATGGATGTTCCGCGTGAGTGTTTGCTTTGTGTTGATCATAAAAAGAAGAGATTAGATGTTGATTTTCATTCAACAGTAGAGAAGAAGAGCATGTGTCAAATGTTATGTACTGGAGTTTATCATTATAGCATATGGCATATTCCCTCTCTCTCTCTCTCATTTTCTTCTCCTTTCCTCTTTAGTGCGTACAGTGACATTGTAATTTTTAATAGGATAGGGAAGTGATAAAGTGTCTTATTGAATGCATCTAGTTTCGTTTTCCTTTATATGTCGTGTTACTCTGTTTTCACCTTGTAAGTAGAAAAATGGGATTTGGCAGCAGATATTGCTTGTTGATTCTGACCCAAATTAGCAGTTACTGATAATAATAGTTTAAACTCTCACCCCTTTTTCTCTGACAAGATTGCGTTAAGACCAAAGCAAAAATCTTTCCCTGGAGAGTTAGCCCCATCATGTAATAAAGTGTGCAAAAAAAGAAGGTTACACAACATGCCATGGTCTGTGGTGTTGCTACTGTTTCTGTTTTTGGGGAGGGAGGGAGTACTCGAGGAGGAGACAATGGAGACAGGGAGCGGCAGAGAAAGGAGCACCAAAATAATGGTGAACCGTGAACCTGAAAAGGCCCCATGTTCGATTTTTCTTTCTTTTCCTTTTTTCTGGGCTCTTTTCTCAAAAATTCTTTTTTCTTTTTCATGCGTGTGCTACAGTGCCTTCACGTGAAGTGTTTGCTTTCTTACTTGCCGTCCTGCTCCCTCACCTTTGCTTTGGGCACACCCTTTACGACGACGAATTATCGCCCTCTCATCTTGCCTTCTTGAAATGTAGACTTGGAAGTAGAAGATGAAATTTACTTTGATGAATTCAGCGACGGACGGAGCAGGTGGCGACTTCAAGCTTCTGCTTTGATCGTATCTGGTTCAGTTAAAAAATCTCCAAATCCAGAACAATCTTTAACGAGTCAATCAAGAACGCCCTGTCCTGCTTTCTTTATTTTATTTGTTATTATTATTATTATTATTATTAATTTAATTTTTCGTTTTTTACCATAATATAGAACTACGTGAGATTCTTTTTCATATAGTATTTTCTCTGTCTTCAAATATTTTTTATTTTTATCGAGGTTGATATAATATTTTGATTTTAGTATATTTTAAATTTTAAAATTTTTTATAATATAAATATTTAATATTTTTAATATAAAAATAAGTACATTAGATGTCTTAAATAGATTTTATTTTCAAATATTCAAAAATTAAGTACCAATAAAAAATAAAACAAAAGAAATAATAATGTTACTTTATTATACGCCCAGCGCATTATGAGATGGTTGCTGTCAATCATTTCACCAATTCTTCATTCTTTATGAACCTTGTTTCCTTTCTTTCGGCAGTGGTACAAATTTCATGGTCCACTTTTTTAACTAAAAAAAATTATTAAATAAAAAAAAATTTATTTATAAATTCTAACCTTATCTCATCTTTAATTCATATTGTACATAATATTTTTCATCACTCAATTATATAATATTTTTGTTATATTAATTTTTTTACCTATAAAAAAATTCAATAATCTAATTTTCTTCAATCTTATTATTTTTCGTTACACAAATATTGTATGGAAAGTATAAATTTTTTATTTTTTAAGTTCAAAATTTTCATTTTCAGCACTTTATGATTTGAATTGATGCATGGAGAAAACTTTAGATACTATCATATTGGGCGAACCTTTGGTTATTAGAAAAAAGAAAGAAAAGGGTAACATTTTTTATCCAATGAGATGCCTTACAAAAAGAGTAAAACCCCAAGGTTTACCTTGGAGTTATACTATAGAGTAGAAAGCTTAAGCTTAATTAATTAATTCAACATTTTTTACTTTCTTCTTTTCAATTTTAATTATAATCTTTCATATGCCCTAATTAGATTCATTTAATTAGAATACGAATTTGGAAAATTTTATTCTTCCAAACAACATTTTTATTAAATTTAAACATGCAATTTTCAATTTTAATAGTTCAAATTTGAGCCCCTGGCTTTGGTATTTAAGGGAAAATATAATTAAACTTTAATAATTTGTCATTTTTTAAAATATTTTTCACGAGGATCTCAAAATAATTGGTATCTCTCAACGTTAAGCTAGAAGACAGGTACACTATTCTGGTTCTTGAATCTTGCTTCTTCCTATGGCAGATCCAAACAGAGAAGAAACCATAAAATTCCTTGGCCAAAGCAAACCATAATAAATAAATAAAATTATTTTGACTTGTTTACCAAGAATTTGGTAATCAAATTGGACTTTGTCAATTGATTTAATTATAAACAAAGTTTGAATTCATAACCAAAATTAATTTGAAGTAGCTCATTTTACTAGGTGGATTTATTTTTTGGATAATTGCATAAACTAAGCCCGTTATAGTTCCTGCTAAATATAATAAATGCCATGGTTTTTCCACTGAAAAAATACCTCATTGGCAGAAAATAGAATATAAATAAATTAGTGATCTTATTGGAATTTAACTCAAACGTATTTACTTTATTTAAGATGTAGTGTCATAGTTAAATAAATATTTTAATTTCACTTGAAAATGAAATATTATGAGTTATGAAACCAAATATATATAAAATTATAAATCCATAAACATTTTATATTATCAAATAGTATGATTTTGTGAATTTCACGTGCATAATTGCATATTCAATGAAATGCTTAATTACCCATTTTTGTTGAAATGTCAATGAGATTTTTTTTTTGGGTTGCAAGAAATCCTTAAGAATTTATGCATGATACAACAAAGTAATTCCACATTTGTAATTATTTTTCCATTCACTTCACCTTTTTACTATTTTCATAATAAAAATCTTACTTATTGTGAAGGATTGATTTATGATTTTTTTTGTTACCCATAAACATATGTGTCTTATTCGAAATGGGAAATTATTGTTGAAAATAATGTATGATTTTTGCATTAACGATAGAAGTAAGTATCTTATTGAAAGTGTGAAATTATTATCGAAAACAATTTATAATATTTTTATTAATAATAAACGAATGTATCTAATTGGAAGTGTAAAATTAATATCGAAAATAATTTGTGATTTTTTCATTAATGATAAACGTATGTATCTTATTGAAAGTGTGAAATTAATGTAAAAAATAATTTATGATTTTTTCCATTAACGATAAATATATGTATCTTATTGGAAGTGTTTATGATTTTTTTGTTAATGATGAAGGTTTGTATCTTATTGGAAGTGTGAAATTAATGTTGAAAATACTTTATGATATTTTTCTTAATGATAATTTATTGGGGGTGAAGATAAATTTATTTTTTAATAAAAAAATTTACCACCCTAGTTACCTCAACTTTTATACCTTCACAAAGGTTTAAACTTACCTTAGTCACTGCTTACAAATTAACCCTCCTGGAAGTTGGGTCCCACAAGGATAGCGAAATCAGAACGGTTGAATCAACATTACGAAGGAAAGCACCCGAATCATAGTATCTTTCACGCCGATCCACGGCAGACCGAAGCTTACGTGGCACATTCTAATTCGCCTAGAGACGCATCCCAAAGCAAACCGAACCGTACATAATCCTAGCTCTCCCGTGCACAATTGTGAGTCCACAATCGGCGAACCTTCTCTTTCTATCTATAAATTGAAACAAAGTGTCGGCTTTTAATTTTCCCTTATTTTTCCTCTCTCTTCAAATCGCAGAGCTTCTCGCAGCTCTCTCTCTAGAACCCTGCCTCTTTATCTCTATCTTTATTGTTTATATGGCATCTCAAGCCAGCCTCCTCCTTCAGAAACAGCTCAAAGGTAGTCTTTTTTTTTTATCGATTTCAATTTTAATGATTCAAAATTATGAAAATTTTGGGGTTTTGTTTCGATTCTGAGCCGGGTTTTAATTGATCGTTTTGCAGATCTTTGTAAGAACCCGGTTGATGGGTTCTCAGCCGGATTGGTTGATGAGAATAATATCTTTGAATGGAGTGTTACAATTATTGGACCACCTGATACTCTTTAGTAAGTGTTTTCGTTTTGGTAAAGTTTGTTTTTTATTGGAATTAATTGTTTCTTATGGATTCTTTGATGTGGCTTTGGTTTGATGACATTGGATCAGGAGTTTTGGTTGTGATTGATGCTTAATAGGACTTTGGGTTTTGAAATTGGATTGATTTTGCTGAATCATGATTGATGCCAGGGTTGATTGTAAGGTCTTCTATTGAATTCGAAAGGAATTTTGGGTTCTGAATTGGATTTGCTTGATTGATTTTTAGGTGATTGTGAGGAATAGTTGATTTGGAGTTTTACCTAGTCATTGTGTTGCCAATTGCTATTTAGTTAGTTTTGTTGAATTGGTTGCAAGAGAGAGCGAATTGTTTGTTTTCAGCCTTTATAAGGAATGACTTGGTTAGGAGTCGTTGAAAGCTTCTGTCAATGTAACTATACTTCATTAAGTTTCATCTTTAAAACAGGGTTTTTCTAGAATTGGGCATGATAAATTTTGGATGATGGCATGGTAGCTTCTTTGCTTCTATTTGGAGGTTTGTTGGTTCTGAGCAGTACAAATTGTTGTTCTTGTGCTTCTTGACAATGCTATTTGTTTGCTGCTAAGATAAGTTTCTTTGCTTTGTAGTTCTATGTTCTTGTTACTTGTCTTTCCTTCCCGTTGCTTGTGCTCAATTTTACTGTTCTTGTTCTTGAGTAACCATGACATTGAATTGAGTTATATAGGGATTGTTTTTAGTGGTTGTGGCTACAGCATATGTCTTGTAATCTCATGATTTATTGTTTATGTTCTTTAACAAAAATATTCAAATTTCAGTGAAGGGGGATTTTTCAATGCCATTATGAGCTTTCCCCCCAATTATCCAAACAGCCCTCCAACAGTGAAATTTACATCAGAGATTTGGCATCCTAATGGTATACCTTTCTCTGTTCTGGTTCTTACATGCCTTTATGTAATGCAAGAATTAATTTCATCTCTATTTGTTCCGCAGTTTATCCCGATGGGCGTGTTTGCATATCAATTCTTCATCCTCCAGGTGATGATCCAAATGGCTATGAGCTTGCAAGTGAGCGGTGGATGCCAGTACATACGGTATGTTCATGAAGTGTCAATTAATTATGAATTGTCTTTTTGTTTTTACCTGTTCAAGGGCTAATGACATATGTAGCGCCATAGATTTTAACTTTGCTCAAACTTTAACTATTTGATTGCAAGCATGTAACTTCTTTTATCAGGCAAAAAGGAAGACAGGTAAGAAGTATAATCTGGAAATCATAAGAGATTTACATGTAATTAGAAACTGAAATTATACATGAATGTCTTACTAGTGAATGAGTTATTCACAAATTTGCAGTTACCCTGCTCCTCGCTACTTTGTTTTTCTCCCTTTTTTTTCCTTGACACTGTGATAGTACATTAACAAATGTAGTACTCTTATTATGTGGCAGGTTGAGAGTATTGTTTTGAGTATCATATCAATGCTTTCCAGCCCTAACGACGAATCTCCGGCGAATGTTGAAGCTGCAGTAAGTGATTGTTGATTGTCTTGAATTATATATTCCTTTTTTTGCAACAACTTTGGTCTTTGGTTTGTTGGTTCTTACAAGGGTGGTTCCCTTTCTATCTTCGCGGTATATGATCTCTGCATTTGCATGCAATGTTCCTTTTGAATGTTTGATGAAACTTCCATTGACATGTACTAACATGTTATCTACCCTTCTATTAAGGGTAACAAATTTCCTTAAAAAGCTTCTGGGATTGTGCTTATATTAACTATCATTAATTAAAATGACTATTCAGATTATATGGGGTTTTAATATGTACTTGTTTCTTTACTCCGTATATTCCTAGGGTATTTACTATTTAGTTATGTTGTCATCCCACTTTTCTTTGCCAAAGTCTCTGTACATATGGTGCACATCCAATTTCATGTGCCGAGTTTGCTTCCATAGAAATGTGTTGTTATACTGTTTTTTCTCCCCTTTATTTGTAGCCCGACTCTAAAATTCCATCAAAAGGTACACATGCTTTATTCCCTAGTCCTCTTTGTTAGAAATTCCCCTAATATGGAGCCTTATTATATTATCATTCCTGTGGCCTGGTGTTTTATCTCTTTTCTTCTCCACCTGATGCAGCCATTGGCATATGCTCAAGTTTTGTCATATATTTCATTTGGAAACTTTTTACTCATGAACTTAAAAGTTGCTGTTTTACAACTTATTTTGGTTGACAGACCAAAGAATCAAAACCATGCTCTTCCATCCGTGTTTCTTACGACCAATATTTTTGTGTAAATTGCAGAAGGAATGGAGAGAGAGGAGAGATGAATTCAAGAGGAAGGTCAGCCGCTGCGTCAGACGGTCACAAGAAATGTTGTGATTTGTTGCTGGCGCTTCTTCTCTACATATGTACCCAGGGAATGCCTTAATTTATTGTGTGGGGAGATGTGGTTGATACAACACTGCAGTGTTCTTGTAGAATGCCATCTGAAGTTCTCACACTTTACCCCTTTTTACTTTATTTTCCCTTCTTGTGGTGAAGTAATTGTAATAACTGTCAAAAACGTTTATGTATTCAAAAGCGTTTTGGTTTTTTTAGTGTTTGTTGGCAAGCGTTCTTGTTGAGTCCCTCTATCATAAGGTCTTTTTTCTGGTGACTCTTCTTTGGATGGACATTTGTCTTTTGTTAGATGCTTTGATTTTGATCTCTATTAGTAGGTTTTACAATCTACTTGTCGATCAAACTCCAAAACAATAGTATTTTATTTTTTCTTTTGCCAGCCTTTTATTCTCTTGTTCTGCCCCTAAAATATCTCTGCTATAGACAGAGAAAGAAAGGAAGTGGTGTTGAATATCTGCTCCCTTGAATTAATTGAATGCTCAATCTCAGAGGAATGAAGTGTTACCAAACTCTTTTAGCACTTCAACTGAATTGTACCCTCTTATTTCTCTTTAGTTTGCGGTTAACAAAGAAGCATAAAAATACTTTCCTTAAAAGTTATTAGTCGATTTTTTCATATTTTTAAGCAAACTCATTTTCAATTAATGAACTCATAAATTAGTTTATTGAATAATAATTACCAGTGACAAGCTGAACAAAGCAACCTACTAAACAAGTATGGAGGAGAATGAAAGAAAGTAGGACTAGATAGGAAACAATAGTAGAAATCAAGCATAAAATTTAAATTAATTAGAATATTATTATGATTATATATATATATCCTACTAATTTAAACTCACAAATATAATTCACATCCGCACTCATAACAACTTACCTTAATACATAAATTAACACATAACAAAGGTTATGAACTTTTTAGTTCCATCAGTCTTGTTTTGATGCGTGAACATAGCTCCCCATCCTGACGGTCAGGCCATCAATGTCACGCACATACCCGACCTTCTGTCCCCAATTCTGCTTGTCCTCTGGCTGGCTCACGGGCAGCGCTCCATTCTCCACCGCCCGCTGTCCTCCAACCATAACAACAATTGAAACCAGTCAAAACAAAAAATTTATACTTGTAATATATGCCCATTCATCACATTTGTTCTTCATAGCCAAATATTCGTCATAATCGTTCATGGATCAATATGAAAATTCTGGTAAAATAAGAAACACCATTGTTGATTTGTTGTCTACAAACCTTGAATGCAGCATCGACGTCTGTGTAAACCAAACAGAGTTCCACTGGGGGTCGCTCGCTATCAGATTTTGGGACTTGGACCGCACCGGTTAGGTCATCGGTCTCGTGTTGGTGTCTGGGAGTGAAGGCAATCGTGGTATGCCCACTCTCCAGCTCTCCCCATCTGTAATTAATTACCCCCAAAAAACCACCATTGGAAAACCAAATGAGCCAAGCCATGGGCACGTCCGAAAATCACATGCAAATATTTTGAATGATGCATACGTACCTGTGAGACTCGTCCAAGCGACGAACGTCGTAACCAAAGGCTTTTGCGTAGAAATCTACTGATTTGGCTACGTCCTTAACATTAACAACAGTGTAGCCAAACGTTGGCTTAAGATTAGACGCCATGGTTTCTTCTTTTTGATCTAAAACGATTGGTTAGTTTCTTGATCTTTACGAGATGCAAGGGAATACGACTAATTATCCTTTTCGGCTTTCACTGACGCTTTATTTATGTTTCTCTGGTTTGTTCTTTCTCCAGTTGATGCGAGGCTTTCACACGTGGTCAGCCATTGGGCTACACGTGGACTGCATCAAGTCTTAGCTTGCTTCAAAACTAGCACCTGGCGATCATCACTTATCACTTGTTCACCGGGTCTAACTCTAATTTCAAAAGAAGTATTTCCCAATAAAAGGACAAAAAAAAATGTCGTGTCAAAGCTTTGGGCGCGTGACACGAATGGGCATATTTTTGCCGCTGCAAACGTTTATCAACGGTTAGCATTTTAAATAATACTGTTCGGTACGCGATTCGGCCACTTAATCACAACTGCTAAACCGGTCTCTTTGGACTACCAAATCTTTACTTAGAAAACTGCCGTACACGTGTCACTGCATTTAGCTCGTACATTGGTGTAGTACTCACGTGCAGGACCACGCCTTTCACTGGATCACTTCCCGTTCTGTCTCCATTTCTCATATTTTCCTCGATCGCTGTCGAAAGAACAGATCGTTCAAGCATTAAATAATTTGATAAAACCTACTAACAACATAAAAACACGACCAAGAAGTTTCTTGTTCGAATTTACCGACAAGACCAGAAAAAGGCTGTTAAAATTTTTATAAGCTCCAAATCTGCCAAAAAAATGAATCGATTTTTCGGGGTAAGATTTCTTTCTTTCCTTTTTTTTTATTTTAAAATTTTTAGCTCTATATAATTTCTAAGCTATTTGTTTGATAAATACCTGATTTCAAATCCTATCTGTTTGCAGGTAGATTTGGTTTTATTATAAAATTCTGTGAGATTTGAAGAGCTAGAGCTTACTAGTTTAATTTTGATACGGTCGATTGCTTTATTAATTGGGAATGGTGAAATTTTCTTAGGTTTCTCAATTTTGGTTTATTTGTTATTTTCATGGAAGAGAAAAAAGGTTATAAAGGAAATTTAGGTGTTTCGAGTCCCAAAACATATCCTAAGAGTACTTGCAGGCAAATAACTGGAATAAGCAATCGTAGAGATGTTAAGGGTGCAGCAGGTCATATAGCAATATTTTTACTCAAAGTTGCTGCCTTAGAAACTGTTAGAAGGGTCTCGAAGGCTAAATGTCCCTTCTTATGGCGCGGTATCCAGGCTTTGCAAGTTGTATGCTATCCTCCCGTTAATTGTATTCAGAAATTGGCTCCCTTTAAGGGTTTGGTTAAAGGAATGCAGGTTTGTTCTTAGCAACTTGGTCAAAATTGCATTTTTAGTTAATTGCTTGGCTGAATGGTTTGTGATAAAAGGTTTGTTTTAACAAATGATTTGACGATTGTTGTGTTTGTTTAATTGTTTCAGATGTTGTCGACGCCATTATTGGTGCTTTCAATCGCGA